>NC_135237.1:242843435-243164149 GCF_051348905.1 Ranitomeya variabilis | reverse complement strand
GCAGTGGATGGGAAACGTATTCGGATTGTCAAACCAGCTGCATCTGACTCTGAATATTTCAATTACAAGAAATATTTCTCCATTGTGCTCATGGCCATTGGAGACGCACAATACAAGTTAATAGCGGTCGGTATTAGGGCCTATGACCGCTCCAATGACTATCAAGTTTTTAATGTGTCTGCAATGGGGCGTCATTTATTTGGAAACAGCTTCCAATTTCCACCACCGAGACAGCTGCCTGAAACTTCTGGGCCACCAATGCCATTTGTATGTGTTGAAGATGAAGCGTTCCAACTCTCGGAACACCCTTAGTGGCTTGACTTCAACAAAAAGTTTTTAATTACTGCTTAACACAAGCGCGAATAGTTGTGTGCTTTTGGTATTCTCACATCCCAATGGTGAGTTCTGTTGACCGCTATTTACCTGAAGACTGACACTGGCTGATAGGCTCTGCAACTGGCTGGTAGCCTGGCTTCCGATGGCTTGCCTGGCTCTGTGGCTGGTAGCCTGGCTTCCGATGGCTTGCCTGGCTCTGTGGCTGGTAGCCTGGCTTCCGATGGCTGGCCTGGCTCTGTGGCTGGTAGCCTGGCTTCCGATGGCTGGCCTGGCTCTGTGGCTGGTAGCCTGGCTTCCGATGGCTGGCCTGGCTCTGTGGCTGGTAGCCTGGCTTCCGATGGCTGGCCTGGCTCTGTGGCTGGTAGCCTGGCTTCCGATGGCTGGCCTGGCTCTGTGGCTGGTAGCCTGGCTTCCGATGGCTGGCCTGGCTCTGTGGCTGGTAGCCTGGCTTCCGATGGCTGGCCTGGCTCTGTGGCTGGTAGCCTGGCTTCCGATGGCTGGCCTGGCTCTGTGGCTGGTAGCCTGGCTTCCGATGGCTGGCCTGGCTCTGTGGCTGGTAGCCTGGCTTCTGCTGGCTGGCTCGCCTGGCTCTGTGGCTGGTAGCCTGGGTTCCGCTGGCTGGCAGGTTTTAGCTCTGGCTGGCTGGTTTTAGCTCTGTGGCTTGCTTGCTGGCTGGCTGGTACATGGATGAGTCAAGCCATACCTGGCAGGCTTTGTATACCTTTCCTAATTGGGGGCTGGCCATTTGTATCCAAATTAAATCGGAGCATGCGCAGATAAATAAAACTGAATCCGGCGTTGGATCAGTCGCTGTCCAAATTTTTTTGACGGAGGCAAAGAACGTTACTTAGTCCGTCGGCTCCGGCCGCCAGAAACAATTTTTGACGGATCCGGCAAACGACAGATGAAACGTGAGGCCATCCATCGCTAATACAAGTCTATGAGAAAAAAACTGATCCGGCGGCATCAGTTGCCGGATCAGTTTCCTTAAAAATTCGAAGGATTGCGACTGATGGCAAAAACCTGATGTGTGAAGGGGCATTAGGCTATGTGCACACGTTGCAGATTTCCTGCAGAACTGCAGCAGATTTTTCTGCGCATAAAAGGTGCAGTTCCGCACTGTGATTTACAGTACGATGTAAATCAATGGTAAAAAAAAAAGCTGTGCAGAAAAATCAGTGCGGAATTGCTGCAGATTTAAAAGAAGTGCATGTCACTTCTTTTGTGCAGTTCTGCAGCGTTTCTGCACCCCTCCATGATAAAAATCCACAGTGGAAAAATCTGCACAAAAACTGCACAATCCGCAACAAAAACTGCAGAAAATCTGCACCTGCGGATTCTGGCAGGAGATGCAGAAAACTCTGCACCACATTTCCTATGTGTGCACATAGCCTTACAGACATAAATTCCCTACACAATGCGATGCCGCTGCCGCTCTATATAACACCACAATAGCTGCAGCCCTGGAATCGGTGGCCCCTCTCATACATACCAAAGCAAAGCTCACAAAATCAACAGACAGCCCTGGCACACCAGCCTGACCAAAGAACTGAGACGGGCTATCAGGTATGCTGAGCGGAGATGGAAAAGATCACACTCCAACGAGCAGTTCATTGCATTCCAACAGTCCCTCACTACTTTCAAGGCCACACTCGCAACAAAACAAACCTCATCTTTCAAATCCTCCCTGACTCAAAACAATAAACAGCTATTCAACACTTTCAATGCTCTCCTGTCCCCCAGCACCCTCTCATCTCAGCTGAAGACTTTAGGTACCTTCACACGAAGCGACGCTCCAGCGATAGCGACAACGATGCCGATCGCTGCAGCGTCGCTGTTTGATCGCTGGAGAGCTGTCACACAGACCGCTCTCCAGCGACCAACGATGCCGAGGTCCCCGGGTAACCAGGGTAAACATCGGGTTGCTAAGCGCAGGGCCGCACTTAGTAACCCGATGTTTACCCTGGTTACCAGCGTAAAAGTAAAAACAAACAGTACATGCTCACCTGCGCGTCCCCCAGCGTCTGCTTCCTGACACTGACTGAGCTCCGGCCCTAACAGCACAGTCACCGCTGTGCTTTCACTTTCACTTTAGGGCCGGCGCTCAGTCAGTGTCAGGAAGCAGACGCTGGGGGACGCGCAGGTGAGCATGTACTGTTTGTTTTTTTTACTTTTACGCTGGTAACCAGGGTAAACATCGGGTTACTAAGCGTGGCCCTGCGCTTGGTAACCCGATGTTTACCCTGGTTACCAGTGTAAAACATCGCTGGTATCGTTGCTTTTGCTTTCAAACACAACGATACACAGCGATCGGATGACCAAATAAAGTTCTGGACTTTATTCAGCGACCAGCGACATCACAGCAGGATCCTGATCGCTGCTGCGTGTCAAACGAAACGATATCGCTAGCCAGGATGCTGCAACGTCACGGATCGCTAGCGATGTCGTTTCGTGTGAAGGTACCTTTTGCCTCAGCTTTCAAGCAGACAATTGATAACATCAGAGACAGTTTTGGTCTACAACTCCCAGAACCCTACCTCCTAATTGCTCAGCCCTCCTCCTCCAAAACCAGCTTCTCCACCATTACAGAAGATCGACTCTCCACTCTACCCTCAATATCAGATCTCACTACCTGTGCACTTGAACCTATCCCATCCCACTTCATCCCAAACCTCACCATAGTCTTCATCCCAACCCTAACCCATCTCTTAAACCTATCACTAACAACTGGTGTTTTCCCCTCAAGCTTTAAACATGCCTCAATCACACCTATCCTCGAAAAGCCCTCTCTTGATTCATCCTCTGCATCTAGCTATTGCCCCATATCGCTTATCCCCTATTCCTCAAAACTACTGGAACATGTTCATCTTGAACTGTTCTCCCACCTCTCTTCTTGCTCCCTCTTCGACTGCTTTCAATCTGGCTTCCTGTCGCATCACTCCTCTGAAACTGCCCAGACTAAAGTCTCCAATGATCTGCTAGCCGCCAAAGCCAAGCGTCACACTACTCTGTCCTCTTCCTCCTGGACCTGTCCTTTCCCTTTGACACTGTGGACCATTCCCCATTACTACAGACCCTCTCATCTCTTGGCATCAGACTTGGCCCTATCGTGGATCTTATTATACCTAACACACTGTCGGACATTCACAGTCTCCCAATCGCACACCACCTCCTCACCTCAACCCCTATGAATCGGAGTCCCACAAGGTTTAGTCCTAGGGCCCCTGCTCTTCTCCATTTGCACCTTCGGCCTGAGACAGCTCATAGAATCTCATGGCTTGCAGTATCACTTCTATGCTGATCATACAAATCTACATCTCTGTACCAGATATCGCCTCCCTACTAACCAGAATCACACAATGTCTGTCCGCTATTTCATCCTTCTTTTCTTCTAGATTTCTAAAACTTAATATGGACAAAACAGAATTCATCATCTTTCCCCCATCTCACTCGACTCCCTCCCCAGAGCTATCCATTAAAGTAAATGGCTGCTCAATCTCCACAGTCCCACAAGCTCGCTGCCTCGGGGTAATCCTTGACACTGCTCTCTCGTTCAAACCACATATCCAAGCCCCTTTCCACTTCCTGCTGACTTCAACAAGAACATATTTCCCAGATCCGTACATTCCTAAACAAAGAATCTGCAAAAACCCTAGTCCATGTCCTCATCATCTCTCGCCTTGACTGCTGCAGCCTCCTGCTCTGTGGCCTCACATCTAACACTCTCGCACCCCTCCAATCCATTCTAAACTTTGCTGCCTGACTATTCCACCTGTCCCCCTGCTATTCTCCGGCCTCTCCCTCTGTCAATCCCTGCACTGGCTCCCCATTACCCAAAGACTCCAGTTCAAAACCCTATCCATGACATACAAAGCCATCTACAACCTGTGTCCTCCACACATCTTTGACCTTGTCTCCAGGTACTTACCTACACGCATCCTCCGATCCTCACAAGATCTCCTCTATTCCCCTCTTATCTCCTCTTCCCACAATCGCATACAAGATTTCTCCCGCGCATCACCCCTACTCTGGAACGCTCTACCACAACACATCTGACTCTCGCCTACCATGGAAACCTTCAAAAAGAACCTGAAGACCAACCTCTTCTGACAAGCCTACAACCTGCAGTAACCATCCATTGTAGATTGTGAGCCCTCGCGGGCAGGTTCCTCTCTCCTCTTGAGCCAGTCGTGACTTGTATTGATTAAGATTATTGTACTTGTTTCTTATTATGAATACCCCTCCTCACATGTAAAGTGCCATGGAATAAATGGCGCTATAATAATAATTTCTAAAATGTCAGCCTTTGCTGGTACTGTAAAAAGCATCTTAATTTGCATTAAAAAAAAAAAGCGTGTGAACCTAGCCATAGTCTGAATCTGGCAATTGTGGTGTTTTGGTAGTATGCATCAGTACACACTTAGGCAGTGCACTACAGTTCCCACAGTACAGCTTCCATAGGAGTCCTCCGATCAGTGTCTACTAGTGATGGGCCAGTAGCATTGTTGCTCGGGTGGTCTCCGAGTATTTGTGAGTGCTCAGAGATTGTTTGTCGACGCAGCTGCATGATTTACGGCTGCTAGTCAGCCTGAGTACATGTGGGGGTTGCCTGGTTGCTAGGGAATCCCCTCATGTGTTCAAGCTGTCTAGCAGCCATAAATCATGCAGCTGCGTCGACAAAAACTAAATCTCCAAGCAGTCGCAAATACTCGGAGACCACCCAAGCATGCTCAGGGAAAACCCCAGCAAAGAGTATAATCGCTCATCACTAGTGTCTACATTACGGCACACATGCTAAACGCAGTGTGAACTTGGCCCACAGCTGGATGGCAGTCTTTCAGGTTTTTATGCCAGACCTGCTGATAAGCTTTGCATGCTAGCAGAAGGCTCTAGAATGCGCTAGAATGTGAACCTGCCTGATGTTTAGCTGGAAAACAGGTCACATGGCCAGAGATCTGCTACATCACAGTATAGTGAATGCGTTCACATTGCTTAGCGGCATGGAACCGCAACAAGCAAGTCAGAAAGATCCAAATAATGCCAACTTCTATGACTTGTCACTTGCACATTGCAGGCTGCAATGAGACCCCTTTCACTTCCACTGTCCTGCACTATTAGAAGTTATGCGATACCTTATTATGGCCAAAGTGGCACTGTGGTGCCAGCCGGTCTCTTCCATGAATGTAGAGGTTGCAGTAACGCTGACACATGTACAGCCTGCACTCAGGCACGAGACTGGGCTTTGTTCTGGCATGTCATTGATAGCAGATGTGTTCAGAGGAAGGTCTTCTAATGGGCCTTGTGTCCTTTTTGCTGGTAGTATTTGTACCCTGGTTGAATTGGTGTGAACGTTTGGGTGAGAATCTCACCTCGCCTGGCACCCATAAGGAGATTGGGGTTAACCTTGTAGCTATTACTTTTTTTATAAAAACAGCTTGGAATGTAATTTTATATGGTATGTATTGCTTGCCCCTTCTCCAAAATGTCCAAATTCCCTGCTGGTCTGTGTTTTTCACTGCAGCTGATCATGTGGCGGCTGCTGATAAACTGGTGTAGCTGGAAAACTTTTTTTTTAAAAGGTTTGTTCCTTGATTTCTTTTCAGGATGGCACCTTTCCTCAGCCTCCTGGTTTCCTGCTTGCTGGAGGGGGCGCTGCTGCTTAATTGACGGGTTGGATCACCGGCATTATTTCGCTTGTCTTGTCTGCTGGATTGTAGCTGCCCGGTGGCCCTGGATCTGGCCTGGTTCAGGAGATAAGTGCGCTCTCCAGTCACCCCAGCAGGCCTCAGTGCTGTGCTTCTAATCTAATACAAGTCCCTGTAATGTGCGCAGCCTCTGTTGCTAGACTGCATTGTTACCTGTTATCCTTAGCAAACGTGTAGTAAGCAATGAAAATTACCATTTTAATAAAGATCATTCATGATTAAGGTAACTTAAATAACAGTTAATTGGAATGTTGCATGTTTTTGTGTTTAATACAAAATATTCCATTTACTGTATATACTCGCGTATAAGCTGAGATTTTCAGCCCATTTTTTTTTTTAGGCTGAAAGTGCCCATCTCTGCTTATACTCGAGTCATTGTCCCAGGGGTCGGCGGGGGAGGGGAAGCTGCAGGAGTCGGTGGCTGTCACATCATACTCACCCCCTCCTGGCGCGGTGTCTGCACTTCCCTTATTCTCAGATGGGCGCCGGCAGCCCTTACTGTGTTCAGCGGTCACGTGGTAGCGCTCATTAAATTAATGAATATGCACGCAACTCTACTCCCATAGGCGTGGAGCGCATATTCATTACTTTAATGAGCGATACCATGTGACTGCTCAGCACTGGAAAGAGCTGCCGCCCCGGGACAACGGAGAAGCAGGGAAGTGCAGAGACCGTGCCAGGAGGGTGAGGTATGACGGGTGAGCCATGCGATATTCACGTGTTCCACCGCCACGTTCTGTCTTCCGCGACCTCTGGCTGTGACGTTCAGGTCACAGGGCGCGATGACGTGGTTAGTGCGTGCCCTCTGCCTGAACAGTCACTGCAGAGAGATGGCAGCAGTGGCAGGAACAAGAACTAAAAGAGCCACCTTTTCAGAATGCAGCATTAGTGCTGCACAAGGTGGCTCTGCTGGTTACAAACGCCTGGGGGAGGTGACAGGTTCCCTTTAAGGTGCTTTTGTAACACCATTACACATCTCAGCCATCACCTTCAGGGTGGATTCCTATTTCAAAGTGAAATTATTAAAATGAAAATGCTTTTCAAAAATATATCTGCAAGAAAGGTGATAATGTCGTTTTGTTTTTATTTTCTCTCTAGGACAAAAAGTAAAAATGGAGAAATCTTCTGGGAGCAAGGTCAAACCTGAGGCTCGTGAATTTTATTGCCATGTAAGGGTTCATTTTCTATGACCGATATCCATTACCTTATTCCAAATAGTCTTTTCTGCTGTTGTTGCAAAACAGTGAGCCACCAATTGTGCAAGTTCTCCCACTTAAAAAGATGACAGAGGCCTGTAATTGACATCATAGATAGACCACATGAGAGTCAAAATGAGAAAACAAATCCAGAAAATCACCTTGTCTGATTTGGCAAGATTTATTTTGCAAAATATGGTGGAAAATAAGTATTTGGTCATTAACAAAAGTTCATCTCCATATTTTGTTATATATCCTTTGTTGGCAATGACAGAGGTCATAGATCTAACAGTAACTTCTATATAGACTTCTGGTATCCAAAGTAAATCTAATTATTGGTGCTAGTATACAGATACTGTCGAATGCATGTTGGCAGTATTATAATTATTAGGCTGCAGTGACACTGGCATCAGATACAATATGCTAATGACCCTCGTCTCCTGCTCTGCTGCGAGTGGGAGCCAAGTGTCAGTGCTCCGAGCCTCTCGCATGACAGAATCGGAGCACAGCTGCCGAGGAGGAGGAGAAATTAACTTCTCCATCTTCTCCGCTTTCTGCTGAAATCGCACTGCACTCGGATATGATATCTGAGTGCTGTTCGTTGTCACTTGCACCCATAGACTTGTATGGGTGCGAGTGAGCCGAGTCTCGCTGCAAATCACAGCATGCCGATTCGACATGAGAAAATAATCACAGATCTGAGCTGCCCCATAGTACAACGCTGGGCCGAGTGCTATGCAATGTTTAATCGCATAGCACTCAGCCGTATTGTACGGTAGTGTGACTCTGACCTTAGACACTGTATGCTGTATAGAATAAATTCTACAGTGTCTTGCATATATGCTTAACATTATTTTGATGTCTGATTTTTTTTTTTTTCTTTTGCATCACCCATCTGCGCTGTGCCATGACATGAAGGGTAATCTGTCAGCAGATTTTTGCTATGTAATCTGAAAAGAGCATACTGTAGTGATAGACCCTGATTCTAGGTCTATGTCAGTTGTTCAGCAGGTTGCTGTAGTTTCAACACAATTGGTGTTTTATCAGCAGGAGATTATCACTGTTGGACTAGGTGTCACATGTAGGGCAGCCCAGATAATCAGTGTACACTTCCCCATGCACGGTGTGCACAGGGAGTAGCCAGTCAGGCATGTGGGTAAGGTCATACACAGCTCAGCATTCTGACCACTGCTACATCTGCAGTAGGAAAAACAGGGATTCTATCAAAACTGCACCAAGCAGCTAAGCAAGAGACACATTATTGGAATCCGGGTCTATGCCCATACATCATGCAGCTCTCCGGTTGTATATAAAAGTTCTGCTGACGGCTTCCCTTTAATGAACTGTTTGCAAAGATTTTTTCATTTGATATATGAAAGCGGTTTGTAACTTTGTTTCTTTTTTTCTTACAGCTGTGCAGTATTTCTTGTGCGTCAGCACTCAATCTTCAAACTCACTTTTTGGGTGCCAAGCACAAAAAGGTGAGAACCCTTAATGGAAACTTGTGTATAATATCCAATAGCCCCCCCCCCCTTTATATCACAGCCAGGCACAGTGTGCACCCATCTCTTATACAAGGCCAGGCACATAAATGCCAGCTTCCTATAACAAACAGTTTGTACCATCACAGAGCAAGCCTATACTGGCCATACCTAAACAAGCATGTCTATGTCCCCATGAGTAATGAATGGCCTATCTGGTGAACTAACATTTCATATGATTATCAAAAAGGCCAGCAGTTGCTCCTCAAACAAGCAAAAAGCTTATTCAGCCAGTGTATTGATTTTTCTGCCAGCACAAGTATCATCCCCATCAGCAGCACATCCCTCCAAATGAACAGCATACAGTATTTGCTGCCAATATCATGACTGAGGACAGAATTGTCATGTTAGTGATTGCTCTTCCCCATCATGGTCTCCTTGGTAAACAGGCCAGAGAGGCTTGTATCCGCTTTCTCAGAGCCGTTCTTGTTCAACAATAATGGCATTGCGATCTGTCTATCCTGCACCCCTGGGTTAGAGCACTGGCAGAAGGGATGGTGACCGAATATAGAATAATTTCCCATTCCGCTCTAAACTTTCAGGGGAACACAAGCAGCATGTCATACTGGGTGCTATAAAGTTTTTAAAATTTTTTTATTACGCCTATTTACTACAACAGGATGCTCGGACACATTTTTTGACAAAATAGGGTCTCCACCCAGAATAATTCAAAATGTCTTCAGAATTTTTCCTTTTTTTTTATATGATTTATTAAAAGTTGCTACAAATCTAAATTGAAATATTTTTTTTCCCCAGAACAGGCAGTCTTCTCAGATCTTGCAGCAATCTTAGCAAAACAATCTTTTTGTTTCAACTTTCTAGTTTTTTCAAAGGCATCTTTTATAAGCTGTTTGTAGTAAGCCTTTTCCAAAAATCTCCCCTTCAGAATTGTGGATTCATAATAAAAATCAACATCAGACATACAATTTTTACAAATCTGCCAGTACTGGCTATAAGGTATTTTTTCACCCAATGAAGTAATGTTCTCTTAAAAAATCAGGATAGCTAGTGACATCTACCTTTTTAAAATGAGTGCATGTCTGAATAGTCCTCTCATTATTTATGGAATTAACCAAATCCAGGAATTCAGTAGAAGTGGTGGAAAAGGTAGGTGTAAAATTCCAACCCCATTTAGCTCTTGAACAAAGATGTTTGCCTCTTCTAATGCGCTAGTCCAAATTAAAAACAAATCTATTAACCGTTTGTAAAATGAAGTGCGACCCATCTGTTGTAGTGGCTGGGCGATGTGCACCGATTCGAACAAGCCCATAAACTAAATCTAGTGCCCATTGCACAGCCCCTTAGCTGCCAATAGGTCGCTCCTTCAAATGTGACTATATTGTTAAATAAATACCATCCAAAATAAATTTCCTTTGATAGCTTGGAATCGAGGTATCTCTACTTAAATAATAAACAGCCATTAATGTAGAGCACAAAATGGGATTAGAGTAAAGCAAATTTTAATCTAAAATAAAGAGTGGGGATTCAGTTGGAATGTGGAGTTCATAAAGTTCCATAATCAGTTGGGATGAATCCCTTAGGTTACTTTCACACTAGCGTCGTGCACTGCACGTCGTAATGCGACGTTGTGGCGCACCGACGCAAACTGTGAAAGCGCCACACAACGGTGGCAGCGGATGCAGTTTTACAACACATACGCTGCCCCATTGTGATGTGCGGGGAGGAGGGGGCGGAGTTCCGGCCGCGCATGCGCGGTCGGAAAAGACGGTCACGACGCACAAAAAAAGTTACATGTAACTTTTTTTGTGGCGACGATCCGACGCAACAGTCGCTCGACGGTTGCGACGTGTGGCAATGCGTCGCACTGCGTCGCTAATGCAAGTCTATGGAGAAAAAACGCATCCTGCAAGCAATTTTGCAGGATGCGTCTTTTTCTACAAAACGACGCATAGCGACGTGCAGTTCACGACGCCAGTGTGAAAGAGGCCTTATAGAAGATGTATGCAAATTGCCTCTTCAGAGAAAAAGAGAACTTGAACATACCAGCTCTGGCTTGTCAAGGGTAAGGAGGCTTATTCGCCGTGCAGTGGTCCTCTGGGAAATTTAATATGCAAATTGCCTCTTCAGAGAAAAAGAGGACTTGAACTCTATAGCGCCACCTGTTGTAATTAGCGATCCTACAAGTCCCCCCAGTCGTATCAAACTAAAAGAGCCACCTTGTGCAGCAGTAATGCTGCATTCTGACAAGGTGGCTCTTTTAGTTCTGGGTGCTGTAACTAGAGAAATAATCCGTTTTTTTAATTTGTCAGAAATACCTTGTCTTCAGTCAAGGAGGCCGGCGTTTCCCGCCTGCTTCAGACGCCACACAGCTGTCACTCACATCTTGGCGCCCGGCGCCGCCTCCCCCTCATCGCTGTTTTGAAAATAGCCGGCGCCAGTGCTCTTTTCCCCTGCCTGGTGCAGGCGCAGTGAGCGCTGCCCGTCTTTCCTCATATGCCGTCTTGGTGACTGCGCCTGTGCGGCCGCCCTGCTTGTGATTCCCAGCCCCGCAATGTGAATAAATCATGAGTCACTACGGGGCTGGGAATCACAAGCAGGGCGGCCGCGCAGGCGCAGTCACCGAGACTGCATATGAGGAAAGATGAGCAGCGCTCACTGCACCTGCACCAGGCAGGGGAAAAGAGCACAGGCGCCGGCTATTTTCAAAACAGCGGCGAGGAGGAGGCTGCGCCCTGCGCCAATAAGATCTGAGTGACGGCTGTGTGGCGTCTGAAGCAGGGGGGAAACACCGGCCTCCTTGACTGAAGACCAGGTATTTCTGACAAATTAAAAAACTGATTATTTCTCTAGTTACAGCACCCAGAACTAAAAGAGCCACCTTGTCAGAATGCAGCATTACTGCTGCACAAGGTGGCTCTTTTAGTTTGAAAGACTGGGGGGCGGGTGACAGGTTCCCCTTAACGAGTCTTGCAATATGACTTAAGATAAAAGCCAACTCAGTATCTCAATTCCAGACACGGTGTTTCAGGCTGATGGCCCTCATCAGTGCGAAGCATCTGCGAACCATCTATTATTAAAGGGAATCTGTCAGCAGGATTGTGCATAGTAACCTACAGACAGTGTCAGGACGGCGCCATTATACTGATTAAAATGATGCCTTGGTTGATGAAATCCGTCTTGTGGTGGTTGGTTGTATAATCTTTATTTTCAGTTTTGAAACTCGTGCTTTGGGGGAGAGGGGGGTCTTCACGTGGTGGTTGGATTAGCTATTCATACTGAAAACTGCTGACAGGTCACTGAGAAAAAAAACCCCCAAAAAACAAACAAAGGTGCCATCTTGCTAGAGGAAAAATAAAAGTTCTCCAAGATGGCATCCCTTCCTCCCAGAGCCGTAACTTTTTTGTATTTCTTTCGTCAATTTGGCTTGTGAGGGCTTGTTTTTTGCGGGACGAGTTGTACTTTTGAACAATATCATTGGTTTTACCATGTCATGTATTTGAAGACAAGAAAAAACAATTCCAAGTGCGGTGACATTGTAAAAAAAAAAAAAATGCAATTCCTCAACTCTATTTGGATTTTTTTTTTCTCCTACACCTCATTGGGGACACAGGACCATGGGTGTTATGCTGCTGCCAGAAGGAGGACACTAAGCAAATACAGAAAGAATAGCTCCTCCCCTGCAGTATATACCCTCCTGCTGGCTCCAAGTGAACCAGTTCTTGCTTAGTGTCCGTAGGAGGCACTTGGGTCTGCTTTCAGACCCCACCGTTTTTATTTTTATTCTATTTTTCCCTTAACGGAGCGAATGGGGGCGATGGATCCTTTCTAGGTTCTGATCTCCCCCGAACCATCAACAGGCAAGAACGCTGAGCGTCCCTCCCCGTACCCTTTCCTGCACCGTTGGATGCCAGCCCTGAGCTCACTTTACGGGCGACGGTTCCTTCGCGTTCCGATCTCCCCCTTCCATAGCAGGCGACCACATGGAGTAGCCCTCCATCTACCTCTCCTGGAGCCAGGTGCATAGCCGGACATGATGTTTATAGCGTCCGTGCAGCCCCCCACTGCATCACCACTGTTATAGCGGATGATGGAAGGCGGCAGAAGCTCTCCATCCCCTCCCTGACTGTGACGACGGTGGATTGAGCACTGGGCCACCGCATCTACCGTGAGTACACCTGCAGGGCAGAGGAGCTGGGAGGTCCTGGTCCCTGGGATAAGGGAGGTCCGCATATACCTTAAAGCAGCCCGGGTCATGTAGGTCCGCACAAATAGCGGCCGCGGCGCGCCAGGCCGCAACCGCAAGCTTAAAATTTAGCCCCCGGCTTTTCTCTCGTCCAGGCTGGAACGTGGGCTCTGCCCACCAGCGGTTACCGCTGCCCACTCTCTCTGGCACTTCTCGTTCTGCGAGAGGCGCCTTCTCTTCCTGATCTCGGCGGCCATCTTTGGACACCCACAGGGCTGATGCTGCAGCGCTGCTCCAGCGTTCTGAATCACAGCTTCAGGGATAAGTGATTTCGGTGGACATATTGCAGACCTCCCCCGGGGACTCAAGACACAGGACCTGGGTAAGCTGCAGAAACATAGTGTAACCCTTCCCCTGCTAGTAAGCGCTCTCCTCAAGGCTACACCATGTCTCAATCAAAACCTAACAAAAAATCTGGGAAAACCCACAGTTTTTTTTTTTTTTTTTTTTTTTTTGCTGCTTGTACCTCTTGTAAGGTATCTCTACCCCGGGGTCACAATACTGCGTTATGTTCTGCTTGTGAACCGGTGACTGCTCAGGAACCACCTGTTACTGATACCGAACCCAGTGAGCCTAGTCCCCCTGAGTAGGCTACCTCCCTTACCCGGTCTATGGCACCCCTGGCTAAAGCATTAGACTCGTTCCGAGACCCTTCCTCTAACCTGGGCACTCTTACGGACAACGCTTCTGATAATCAGAACCCCTTGTACACTAGGGGTCGTACCTTACCAAGGAGCTCTCGCTCTTCCAGGAAAAGGACTCATGCCTTGTCCCAAGACCATCACCGGGAATCGAGTTCTGAGAGTTCCTTTTCTCGCTCCCCCTCCCTTGGGGTTAGTAAAGAACCTGTCTCAGAGGACGATTCTGACATGTCCCTAGATCAGGAATTTCAACACGATCAGGAGACTCTCGACTCTCTCATTGAGTCAGTAAACAAGGCCTTGAAGCTAGATGAGGAACCTTTATCTAAAACGGATCATGCTGTGTCCTTTAAGAGGACCAAGCGGGCTCACAGAGTGTTCGCCAATAATCCCAAATTTAAGGAAATCGTTGAAACTCATAGGATCCGTCCAGATAAACGCTTCACAGGGCAAAAGCCCATGGAGTCAAAATATCCCTTTGCTCCTGATCTAAGAAAAGATTGGTCACAGTCTCTTCCGGTATCGCGCCTAGCTACTAAATCTATTTTATCCTCTTCAGAGGGCACCTCGATTAAAAACCCCACCGATCGTCAGATCGACAATATGGCTCGTTCAGCTTTTGAAGCCTCAGCATCTGCACTCTTTCCATCTTTTGCCGCTACGTGGGTGGCTAAGGCTATGACCCATTGGGCTGAGATCTTGTCTTCAGCTGTTCTGGATACCAATCTCCCCCCCCCCCCCCCCCCCCCTCCCCCCCCAAGGTAGCAGACCTTGCTACTCAGATAGCCAGAGCTGGGAATTTTCTAGTGACAGCGTCTCTGGATGCCGCTGGCTGCGCTTCTCAAGCAGCAGCAAACGCCATCACCATTCGGAGGTCCTTATGGCTCAGGGACTGGCGTGCGGATTCTGCTTCCAAAAAGTCATTGACTTCTTTACCATATCAGAGCGGTCGCCTTTTCGGCGAAAAACTCGATCAATTAATTTCCGACGTGACTGGAGGGAAGAGTAAATTTCTCCAACAACAGAGACCCTTTCGGAACCAGCAACAGCAGGCCCGGTCTCGTTTTTTTTTTTTTTTTTTTTTTCCCGTTCCAACTGAAATTGGTCCTCTACTTCCACAACTTCCGGACCCGGCCGGACACAACGTAGGGATAGAGGTCCCCAAACCTCTTACAAAACCTAACCCCTTCATGGAGAGGCAGGCCTAGGCAGTCAGGATCCAGGGGGTCCAGACCGGGCAGATATCCCACACAATGACTCCCTGTGGTATCCGGGGGACACACTCAAAGTAGGCGGCCGCCTGCTTTCCTTCAGCGACGCGTGGCTCTCGGTCGTTCACGACGAATGGGTCTGCGACCTAGGGTCCTCCGGATACAAGATAGAATTCTCTTCTCTTACACCAAATCGCTTTTTTCCTGTCTTCTCCTTCCAGGGCAAAGGCATCAGAGTTCTTCCAGGCCATAAGCTCTCTAAAAGAAGACGGGGTTATTATCCCGGTCCCTCAAAGCGAAAGGTTTCAAGGTTTTTATTCAAACCTGTTCATTGTTCCAAAGAAGGACGGTACAGTGCGGCTTTACTGGACCTAAAACTTCTGAACTAATTCGTCAGGGTACGACTGTTCCGAATGGAATCGCTTCGTTCTGTCATCGCCTCCATGGAAAAAGGAGAGTTCCTGAAGTCTATAGACATCCAGGACGTTTGCCTCCACATTCCATTTTTCCCTTCTCACCAGAGGTTCCTTCGCTTCGCAGTTCAGGAACTACACTTCCAATTCGTTGCTTTGCCCTTCGGCCTCGCCACCTCTCCCAGGGTATTCACCAAGGTCATGGTGGCCGCCGTGGCCATCCTTCACACCCGAGTCGTGGTGGTGCTACCGTATCTAGACTATATCCTCATCAAAGGCCCCTCTTTCCGCGCTTGCAAGGAGGCTGTAAACATCACAATAGATTTCTTTTTCGCCTGGGTTGGAAGATAATCTTCAAAATATCTTCCCCAGTACCAGGTCAGCAAATTTCCTTTCTAGGAATGATACTGGACTCGTCCCAGGAGTTGGTGCTTCTTCCCCCGGAAAAGATCTCAGCCTTACAGCGTGAAGCTCAGAAGCTCTCAACCTCGCACTCACTCTCTGCGCTTCAGTATGAGTCCTCGGCAGGATGGTAGCAGCCTTGGAGGCGGTTCCATTTGCCCAATTACACCTCCGTCCCTTACAGCATGCCCTCCGGGCTGTTTGGGACAGGAACTCGTTCTTCCTTCCCCATCGAGTCACAGTCTCTCAGGCGGTGAACATTAAAGTCCTCCCTGAATCAAAGGAAGTCTTTTCTTCCAGTACATTGGCTAGTTGTGACAACAGATGCTAGTCTTCTAGGCTGGGGATCGGTGTTCTTACACCACACTGCTCAGGGCCACTGGTCCCTTCAGGAATCGCGCCTTCCGATCAACATCTTGTAAATTCGGGCAATCAGGTTAGCTCTTCTCCAATTCCATCCCTTCCTGGCGGGTCGTTCCATCAGGATTCAGTCCGACAATGCCACTGCAGTGGCATACATCAACCGACAAGGGGGAACCCACAGCATGGTAGCCTTGAACGAGGTAGGCTACATTCTCCGTTGGGCTGATGAAAACCGCTCAATGATATCTGCGGTTCACATCCCGGGAGTGGACAATTGGGAGGCAGATTTCCTCAGTCGTCAAGGCCTCGACTCCAGGGAGTGGTCTCTCCATCCGGAGATCTTCCACCAGATCTGCTGTCGTTGGGGAACTCCGGACGTGGATCTGATGGCCTCACGGCTAAATTCCAAGGTTCCCGACTTCAAAGCTCGGTCCCATGATCCATCAGCAATCGGGGCAGATGCATTCGTACTCCTGTGGCATCATTTTCGGCTTCCGTACATATTTCCCCCGCTTTCTTACTGCCGAGAGTTATCAAGAAGATCAGAGTGGAGGGAGTACCGGTAATCCTGATTACGCCAGATTGGCTGCGCCAGGCGTGGTATGCCGAACTAGTTCAACTAGTCGCCGATGTTCCCTGGCGATTACCGAATCGCACAGACCTGCTATCACAGGGCCCCATTTACCACCAGAACTCCGAGGCCCTGTGTTTGACGGCATGGCCGTTGAGTCCTGGGTTTTAACCCAGGCAGGTTTCTCTCCGGAAGTCATCTCTACCATGATCAGCGCTAGAAAGCCTATGTCTGTGCATTTATCATCACACTTGGAAAACCTTCTTTTCCTGGTGCAACGACCGGGGACGTTCTCCTCTTGAATTTTCCATTCCTTCCATCCTCGAATTTTTACAAACGGATTTGGACTTGGGTCTCGCCCTTAGTTCTCTCAAAGGGCAGATTTCAGCCCTGTCCGTTCTGTTCCAACGCAGGATTGCCAACAGATTACAAGTTAAGACTTTCATTCAGGGAGTGTCCCATAGGGTGCCGCCCTATAAGATGCCGTTGGAACCATGGGACCTTAATCTGGTCGTCGGAGTCTTGCAAGAAGCTCCTTTCGAACCTGTACAGAAGGTTTCCCTGTCCTTTCTTTCATGGAATGTTGCCTTCCTGGTTGCGGTCACGTCCATTAGACGAGTCTCAAAGCTGGCGGCTCTGTCTTGTCAAGTTCCGTTCCTGAATTTTCATCAGGATAAGGTGGTTTTGAGAACATCCCTGTCCTTTTTGCCAAAGGTTGTCTCATTCTTTCATTTCAATCAGGAGATTGTCTTACCGTCTCTGTCCGGCACCAGTACATTGCATCGAGAAGGCCCTCCACACACTGGATTTAGTGAGAGCAGCAGCATAACACCCATGGTCCTGTGTCCCCCAATGATTGGCTCAGAGAAAAGGATTTTACGGTGAGTACACAAAAATCCCTGTTTTTTTATTTTTTTTTATTTTTTTACTATGTTCACCAAATGCTAAAATTGACATGCCATTATGATTCTCCAGTTCATTGCGCGTTCATAGATACCAAGCATGTATTTTTTATTTAAATAGTGAAAAAAAAATAAAAATCCAAAGTTTGTTAAAAGAAGAAAAAAATTGCTTTTATTTTCCGAGACCCTTAGCGTCTCCATTTTTCGTGATCTGGGGCTCGGTGAGGGCTTATTCTTTGCGTGACAAGTTGACATTTTTAATAACATTTTTTGTGTGTGGATGCAATCTTTTGATCGCCCGTTGTTTTATTTTTACATTTTAATGCAGTTTTGGGGAGAGATAAGACATAATTCTGGGGCTTGTCTTTTTTTTTATTTTTTTTGTCGTTTACCGATCGGATTAATTCACTTTATAGCTTGATTGGTCGATTCTGAACGTGGCGATGCCAAGTGTGTATGTATGTATATATGTGTGTGTATGTGTATGTATATGTATGTATATATATATATATATATATATATATATATATATATATATATATATATATATATATATATATATATATATATATATATATATATATATATATATATATATATATATATTTTTTTTAGTTTGAATGGGGGATGATTAAAACTTGTATATTTTGTAGTATTTTTAATAACATTTCTTTTTGCTTTTCACTTGCTTCAATAGTCTCCATGGGCGATAACCTGATCGCCTCTGCTACACACAGGCGATAATCAGATCGCCTGTGTGTAGCAGAATTGCTCATTTACTGAGCACCGACCACCCGCATGTATGTGACGGGGTCACCGATGGGCGGGATTAGTGATGCGCTTCCGGCGCGATAACATTAAATGCCACTGTCAGAGATTGACAGCGGCATTTAATAACGGGTTAACAGCCCCAGGTGGATCGCAATTCCACCCAGAGCTGTTAGGGGCACATGTCAGCTGTTCAAAACAGCAGACATGTGCCTGGAAAGATTTGGGCTCAGCGTCGGAGCCCACATCAAAGGGGGATACATGACATGCGTCGTACATGTACAGGTGTTAATATCAGGATAATCTCAACCACATTAATTATAAACATCGTACACGTGATTATGCTGCAGCACAGGCGCTACAGCTGGAACCTTCCTGCAGAAGAATTTTTATTTTTTTTTTGCATTACGGACACGGATCTCTCCGGTACTGTTTTTTCTGGTGCCGGAAATACTTACGTGTGTTAAGTAAGGCGCTTCAATTTACTGAAAAATCCACCACAGGAAAAAAAAAATACAAAAAAGTCCTTTCTGATTAGATACCTGACTCCAATAATTTATATTCACAGCAGCCTAAATATAATTAATATTAACAAGAGAACTAATGGTTCAATACACAATTATATATACCGTATATACTCGAGTATAAGCCGAGACCCCTAATTTTGCCACAAAAAACTGGGAAAACTTAATGACTCGAGTATAAGCCTAGGGTGGAAAATGCAGCAGCTACTGGTAAATTTCAAAAATATACCAATAAAAGTAATTGAGACATCAGTAGGTTGTGTTTTTGAATATCCATATTGAATCAGGAGCCCCATATAATACTCCATACAGTTTGATGGGCCCCATAAGATGCTCCATATTAAAATATGCCCCATATAGCGCTGCACAAATGTTGATTATGACCCCATAAGATGCTCCATACAGACATTTGCCCCGTACAATGCTCCACAAATGCTGATTATGGCCCTATAAGATGCTCCATAGAGATGTTTCCCCCATATAATGCTGCACATGGCCCCATAAGATGCTCCATAAAGCGCTGCGGAATATGTTAGCGCTATATAAAAATAAAGATTATTATTATTATTATATTTGCCCCATATAATGCTGTACATGGCCCCATACAAATATTTGCCCCATATAATGCTGCACATGGCCCCACACAGATATTTGCCCCATATAATACTGCACATGGCCCCATACAGATATTTGCCCCATATAATGCTGCACATGGCCCCATAAGATGCTCCATACAGACATTTGCCCCATATGCTGTTGCTGCAATTATCACATGCTCACCTCTCAGGCCCTCCGGCACTTGCTATATTCACCGGTCCGCGTTGCACCGACAGCCGCCGCTGTCTCTTCCCCGTCCTCTGCACTGACTGTTCAGGCAGAGGGTGGCGCGCAGACTAAACGCGTCACCGCGCCCTCCGAACTGAGCGTCACTGCAGAGGATGGGGAAGACGCAGCGGCGACCGTCAGTGGAACGGGGAACAGGTGAATATTGCGCACTGCGTCATACTCACCTGATCCTGGCGCGGTGCAGTCCCTGGTTATCCGGCATCGGCAGCTTCTTCCTGTAGTGAGCGGTCACATTGTACCGCTCATTACAGTAATGAATATGCGGCTCCACCCCTATGGGTGTAATGAGCGGTACCATGTGACCGCTCACTACAGGAAGAAGCTGCCGGCGCCGGAGAACCAGGCACCGCGCAAAGAGCAAGTGAGTATTAGGCCGCTGCCGCTCCCCCTCCCCTGCCGAGCCCTGGGTATGACTCGAGTGTAAGCCGAGAGGGGCAATTTCAGGCAAAAAAATGGGCTGAAATTCTCGTCTTATTCTTGAGTATATACGGTAATATTCAGAAATGTCCGTAGAGCAAAAAGAAAAACCTTTTTAGTTCTTAATTCAGAATATTACCTCTAAAAATTGCCAGAGGTGAGTCCAGATACTGAATTCTGATTCCATTTGATGTGTACCCCAATCCTTACATTCACTACCAGACTAGAGCTGATTGCCAAGTATAAAAGCTGGAGGGATTATCACACAAAACTGTAATCCAATGTTGGGTATAAGATAAGAAATCTCGCCAAGAGGTATTAAATGTAAGTAGCTGATTAGAGATACCGCCAGGATGATGTAGCTTGTCAGAAATAACGCCAGACAGATTTAGACGCGGGCAGCTGATGTAAGATACCGCCAGGACAATGCGGACACTGGTAACTGAAGATGCTGCACCAGCTGCTCTCCTGAAACTTTGGTAAAACATGCAGAGATCCAGAGATTCCATTAATCTGTACCAAGAAAAGAAATGGGCGCTGCCATGTGTGAGCCGCTCAGACTGACGTGGTGAAGCCAAATGGACAGGCACATCTGGACGAGTTGGCAATCACAGGCACTACTCTGGTAAAGGCAGACTACCACACTCGTCAGTCCCAGCAGGCCTAAAAAAAATCCAAAGAACAGGGAGGAAAATAAATGACTATCAGAAGGTGCTGTCTCACCAGATATAGTATAAAATTCTGTATTTATTAATAAAATAAAGTGTGTCTTGAATGAACCGCTCGCTTTATCAGGTACAAATATAAATAAAAACATTCATACATAGTTAATTATAATCCTTTAAGCACATAAACCAAGTGTAGGTATTTCTAGTGATGAATGATTTAACCCTTACCATGTTGTCATATGTCAGTATAAACAAATACCCCCAGATACTACACAGAACTAGGGTTGAGCGACTTACTTTTTCAGGATCGAGTCGGGTTTCGCGTGATCAAAAGTCGGGTCGGGTGAAATCGGCCGATCATTGCGAAAAGTTGGGGGCCGACTGAAACACGAAACCCAATGCAAGTCAATGGGGAATAAAAGTCGGCAGTGAGTGGAGGACAGGAAAACACTTACAGAGCCCATTTTAATGTCAAAAACATCAATTATTGTTACTTAAGCTTGTCAGTCTTAATTGACCTTATAATAATAGTTAGGTATTGAAAATTGGGGGTCATTTGGTTAAAGTTGTGGGGGGGGAGGGCTGGCTCAATTTTTTCTTGGGCCCAGGAAATGTGGAATACGTCACGGTGGTGGAGCAGGGAGAGGTAAGTATTTCAACTTCGCAAGTGCTGTGATCCTGAGCAAGCAGGGGGGGCACACTCGTTCGCATTGCGACTCTCACAGGTCCCCTCAAAGTACGGCGTTGTGTTTGACGGCGGGGGCGCCTCCCACCGGCAGTGACACTTTTGCGTACTATGACGGACCCTGTGACAGTGACGTCGCCAACGAGTATGCCCCCCCACCTGATGAAGGAACCTGCACTTTCATATGCACCTTCCTCTTTGTCCCCGTGTAAGGTGGTATAGTATGCGGGAAGGGGGACCTGACTTTCAGCAGGGTCAGATTCTGGCTGTGTAGAGTGCAAGGGGAATGTAGTGGTCTTGGTCAATGTACCAGCAGACCCATCAAGCAGTGGCTGGGTAATAGGCAGGATGAGGAGGAAACAGATATAGGCCCAAAATAAAAAAGGAGGCTAAAAGCAGAAAAAATTGGTAACAGGAGTAAACAGGCAGCATTGCTTTGTTCAGTGGAGGACAACAACAAGCAGCAGCAGACACCGTTAGTAGGGCCCAACCAAACTAGTAGGCCAAATACAGTTTCAAATTCTCAATACAGGCCGAAAGCCTGTAGATTGAAACTCAGCTTTGTTTTTTTGAGGAAACCAAGAGGCAGCAGCAGACGTCACTAGGCCCAAACCAAGAACCAGGCCAAATGCAGTTACATATTGTTGATAGAGGCCGAAAGCCTGTAGATTCAAACTCAGCTTTGTTTAGTAGAGGTAGAGTGGGCGCACCCACCTGTCCAGGCAAACGGCACTTGCACGGGTGCTTGCGCCAACTGGTGACCATGGTCCTGTGGGGGGAGTCAGCCCATTTAGGGAGGTATAAAAATGGCCTATGGTGGACATTCAGCAGCTGCAAATGGAGGAATTGGCAAAGTCCGTAAGAGGAGGGCAAAAGCGAGTCATTTATCACCCAAGCTACGTGTCACCAGGGGAAGGTGGGGCAAAAGAATTGGCAATCCATGATTGGTTCATTTTAATGAAGGTTAGATCATCTACATTTTGGGTAGCCAGACGTGTCCTTTTTTCGGTCAGTATTGAACCAGCAGCACTGAAGACTCTTTCTGAAAGCACACTGGCAGCAGGGCAAGCGAGCTCCTGTAATGCATATTCTGCCAATTCAGGCCAGGTGTCTAGTTTGGATGCCCAGTAATCAAAGGGGAATGACCTGTGAGGGAGAACATCGATAAGGGATGAAAAATAGTTTGTAACCATACTGGACAAATGCTGTCTCCTGTCACTTTGAATAGATGCAGCAGTCCCTGTTGTGTCAGCGGTCATTGAAAAATCACTCCACAACCTTGTCAGAAAACCCCTCTGTCCAACGCCACTTCGGATTTCGGCACCTCTAGCACCTCTGTCATGTTGCCCCCTACGGCAAGTGTGAGGACCATCACTGCCTCTGTGTGCTGGGAATGCCTGAACCAAACGGTCTACAAGAGTTCCTTGTTTGGTAGTCCCTTTTTAGAATACGCAAGGCGTACTCAGCCATGTGGGCCAATGTTCCTGGTGTCAATTCACTGGTCCTGCTGGGTTGAGGAGCACTTTCTTGGAAATCCACATCACAAGTGTCCCGCAAGAAACCTGTACCTGACCTTGCAACGCCACCAGTTTCAAGTGGCCCCTGAGAAGCATCCTCCTCCCATACATAGTCATCCCCATCATCCTCCTCCTCATCCTCTTCGACCGCCACCTCGTCCTGGACAGTTCCCTGACCAGACAATGGCTGACTGTCATCAAGGATTCCCTCCTCCTCGGCTGCAGACGCCAGCTCCTTGATGTGCGTCAAACTTTGCATCAGCCGACGCATAAGTGGGATGCTCATGCTTATGATGGCGTCGTCTGCACTTGCCAGCCGTGTGCATTCCTCGAAATACTAAAGGACTTGACAGAGGTCTTGTAGCTTGGACCACTGCACACCAGACAACTCCATGTCTGCCATCCAACTGCCTGCCCGTGTATGCGTATCCTCCCACAAATACATGACAGCACGCCTCTGTTCACACAGCCTCTGAACCATGTGCAGTGTGGAGTTCCACCTTGTTGCAACGTCGATAATTAGGCGGTGCTGTGGAAGATTGAGCGATCGCTGATGGTTCAGCATACGGCTGGAGTGTACGGGCGACCGGCGGATGTGCGAGCAAAGTCTTCGCACCTTCAGGAGCAGGGCTGGTAACTCCGGATAATTTTTAAGAAAGCACTGCACCACCAGGTTCAAAGTGTGAGCCAGGCAAAGTATGTGTTTCAGTTCTGAAAGGGCTATGGCAGCCATAAAATTCCTTCCGTTATCACTGACTACCTTGCCTGCCTCAAGATGTACACTGCCCAGCCATGACTGAGTTTCTTGCTGCAAGAACTCGGCCAGAACTTCGGCGGTGTGTCTGTTGTCGCCCAAACACTTCATTTCAAACACGGCCTGCTGACGCTTCCCACTAGCTGTTCCGTAATGGGACACCTCGTGTGCTACACTGGCAGCTGCGGATGGAGTGGTCGTGTGACAGCGCTCTGTGGACGAGCTTTCGCTTCTGGAGGAGGAGGAGCAGGAGGTGGGGTGGCGAACGTCTACAGCCAACTGTTTCCTAGATCGTGGGCTAGGCAGAACTGTCCCACTATTGCTGTCCCCTGTGGACCCTGCATCCACGACATTAACCCAGTGCGCCGTGATGGACACGTAACGTCCCTGGCCATGCCTACTGGTCCATGCATCTGTTGTGAGGTGCACCTTCCCACTGACAGACTGCCTCAGTGCATGGACAATGCGGTCTTTGACATGCTGGTGGAGGGCTGGGA
The DNA here is from genome assembly GCF_051348905.1 of Ranitomeya variabilis. NCBI lineage: Eukaryota > Metazoa > Chordata > Amphibia > Anura > Dendrobatidae > Ranitomeya > Ranitomeya variabilis. The sequence continues at coordinate 243,139,988 of NC_135237.1, read as the reverse complement.
TGGCTTTTCTCGCAAAGAAGTGGCGACTGGGTAGGTCATAGCGTGGTACTGCGTAGGCCATCAGGGCTTTGAAAGCTTTGCTTTCAACCAACCGGTAGGGCATCATCTCTAACGAGAAGTCTGGCAATGTGGGCTTTAAAACCCTGTGTACGCGGATGACAGGATGAGTACGTTCGTTTCCTAACAAGAGTCTCTTCTAGGGTGAGCTGGACTGGAGAGCTGCCTATGGTGGAACTAGCGGTGGTGGTGGTGGTTGTGGACATGGCAGATTGAGTGAGTTGGTGATGTTGGCCTACATACAGTGCTTCCTACCAATAACCTTCTGACTCCCTGACTGCTTTGGCCTAGCGACGATCCCTCCACATTTGCTGCTGCTGGTGTCCTAACTGGTGGGCTTACAGTGAAGGAAGCAATGTTGCGGTCCTGACTACCTTCATTCAGACCTGGTGCTCCAACGGTACCGGACGTTAGGTAGTTAGTCCAGGCTTGCAAGTGCATGCTGTTTAAATGTCTTCGCATGCAAGTTGTATTTAAATTGTTAAGAGTCTTCCCTCTGCTAAAGGTGTTTGAGCATTTTTTACAGATCACTTTTGACTGATCATTGGGATCTTGGTCAAAAAAATGCCACACTGCACTCTTCCTATGAAATTCCTTTTCAGGCATTGCACGCTGTGCAACTTTCACAGGATGGCCACGCTGTCCTAAAACTGGTTTTGTCTAACGTTTTTTGCCTGATACGGGCCTGCCAGATGACAGCTGTTGCGATGTAGATTGGTGCTGCTGCGGATAACCCTCCTCCGCTTCTGAGCTAGTGGCAGCGCCACCCTCTTCCCCCAATGGCTGCCAATCTGGGTCAACAACTGGGTCATCTATCACCTCCTCCTCCTCAATGTCATGTGCACCTTCCTCAGTGTCACCATGTAAGGTGCTATAGCGTTCGGGACAGGGCACCATAGTCTCATCAAGGTCAGATTCTGGCTCAGCAAACTGCGAGAGCAATGTAGTGATCTGACTCAATGGAACAGCATCATAATCTTGCTGTGGCTGTGCATCAGTGCACTCCATGTCCGATTCTTCTTGTAATGGGCAGGGTACAATTTCCCTTTCTAACCCAGGCACGGTATGTGTAAAGAGCTCCATGGAGTAACCTGTTGTGTCGCCTGACGCATCCTTCACTTTTGGTTTGGGAGAAGGACACAAGGAAACGTCTTGTTCCTGACCGGGAGCATCCACTGACGACTGGCTGCTGTGACATTTTGAACTTTGGGAAGAGGAGGCCAAAGAGCTAGAGGCTGAGTCAGCAAGGAAAGCCAAAACTTTTTCCTGCTGCTCCGGCTTTAAAAGCTGTTTTCCTACTCCCAGGTAAGGGACCCTTCGAGGCCTTGTGTAGCCAGACGATGACGCAGGCTCAACACCTCCAGCCTTAGGTGCTACTGTGCTTTTGCCACTACCACCAGATGCAGCACCACCATCAGTACCAGCTGACAACCCCCGCCCATGGCCTCTTCCACCAGACTTCCTCATTTTTTTTGGGGGGGAGACACAGAACCACAACTCTGGCCCAGTGGTATAACAGTAAAATATGAACGTGGCAGAAAGTGGCTGCCTGATATATAGTACACACTAGCAGTACAGCAGAATATACACTGTGTGCGAATTTTAATCTCCCTTTTTTTGGGGGGGGAGACACAGAACCACAACTCTGGCCCAGTGGAGTGGTATAACACAACACTATGAACGTGCCAGAAAGTGGCTGGAATTATTATTTAAAAAAAAAAAAAAATAAATAACAAGCTCCCTACAATGATCTCAGGACAAGTATGGCAGCAATAAAAAGGACTGCTGAACACAAAAATGTGGACAAATAAACAAGATGGGTAACTGTGCAGAAAGGAGCAACAGGAATTTTGCTTTTAAAAAAGCAGTTGGTTTGCACAGCACCGTGCACACAGCTATGCAACTGCTGCACTAAAATACGACCTCCACTGTCCCTGCACAAAAAGGTGGTGTGGGACAGTGAAAATCGCTCCAGCACAAGCGGTTTGGGGGTTTATATTTCCTCCCTAACTCTGTCCCTGCTTCTGACTAACTGCAGCAACCTCTCCCTATGCTCAGATCGGCAGAAGTAAGATGGCGGTCGGCGTGCACGTCCCTTTATAGCCCCTGTGACGCCGCAGACAGCAAGCCAATCACTGCCATGCCCTTCTCTAAGATGGTGGGGACCGAGACCTATGTCATCACGCTGCCCACACTCTGCGTCCTCCTTCATTGGATGAAAAACGGCGGTGACAGCGTCATATGTAACGCGACTTTGGCACTCTGATCGTGTACCGCATGGCCGATCCCACACTAGGATCGGTTTGGGTTTCATGAAACCCGACTTTGCCTAAAAGTCGCCGATTTATGAAAATGACCGATCCGTTTCGCTCAACCCTACACAGAACTATTAGCAATAACTACCAGATATCAACGTATCCCTACTCAACCTGTATGGTCTATACATTCATTCATAGTTACATAGTTACATAGTTATTAAGGTTGAAGGAAGACTTTAAGTCCATCTAGTTCAACCCATAGCCTAACCTAACATGCCCTAACATGTTGATCCAGAGGAAGGCAAAAAAAACCCATGTGGTAAGAGTAAGCTCCACCATGGGGAAAAAAATTCCTTCCCGACCCCACATACGGCAATCAGACTAGTTCCCTGGATCAACGCCTTATCAAGGAATCTAGTGTATATACCCTGTAACATTATACTTTTCCAGAAAGGCATCCAGTCCCCTCTTCAATTTAAGTAATGAATCACTCATTACAACATCATACGGCAGAGAGTTCCATAGTCTCACTGCTCTTACAGTAAAGAATCTGCGTCTGTTATTATGCTTAAACCTTTTTTCCTCCAGACGTAGAGGATGTCCCCTTGTCCCTGTCACCGGTCTATGATTAAAAAGATCATCAGAAAGGTCTTTGTACTGTCCCCTCATATATTTATACATTAACATAAGATCACCCCTTAGCCTTCGTTTTTCCAAACTAAATAGCCCCAAGTGTAATAACCTATCTTGGTATTGCAGACCCCCCAGTCCTCTAATAACCTTGGTCGCTCTTCTCTGCACTCGCTCTAGTTCAGCTATGTCTTTCTTGTACACCGGAGACCAGAACTGTGCACAGTATTCTAAGTGTGGTCGCACTAGTGACTTGTATAGAGGTAAAATTATGTTCTCCTCATGAGCATCTATGCCTCTTTTAATGCATCCCATTATTTTATTTGCCTTTGTAGCAGCTGCCTGACACTGGCCACTGAATATGAGTTTGTCATCCACCCATACACCCAGGTCCTTTTCATTGACAGTTTTACCCAGAGTTTTAGAATTAAGCACATAGTTATACATCTTATTACTTCTACCCAATTGCATGACCTTACATTTATCCCCATTAAAGCTCATTTGCCATTTATCAGCCCAAGCTTCTAGTTTACATAAATCATCCTGCAATATAAAATTGTCCTCCTCTGTATTGATTACCCTGCAGAGTTTAGTGTCATCTGCAAATATTGAAATTCTACTCTGAATGCCCCCTACAAGGTCATTAATAAATATGTTAAAAAGAGGGCCCAATACTGACCCCTGTGGTACCCCACTACTAACCGCGACCCAGTCCGAGTGTGCTCCATTAATAACCACCCTTTGTTTCCTATCCCTGAGCCAGCTCTCAACCCACTTGCACATTCAATCCTTCAGGAACTTAGGCTAGTTTCACATTAGCGTTTAAATCCGCAGCGTTTAAAACGCATCCGCAAGTGGTGGAAAAAACGCATATAAACGTGTACAAACGCCGCGTTTGTACGCGTTTATATGCGTTTTTTCCCTGCTTTTGCGTTTTTGGTGCGCATGATGAGAAATTTCACAAGAGAAAAATCAAGATAACCAGACACCGCCAATGGGACTACAGAGGGCATGTATTATGGAATCTCTATATATAGACCCTAGGGCTACTGAAATCTTAAGTGTGCTACTGTATCCTGTGTCATGATGGATCTTCGCATGGAGAGCTTTTATTTCAACCTGGATTTAAGCATCAAGCTGTTTCTTGCCTATGCTTTTGCTTGGGAGCAAGACAGAAATCGCGAAAGATGAAGGAGACAACGTAGGCGTTTTTGGAGGCACCCCATTATCGAACTACGTGAGAGCCGTGGAGCCTATCACACGCTGTATGGTGAGCTTAATGCCAACCCGGAGAAATTCCAGGAATACACAAGGATGTCGCAAGACTCGTTCCAGGATTTGCTTGCTAGTGTCCAAGGAGCCATAGGGCGACAGGACACCCTGCTCCCTAGAGCGATTCCACCGGAGGAACGTCTGCTGGTTACATTAAGGTACGTTCCAAATCTAAACCAATGACAGTCCAAATTTTTTGTCTTCTGACATGAATTTTTGGGGTATTTTCCTTTCTTTCTTTAGCGTAACCAACCATAAGTAGAATAGATTGTAATGTTTCTTGGGTTTGTTTTAGAGATTTCTGGCAACCGGAGAGAGTTTATCATCCCTCCACTTCCAATACCGGCTTGGAATATCCACCCTGTCCGGAATAGTTGCGGACACCTGTCGGGCTTTGTGGAATGTACTCCGGGATGAGTTTATACCCCTACCCACCGTCGACATGTGGCTTGAAATTGCAGAAAAATTCTGGAGTGTTTGTGATATGCCCAACTGTTTGGGAGCGATGGATGGAAATCACATCCGCATTATCAAACCTGCCAGAACAGGATCGGAGTATTTCAACTATAAAAAATATTTTTCTGTTGTGCTCATGGCAATAGCTGATGCGAACTGTCGCTTCATCGCTGTGGACATTGGAGCTTTTGGCCGTGGCAACGATTCCCAAACTTTCAAGAACTCGGATATGGGCCGCCGTTTGTATGGCAAAAATTTCAATTTTCCCTCACCACAACCTCTCCCCAACACTCAAGGTCCACCGATGCCATTTGTTATGGTTGGGGATGAGGCTTTTCAGATGTGTGAAAACCTACTGAAGCCCTATTCCAGTCGGGACTTGAACCACACTAGAAGGATCTATGACTACAGACTGACCAGGGCCCGAAGAATTGTGGTGTACCTTTGGCATTCTGGTCGCTAAATGGCGCATTCTTGCATCAGCCATAAATCTAAAAGTGGAAACAGTCGACGAGGTGGTCAAAGCCTGTGTGGTTCTGAATAATTATATAATGGCTAAGGAGCAACCCAACATTGAACTGGATGAACCAGTTGCACACCCACTGCCCGATTTCCAGCATCACCAACTGCAGCAGTTGGTCACATGCGGGACCAATTTGCTGCCTTTTTTGATTCAGATATTGGACGTGTCATGGCAGGACAATGTTGTGTAAATGTCCTGTTGTAATTAGATCTGTACCAGTAATTTTCTGATATGAAAATATTTCTCATTAATAAACTTTAGTTTTGGTTGTGTTGACCGTGTCTCCTATCTTTTTCCTCTCCAAACCAAGGCTGTCCTAAAACTGCCAGTATTTGTTCTGTATTTAATATCAGTTTTTGTAATCCAAAACTAGGAGTGGGTGATAAAGGCACAGGGGCTAGTTATTATGTTAATATCATAATTTACCTCTAATTGTTCCACTCCTTGTTTTGGCTTACAAATACTGATATAAAACACTGGCCACATACTGCTAGTGTTAAGGCAGCCATGTTGCTTTATTGGTAAGCTTGTTGATGTCATTGCGTCCTGATTCTGTTCTGCTGTATCCATTGGACACAGACTGAAGAGACACTGACTGTCACACCATCTATACTCATCAAGTCACAGGTGTCAGAAATAATGAATTCATGATGCACATATAACAGCTTCATGAATTCACTATTTCTGACACCTGTGCAGGTGAGCATAGATATGCAGTGTGTGACCACCATTGTCCCCTCAATTTGTGTGTAATAGATTATGTATAAAGAAGAGAAAATGGTGGTTATACAAGGCAGTTCTCTACTCACCAGGTCAGGTGTCATAACTAGTGAGTTTTTTGACACCTGACCTGTTCAGTAGAGGTCTGCACTGTATTGCCACCATTTTCTCTTCAGACTGCCACACTAGTCACAGACAAAAATAGATTATGGAGATACGTGTAATATTTTTTGGCCCACCTCATATCTGTAAACTAAAGACACACAAAGCTGCAGTCTTTTTTTTTTTTTTTCTTTTTAACTACTGGAGATATGATGTGGGCCAAAAAGTAAGTGTGTTGGCGGCAGAAGACACAATAAACCAAACATAATTGTGGCAAATCAAATTTTTTTTATTTTTTAACACAAAAATGTCTTTACTGCGCCGGCTTGGGGTAGAGTGATGTAAACGGGGGGTGTGAAGCACTGAGGCCTGGCTAACCGTGGACGACGCAGAGGTGGCAGGAGAAGGGGCAATGAAACTAGAAGGGTCTGGAAGTTCGGGGATGGGGCTTGACACATGAGATGACATTACAGACACATTGGGAGGTGAAGGGGGAGGAATGCTAAGGCTGGTTTCACACTTGCGTTTTTGGACGCTGCGTTTTAGCGCTAAAAAACTCATGCTTTTTTTTCCTATACTTAACATTAAAAAACGCATGCGTTTTTTCGCATGCGTTTAGACGCGTTTTCGGCAACGCATGCGTTTTTGGACGCGTGCGTTCATTTGCAGAAATGCAACCTGTAGTAATTTCTAGCGGCGTTTTTTTGCGGCAAAAAAAATGCATTGCTGTCTATGTAAACGCATGCGTTTTTAAGCACATGCGTTTGTTTGCGTTAAAAACGCATGCGTTTTTATAGAAAAAAAAACAGAAAACACACTGAAAAGTCACCCACCACCATCAAGGTGATAAAGGGATCGAAACCCTACCCCTAACCTCACCCCTAACCGTTTAATGAACATTTTCTGACAGTCATAGTGCCACGTATAACTACATGGTTATACGTGGCACTGAAATATCGTGGCACTTGAATGCGTGGCACTTAAATGCGTGGCACTTAAATGCGTGGCACTTAAATGCGTGGCACTTAAATGCGTGGCACTTAAATGCGTGGCACTGAAATGCGTGGCACTGAAATACGTGGCACTGAAATACGTGGCACTGAAATATCGTGGCATTTACGTGAAATGCGTGGCTCTTAAATACGTGGCACTTGTATACGTGGCACTTATATACGTGGCACTTATATACGTGGCACTTATATACGTGGCACTTATATACGTGGCACTTATATACGTGGCACTGAAATATCGTGGCCACTGAAATATCGTGGCACTTATATACATATAAACGTATTTCAGTGCCACGTATTTCGGGTTAGGGTTAGGGTTTTTTGTTTTTTTCTTGTTTTGTGTTTTTCTATAAAAACGCATGCGTCTAAAAAACGCATGTTTTACTGCGTTTACATGCGTTTTTTCACATATGCGTTTTAAAAAAAAAAAAACGCATGTAGATAAAAATGCAAGTGTGAAACCAGCCTTAGAGTGCTCTTTTTTTTTTTTTTTTTCTTTTGGGGGGGGGGGGGGGGGGGGTTGCTTTGCCTGGTTGTGGGAGGTCTTGGTGAGCTCATATGGCGTGGTGGTGGGTGACCTGTCAGGGTCCGGATGCACTGTGTCAGAGTCCATAGTGCTCGTAGATCGTGCAGCCATGCCAGAGTCCATAGTGCTCGTAGATCGTGCAGCCATGCCAGAGTCCATAGTGCTCGTAGATCGTGCAGCCATGCCAGAGTCCATAGTGCTCGTAGATCGTGCAGCCATGCCAGAGTCCATAGTGCTCGTAGATCGTGCAGCCATGCCAGAGTCCATAGTGCTCGTAGATCGTGCAGCCATGCCAGAGTCCATAGTGCTCGTAGATCGTGCAGCCATGCCAGAGTCCATAGTGCTCGTAGATCGTGCAGCCATGCCAGAGTCCATAGTGCTCGTAGATCGTGCAGCCATGCCAGAGTCCATAGTGCTCGTAGATCGTGCAGCCATGCCAGAGTCCATAGTGCTCGTAGATCGTGCAGCCATGCCAGAGTCCATAGTGCTCGTAGATCGTGCAGCCATGCCAGAGTCCATAGTGCTCGTAGATCGTGCAGCCATGCCAGAGTCCATAGTGCTCGTAGATCGTGCAGCCATGCCAGGGTCCATAGTGCTCGTAGATCGTGCAGCCATGCCAGGGTCCATAGTGCTCGTAGAGCGTGCAGCCATGCCAGAGTCCATAGCGCTTGTAGAGCGGAAGGCCATGCATCGTGGTGCTGGCGGTACAGAAGGCCATGCCAGGGTCCTGCTGCATCGTGGTGGTGGCAGTACGGAAGGCCATGCCAGGGTCCTGCTGCATCGTGTCAGTGGAGGAGGTCCAAACAGGAGCAGCGGATGTCATGGTGGTGGCGGTGGGATGTCCAACTGCATTCGGCATGGTGGTGGTGCTGTAGTGGTGTCCGGCTGTGGAAGGAATTGAGGTGGCCGTGCAGTGGGATGCAGCAGAGGTCGGCATTGAGGTCAATCGTGACAGTGAAGGCACAGGTGGATATGCTGCCACTGTCTGCTGGAAATACCGACTCTGCTGCATAGCCTGCACGTAAGCAGGGTGGATAAAAATCAATGTTTTTTTAAAAAAAATCAAAAAAATCGGATTTTTTTGATTTAAATCGGATTTTTTTGATTTAAATCGGATTTTTTTGATTTAAATCGGATTTTTTTCAATAAACTGCTTTTTGAGGAAAATATTTTACCATCCAAAGGTTCTTCCATCATGAGATAAAGCTGAGTTGTTTAACTCAGTAGAATAAAGGCTGTATATGTGTAACATTCACAATGCCATGCTCTTCCAGAGGTTTCTGTAGGATGCTGACTATCCAACAAGTTTGGGCATGTCAACTGAATGGAAAAAGAAACTAAACCAAAAGTGAAACCAAGCTAGAAGTGTGGAATTAAAGGGGCAGTATGAACAAAATGTGGAGGCTATTAATAGTTTATACAATTAAGACATGCTGCTTTTAAACACCTACCTATTGCCATATAGTAAAACAAAAAAGATTTTTACTTACTTTGGGGTCCCCCCCTCACCCTGGCGTTAGATCGTTGCCCCTAGTTTCGTCCGTGTAACTATGGGCGCACATGCGCACTGCTCTCACTTCTCATTTTAATCGTGATTTATATTAAAAAAAACCTTTTGATTTAAATCAGTGATTTAAATCATGATTAAAATCATGATTTAAATCGATCCGATTTAAATAGAAAAAAATCTTTTGATTTAAATCGTGATTTAAATCATGATTTAAATCGGCGTGATTTAAATCAATCCACCCTGCACGTAAGCAGCATTGCAGGCCTGCATGACACTCAGCTGGAGATCAGGAGTAAGGTGTTCCGACATGCCCTGCTCAATTTGGTTAAAAAAATGATGTGCTGGCCTCTGGAGGTCGGCTTTCACTTGATCAAGGCTTTTACTGACCACCTGGATACGTGCGTTCAAGAGGCTATGTGAAACATCCATTCGGTCACCCAAAGCCTTGATTGCTTCGTGTAAAACCGAGCTCAAGTGCAAAAACTCGGGCATGAGTGACCTGTCCGAAGCCCGCTGCCGGGAGGAGCCCAAAAATGGAGTAGTGGAAGAGGACTGCGAAAGGGGAAGACCCGATGACCAGCTCCCTGGTCTTCAGTTAGTGTGGAATGCCCACTTGCTGCTGCGCTGCTGGATGGCTGGGACTGGTCCGTGGCTGTCGGATGAAGGACTGCTCCAGAACCTGGGCCAACAGTAGTGCTGTATGTGCTGTGTAAAAAGGAAAAAGAAAATTAATATAAAAAATTTACCAGACGCAAAATCCTGTGGAATATAAAAATACAGTTTATGGCAATACAATACAACCTAATGCACATGATAAATACTGACGTTCTCTGGGCAAGGACCGGTCTTAAAAATGCCAGAACTCGATGGTATTTGTATCGTCTGATCCTTGCTCCTGAACCACTGGGAACACGGCTCTCTTGACGCAGGTCCTTGTTGAAGCGGTCCTTCATCGAACGCCAACGTGGTTTGACTTTGGCCACTGTTAAAAAACAAAAAATTGTGGTCAGAAAAAGGACTTTTGGCCGTGCTCACACAACTGTGTTGTGATGAGAGAAACTCCTGAGAGTTTCTTTCATCACACACAATCGAGTGAGCACGGCCAAGGTCTCTGCTGCTTCACACTGCAGTGCAATACTTACCAAATGCATTTCGGACCCGTGTCGGGGCGTTGTCCCAGCCTTTCCACATCGCTTAGGCCACCTCATTCCATAAGCGTCGGATCGTGACGTTGTTTGAGTGCAGTGGATCCCAGGTTTCCCACAACGGGACTCGCTCCTGGACCAGGGAGATGAGGAGGTCATTCTCGATTAGATCATCCTCCCGTTGTGAAACCTAAAAATTAAATAAAGTCATTAAAGTTTGCTCAATTAACTTAAGGAAAAGAAAGAAAAAAGATGCTGAGAAATGGCATGAATAGGAAAGTCAACATACAAAAGGATTCCAGAAGAAAAAAGTAAAGAAATACGAATAGAAAGAAAGATTCAAGAATATTCAACTGAGGATACAGTAAACAGTCAGCCTTGTATACGTACCCGCTGCCGTCTTTCCACCGAACCTTGACTCCGCTGCTCCTGCCCTGTCTCTGCCGCAGTAGAAGAGCTCTAAAAAAATGAAAAATTCAAATTGTCACATGTGTCGATGTGACAATGAATACTTAACCAATCTGACGAGGCAAGTACTCACCTCACTGACATGCTCCACTTCCGACTGTCCTGGACAAAACTCCTCATGGGAAGAATCTGAAGACATTCTGATGCATGTACAAAGAAAGAAATTGCAGAAATTAGGACATGTAGAGACAGAATATAAAGGCATTGTCTAGGATATACTCACATTGTTCAGTGTCATGTTTTCCTCCAAGATGTAGCCTGTGTCTCGTCTGCTTCAGTGTCTGCTGAGAAGTGACCTGCAACTGTCCACACCCTCCCGTTATCACCTTGTATGTGGGGGGTGGCTTATCAGTGTCTAGACATGTTTTTCTCTTGTGGAACGCATGCGTTCATGAACGCAACCAAACGCATGTGCTTGTAAACGCATGCGTTTATATAGACAGCAATGCGTTTTTTTGTCGCAATCGACCGCATGCGTTTCCAGGCGGCAAATTGACGCCTCTAAAAATTACTATGTTGCATTTCCGCGCCAAGCCGCAAACGACGAGACGACGCATGCGTCGTCAAATGCGGCAAAACGTGAACAAATAAACATGCATGCGTCCCTAATGTTAAATATAGCAATACACAACGCATGCGGATATATGCGGTACAAAATGCTGTGGACACAACCGCAAATGTGAAACCAGCCTAACGTAGACAATTTTAAAGGGAATCTGTCACCTACTTTTCGTATATAAGCTGCAGCCAAGCTTGCGAGCAGGGCCCTCACTCCTCTTGGTATCTGTTTTGATCTGTGTTTGTTATGCTGTAATGTCTATTGTCTGTACAAGTCCCCTCTACAATGTAAAGTGGTGCGGAATATGTTGGTGCCATAGAAATAAAATTATTATTAGATTGGCAGGGTTTTTTTTATGCACATGAAGAAAATAGCTTGATAAACTATGGTTCATAATTCCATTTTTTAACCCCTTCGCGACATGCGCCGTACTAGTACTGCGCTGCCAGCACTGCATTTGTGCCAGCAGCAGTACTAGTACGGCGCACCGATAACCGCGGTCTCACGCTGAGCGCCGCGGTGATCGGGTGCGGGTGTCAGCTGTATATGACAGCTGACACCCCGCAGCAATGCCCACGATCGGCGCTAGCGCCGATCGCGGGCATTTAACCCCTCTGATGCCGCTGTCAGTAGTGACAGCGGCATAGAGGGGGATCGCGCAGGGACGGGGGCTCCCTGCGCTCTCCCACCGGAGCAACGCGACGAGATCGCGTTGCTCCGGTGATCCGGAAGGAGTCCCCGGATCCAAGATGGCCGCGGGACTCCTTCCGGGTCATGAAATGACCTGGCTAGCCGGCGCCTGCTGAGAGCTGCTGAGAGCAGGCGCCGGAAAGCCACCTAAACTTGCCTGTCAGATCGTTGATCTGACAGAGTGCTATGCACACTGTCAGATCAACGATCTGATCTAATACAGTGATGTCCCACCCTGGGACAATAGTAGAAAGTAAAACAAAATAAAAAAATCCCCAAATAGAGGGGAAAAAAAGCATTTCCCAGTAAATCCATTTATTTATGTAAATTAAAAAAAACAATAAAAGTACACATATTTGGTATCGCCGCATCCGTAATAACCCGCTCTATAAAACTATCCCACTAGTTAACCCCTTCAGTGAACACCGCAAAAAAGAAAAAAAAGGCAAAAAATGCTTTATCATACAGGCGAACAAAAAGTGGAATAACACGCGATCAAAAAGACGGATATAAATAACCATGGTACCGCTGAAAACGTCATCTTGTCCCGCAAAAAAAAAGCCGCCATACAGCATCATCAGCAGAAAAATAAAAAAGTTATAGCTCTCAGAATAAAGCGATGCAAAAACAATTATTTTTTTGTATAAAATAGTTTTTATGTAAAAGCGCCAAAACATAAATTATATAAATGAGGTATCGCTGTAATCGTACTGACCTGAAGAATAAAGCTGCTTTATCAATTTTACCACACGTGGAACGCTATAAACCCCCCCCCTAAAAGAATTTCAGGAATTGCTGGTTTTTGTCCATTCCGCCTCCCAAAAATCGAATAAAAAGCGATCAAAAAATGTTATGTGCCCGAAAATGGTACCATTAAAAACGTCAACTCGTCCCGCAAAAAACAAGATCTCACATGACTCTGTGGGCAAAAATATGGATAAATTATAGCTCTCAAAATGTGATGCAAAAACTATTTTTTCCAATAAAAAGCATCTTTTAGTGTGTGACGGCTGCCAATCATAAAAAACCACTATAAAAGTAAATCAAACCCCCCTTCATCACCCCCTTAGTTAGGGAAAAATAATAAAATTTAAAAAAATGTATTTATTTCCATTTTCCCATTAGGGTTTGGGTTAGGGTTTCAGTTAGAATTGGGGGGTTTCCACTGTTTAGGCACATCAGGGGCTCTCCAAACGCGACATGGCGTCCGATCTCAATTCCAGCCAATTATGCTTTGAACAAGTAAAACAGTGCTCCTTCCCTTCCGAGCTCTGCCGTGCGCCCAAACAGTGGTTCCCCCCCATATACGGGGTATCAGCGTACTCAGCACAAATTGGACAACAACTTTTGTGGTCCAATTTCTCCTGTTACCCTTTGGAAAATAAAAATGTGGAGGCTAAAATATCATTTTCGTGGAAAAAATATTTTATTTTCACGGCTCTGCGTTATAAACTGTAGTGAAACACTTGTTGGTTCAAAGTTCTCACAACACATCTAGATAAGCTCCGTGGGGGGTCTAGTTTCCAATATGGGGTCACTTGTGGGGGGTTTCTACTTTTTAGATACATCAAGGACTCTGCAAGTGCAACATGATGCCTGCAGACCAATCCATCTAAGTCTGCATTTCAAACGGCGCTCCTTCCCTTCCGAGCTCTGCCGTGCGCCCAAACAGTGGTTCCCCCCCATATATGGGGTATCAGCGTACTCAGGACAAATTGGACAATAACTTTTGTGGTCCAATTTCTCCTGTTACCCTTGGGAAAAAAAAATTGCGGGCTAAAACATCATTTTGTGGAAAGAAAAAATGATTTTTTAATTTTCACGGCGCTACATTCTAAACTTTAGTGAAACAATTGGGGTTAAAAGTGCTCACCACACATCTAGATAAGTTCCTTAGGGGGTCTTCTTTCCAAAATGGGGTCACTTGTGGGGGGTTTCTACTGTTTAGGCACGTCAGGGGCTCTCCAAACGCGACATGGGTTCCGATCTCAATTCCAGCCAATTTTGCATTGAAAAGTCAAATTGCGCTCCTTCCCTTCCGAGCTCTGCCATGCGCTCAAACAGTGGTTTATCCCCATATATGAAGTATCAACGTACTCAGGACAAATTGCACAACAACTTTTGGGGTCCAATTTATCCTGTTACCCTTGGGAAAATAAAAAATTTGGGGCGAAAAGATAATTTTTTGTGAAAATTAATGACATTTTTTTTACGGCTCTACATTATAAACTTCTGTGAAGCACTTGGAGGTTCAAAGTGCTCACCACACATCTAGATTAGTTCCTTAGAGGGTCTACTTTCCAAAATGGTGTCACTTGTGGGGGTTTCCACTGTTTAGGCACGTCAGGGGCTCTCCAATCGCGACATGGGTTCCAATCTCATTTCCAGCAAATCTTGCATTGAAAAGTCAAATGGCGCTCCTTCCCTTCCGAGCTCTGCCATGCGCCCAAACAGTGGTTTACCCCAACATGTGGGGTATCGGCGTACTCAGGACAAATTGTACAACGACTTTTGTGGTCCAATTTCTCCTGTTACCCTTGGTAAGATAAAACAAATTGGATCTGAAGTAAAAATTTTGTGAAAAAAAAAAAGTTAAATGTTCAATTGTTTTTAAACATTCCAAAAATTCCTGTGAAGCACCTGAAGGGTTAATAAAATTTTTGAATAGGGTTTTGAGTACCTTGAGGGGTGCAGTTTTTAGAATGGTGTCACTTTTGGGTATTTTCTGTCATATAGACCCCTCAAAGTCACTTCAAGTGTGAGGTGGTCCGTAAAAAAATGGTTTTGCAAATTTTGTTGCAAAAATGAGAAATTGCTGGTCGACTTTTAACCCTTATAACTCCCTAACAAAAAAAAAATTGTTTCCAAAATTGTGCTGATGTAAAGCAGACATGTGGGAGATGTTGTTTATTAACTATATTATGTGATATAACTCACTAATTTAAGGGCATAAAAATGAAAAATTTGAAAATTGCTAAATTTTCATAATTTTCAACAAATTTCTGTTTTTTTCACAAATAAATGCAAGTCATATCGAAGAAGTTTTACCACTATCATGAAGTACAATATGTCACGAGAAAACAATGTCAGAATCACCAGGATCCGTTGAAGCGTTTCAGAGTTATGACCTCATAAAGTGACAGTGGTCAGAATTGTAAAAATTGGCCCTGTCACTTAGGTGAAAACAGGCTTCGGGGTGAAGGGGTTAATATTAGAACTTTATTCAGTCGCCATGACAGCACAACGAGAGAGGGAATCCGCCCTTCAGGGACAGGAAACCTACAGACATAAAAGGGCGGTACCTCTCTCCCACGTCAGTTGGTTTCCTGTCCCTGACAGCGGTACCTCTTCAGACAGGCCTCGTGAAGGTCGAAGAAAGAAGGTCCCACTCCTGACAGACCGGTACAGGTAGCGGGGGTCCCCTACCTCGGCCTGGTCTGGAGAATGGATGCACCACACGGCAGGGGGACTGTTCGTGTAGGTGGCAGCAGGAGGAAGCAGCTCTGGATGAATGGGCTGGCTTCTGCGGTGTCCGCGCCTGGTGAGTATTGTGTTCTCGTAGGGCCGTGTCTGCTGGAGCCTGGGGTCTACCGCCACCTGCGCTTGTGCCGGCATCGGCTGGGGAGTGCGGCCGTCCTTGTCCGGCGCGTCTGCTCTCTGCGCCGCGGCCGCGACTGGAAGGGGCGTGTCCGGATGACGCGGCGGGCGGCGCGGGTGGATGACGCGGCCGGGCATGCGCGGTAGCGCTTTGTTCCCGGCTAATGGCAGCGCCCGGCGTCTTGGAGGGGGGTTGGACCTCGGGGTCTCTGGCACTAGGGCGCGGCTTGAGCGGTGGACCGGAACTAATCGGCAGGACGGATCAGCGGCACCTGGAGTGTTTCCCTGCTGACCCCCGTCTGGGGGCAGTACCCAGGGGGATTTAAGCCTTGCACGTGGGCCACAGCGTGTTCCTGACCGTCCATCCATTATGGAGTCGCCGGAAGGAACACCGCAGCTAAGCGGTGAGCAACAGCAGCCACTAGATCAGCCTCAGGCAGAAAAGCCTTTGAGGAGCTCCCAGCGACGTTCTAATGATAGTCGCGCTGGTGGAGCTAAGGAGTCCCGATCATCAAAGTCCTCAAGCCGTAAAAGTTTGTCGGCTACGAAGGACCCCCCCGAATACGGTACCACTCATTGCTGGCGGGGTAAGTGATCTACGTGAATGTTCACTTATTGATCATTGTTCCCCTTATATTCCCTCTCTCCTTATTAGGGGAGGAAGTGTGTAACTAAGGCCAAACATAGGCAGTGTGTCGAATGTGCGGAGCCGCTTCCGGATGGGCACGTAAAAAGATTGTGTAAATCCTGTGTTCAACAATTACTAGAGGAAGAGGCTCCTGATCTGACCTCTACAATTAGAAAGATGGTCAGACAAGAAGTCCGAAGTTCTGTGAGGTTCAGGTCTCGTGTAACGGAAATTGGAAAGTCATCCCCTGTTTCAGAAGTGGGTTCGGACTCGGGGGAGCTCAGCTCAGGGTCCCTCCCGTCTTCTTCCTCCTCTGAGGAAATGGAATCTAGTTGAGCCTGTTTGTCCCTTGATAGGGTTAACCATCTGGTCAAAGCAGTTAACAGTACAATGGGGATAGAGGACACCCAGTCGGAGTGCTCTATTCAGGACATTATGTTCAGGTGTATAGAGCGAAAGTCCCGAAGGGCCTTTCCAGTGGTGGACAAAATTAAGACATTAATCTCAAAAGAGTGGAAGAAACCCGAGAGGAAGGGGTCACTTCCGCCGGCATTTAGAAGGAGATATCCTTTCGAGGAGGAGGCTTCATCCTCATGGGATAAGGTTCCGAAGTTAGATGCGGCAGTTGCCAAAGCATGCAAAAAGACATCTCTCCCCTTTGATGATTTGGGGAACCTAAAGGACCCATTACATAGGAAAGCTGATATCTTCCTTAAAGGGGCCTGGGAGACTTCGGCTGGATCCTTGAGACCGGCTATAGCAGCCACCTGTACAGCTCGGTCCTTGATGGTGTGTTTAGGTCACATTGAAGATCAGCTCAGGGATAAAGTTCCCAGGACTGAGATATTATCCTCTATGCCTATAATCCAGGATACTGCAGCTTTCCTTTCGGACGCATCAGCGGATTCGGTCAGATTTGCCGCCAGATCCTCAGCGTTATCTAACGCAGCCCAGAGAGCGCTATGGATAAAATGCTGGCCAGGGGACTTACAGGCCAGAACTAAGTTGTGTAGGCTTTTGGCCTTCTACCCGGCCTGGGTACGGATCACGAACAGTCCATGGATTCTGAGCATTGTGGAAAAGGGCCTAAGGTTCGATTTCCACCATATTCCTCGGGACAAGTTTATGTTGACACCTGTTCGTTCCTCCTCTACAGAACAGTTGGCGCTGGAGTCAGAGGTCCGGGAACTTCAACAGAAGAAAGTTCTGATTAGGGTCCCTACAGAAGAGGGAGGTAGGGGGTTCTATTCCCCTCTATTCCTGATCAAGAAGCCAGACAGTTCATATCGCACCATTATTAATTTAAAAGGCCTGAACAATTTTTTGTTGGTTCCGTCCTTCAAGATGGAATCGGTTAAAACAGCAATAAAATTACTTTTTAACCATTGCTTTATGGTCGTCTTGGACCTAAAAGATGCCTACTACCATGTTCCAATACATGTAGAGCATCAAAGATTTCTTAGGGTGGCCGTTTCACTTGCCGGCACGGTAGAGCATTTTCAATATCAGGCACTTCCCTTCGGAGTCGCTGTCGCACCCCTGGTGTTCACAAAAATTATGGTGGAAGTTATGGCACACCTGCATGAACAGGACATATTAATAGTTCCATACCTTGATGATTTACTAATTGTGGGTCATTCAGAATCACATTGCAGGGACCAGCTAGAGAAGGTGATGGGAGCATTGCACAGGCTAGGCTGGATTATCAACCTTAAAAAATCGCGTCTACAGCCTCTAAAATCTCAAGAGTTTCTGGGGTTTGTTATAGACTCTAGTCGGCAGGAATGTCGCCTGCCGGATACAAAAGTAGCTAAGATTCAACGGCTAGTCACCAGGGCAATTGGCAATCCCTTAGTGTCTGTAAGAAGTGCTATGTCTCTCTTGGGTTCCCTCACATCTTGTATCCCGGCGGTTCTCTGGGCTCAGTTCCACACCAGAACACTACAATGGGACGTCTTACACAATTCCTGTCGTCTAGGGGCTCACCTCGACAGTAAATTTTCACTTTCTGCGGAATCTACGCATTCACTCGTTTGGTGGACACACACTTCAAATCTTCGTAGGGGGGGTCCCTTGGACAAATCATATCTAGAGTATTGACTACAGACGCTAGCCCTAAGGGATGGGGGGCTCACTTAGGGGAGGATTGGGTTCAGGGGCTATGGTCTCAGTCTGAGCAGGACTCATCCTCCAATCTGAAAGAGCTATTGGCCGTAGAACACGCCTTAAATAGGTTCCTTATACCCCTACAGGGTCGACACGTCAGGCTGTTATCGGACAACCGGGTAACCGTGGCCTACATTAATCGTCAAGGAGGTACGCGATCCAGTTCGTTAATGAAGGTCGCAAATCATATTTTTCAGATGGCCGAAGAACATCTTCTCTCTCTAACGGCTCTTCATATAAAAGGAAGTCTCAATACCAAAGCCGACTATCTAAGCCGCAACAAGCTCAAACAGAGAGAGTGGTCACTGAATCCAGCTATCTTCAAGCAAATCATACAAATATGGGGTTGTCCAGAAATAGACCTTTTTGCCAGCAGAGGGAACAAAAAATTACACCAGTTCTGCTCCCTAAATCCAAAAGACAACTCGTATGCAGTGGACGCTTTTCTGATATCATGGCACTTCAGTCTCGCTTATGCCTTCCCCCCCCTCTAAACCTAATCCCATTAGTTCTGAGGAAGATTCGGGAGGACAGAGTCCGGGTAATCTTAATAGCCCCATTTTGGCCCAAAAGATCGTGGTTCCCTTGGCTGAGGAAGATGTCTGTCTGCCAACCGTGGACTCTTCCAGAATTGCCAGATCTGCTCTCCCAAGGCCCAATCCTCCATCCACGAGTGGCCAACTTACATCTAGCGGCGTGGAGTTTGAGAGGTTGTTACTAAGGGGGAAGGGATTCTCTCAGGATCTAATAAATACACTCCTTAAGAGTAGAAAACCCTCCACAATAAACATCTATGTTAGGGTGTGGAGAAAATTTCTATCAAGTACAGGGGCTCAAATTGACCAAAAACCATGTATAAATCAGATTCTTGAATTTTTACAGAAAGGTCTAGAGATGGGCTTGGCCACAAGTACTCTGAGTTCAAGTATCGGCTCTGGGGGCGCTATACAATTTTAACTTAGCCAGCAATCACTGGATTTCTAGGTTTTTCAAAGCAGTGACTAGGTCCAGACCAATCATAAAACAAAACTTAGTCCCATGGGACCTAAATCTTGTACACTCAGCCTTAACGCAAGCCCCATTCGAGCCTATCGATACTATCCCTGTAAAAATCCTTTCAATCAAAACAACCCTTTTGGTCGCACTCACATCTGCAAGAAGGGTTAGTGATCTGCAGGCACTTTCCAGACATCCACCATACATGCAGTTTAGGGAGGATAGAGTAATCATGAAACCTGATCCCCTCTATCTTCCAAAAGTTACTTCAAGATTCCATAGATTACAAGAGGTAGTCCTACCTTCGTTTTGCTCTAATCCTACTAATAAGGAACGTAAATTCCATTCCTTAGATGTAAAAAGATGTCTCCTTAGATATATTTCAGTTTCGGATGTTTGGAAAAAAGATAACTCCTTGTTTGTAACTTATCAGGGAGTGAGGAAGGGTCTTAGAGTATCTAAAAACACCTTAGCCAGATGGATCAGGGAGGCGATCTCTCTCGCTTATACAGCAGGTG
This sequence comes from Ranitomeya variabilis, assembly GCF_051348905.1. NCBI lineage: Eukaryota > Metazoa > Chordata > Amphibia > Anura > Dendrobatidae > Ranitomeya > Ranitomeya variabilis. The sequence goes on along the minus strand of NC_135237.1, from coordinate 243,120,157 downwards.
GTAACGAAGTAACAGATGGTATAAAGGCACACTCCACGAGGGCCGTAGCATCTTCATGGGCGGAGAGATCAGAAGTATCGATAGAAGACATATGTAAGGCGGCCACATGGTCTTCTCCATCTACCTTTCTTAAACACTACAGATTAGATCTGGGTAGTTCCTCAGACCTCACGTTTGGGAGAAGGGTTCTTGAGGCTGTTATCCCTCCCTAATCTTTCTTATTTCTCTGAAAGTCTCTCGTTGTGCTGTCATGGCGACTGAATAAATACGTACGCTACTTACCTGGTAGCAGTGTTTTTTCAGGAGCCCATGACAGCACCCTTATATTCCCAACCCTATTCTTTTCTTGGATAATGCAACACTTTTTCGTGTTTTCCTCTTCCATGTTCACTCACATAATAAAATGTACATAATTGTATGCTGCATCTGTGTTACTAACCAAGGTGGTCCTCTCATGCTCTGGAACCAACTGACGTGGGAGAGAGGTACCGCCCTTTTATGTCTGTAGGTTTCCTGTCCCTGAAGGGCGGATTCCCTCTCTCGTTGTGCTGTCATGGGCTCCTGAAAAAACACTGCTACCAGGTAAGTAGCGTACGTATGTTTATGATATGATAGCACTCTGTCAAATTAACAAGAAAAATTATGGAGCATGGAGTTATAAATATGAGGCTACTCATCTGAAAACTGGTGGAACCTGCAAATGTGATAAGAGCTGTAAATGGATGCATTAAGATAGAAAGCAATTTGTATCAGTTGCTACAGGGTAAAGTTTTGGTTTTTTTTTGTAAAAAGTTCTTTAACCCCTTCATGACCCAGCCTATTTTGATCTTAAAGGGAACCTGTCACCCCGTTTTTTCGGTATGAGATAAAAATACCGTTAAATAGGGCCTGAGCTGTGCATTACAACAGTGTATTTTGTGGACCCCGATTCCCCACCTATGCTGCCGAAATACGTTACCGAAGTAGTCGTTTTCGCCTGTCAATCAGGCTGGTCAGGTCGCATGGGCGTGGTGTCCTCCCCCAGATCTTGCGTAGTGTTCCGTTGGTGGCGTAGTGGTGTGCGCATGCCCAAGGTCCCGAATCCTCTGCCAGGGGTGTGAAAACAACAGCGATGTCCGTTATTCCATTGGTGGTCGGTGGGCGCGGCCATCTTGCTTTGGCCGCAGAATCGGCGCTCTGCTGGCCGCGGCTTCAGGAAAATGGCCGCGGGCATCCGCGCGTGCGCAGATGGCTATCGCGGCGGCCATTTTCGTGAAGCCGAGATGCGAATTCTGCTTCACGAAAATGGCCGCCGCGATAGCCATCTGCGCACGCGCGGATGCCCGCGGCCATTTTCCTGAAGCCGCGGCCAGCAGAGCGCCGATTCTGCGGCCAAAGCAAGATGGCCGCGCCCACCGACCACCAATGGAATAACGGACATCGCTGTTGTTTTCACACACCTGGCAGAGGATTCGGGACCTTGGGCATGCGCACACCACTACGCCACCAACGGAACACTACGCAAGATCTGGGGGAGGACACCACGCCCATCTGACCAGACCAGCCTGATTGACAGGCGAAAACGACTACTTTGGTAACGTATTTCGGCAGCATAGGTGGGGAATCGGGGTCCACAAAATACACTATTTTAATGCACAGCTCAGGCCCTATTTAACGGTATTTTTATCTCATACCGAAAAAATGGGGTGACAGGTTCCCTTTAATGACCTGGCCATTTTTTGCAATTCTGACCAGTGTCCCTTTATGAGGTAATAACTCAGGAAGGCTTCAACAGATCCTAGCGATTCTGAGATTGTTTTTTCGTGACATATTGGGCTTCATGTTAGTAGTAAATTTAGGTTAATAATTTTTGCATTTATTTGTGAAAAAATCGGAAATTTGGCAAAAATTTTGAAAAGTTCGCAAATTTTGAATTTTTATGTTAAACCAGAGAGTTATGTGGCACAAAATAGTTAATAAAAAACATTACCCAAAAAAACGGAAATTTGGCGAAAATTTTGAAAATTTCGCAATTTTTCAACTTAGAATTTCTATGCCCTTAAATCACAGAGATATGTCACACAAAATACTTAATAAGTAACATTTCCCACATGTCTACTTTACATCAGTACAATTTTGGAAAATAATTTTTTTTTTTTTTTTGCCAGGAAGTTATAAGGGTTAAAATTTGACCAGTGATTTCTCATTTTTACAACAAAATTTACAAGACCATATATATTTTTTTTTTTTTTAGGGACCACCTCACATTTGAAGTCAGTTTGAGGGGTCTATATGGCTGAAAATACCCAAAAGTGACACCATTCTAAAAACTGCACCCCTCAAGGTGCTCAAAACCACATTCAAGAAGTTTATTAACCCTTCAGGTGCTTCACAGCAGCAGAAGCAACATGGAAGGAAAAAATGAACATTTAACTTTTTAGTCACAAAAATGATCTTTTAGCAACAATTTTTTTTTTCCCAAGGGTAACAGGAGAAACTGGACCCCAAAAGTAATTGTGCAATTTGTCCTGAGTACACCGATACCCCATATGTAAGGGGGAACCAGTGTTTGGGCGCACAACAGGGCTCGGAGGGGAAGGAGCGCCATTTGACTTTTTGAATGAAAAATTGGCGCCAGTCTTTAGCGGTCACCATGTCGCGTCTGGAGAGCCCCTGTGTGCCTAAATATTGGAGCTCCCCACAAGTGACCCCATTTTGGAAACTAGACCCCCCCGAAGGAACTTATCTAGATGCATAGTGAGCACTTTGACCCCCAGGTGCTTCACAAATTGATCAGTAAAAATGAAAAAGTACTTCTTTTTTTTCCCACAAATTTCTTTTAGCTTCAATTTTTTAATTTTCACATGGGCAACAGGATAAAATGGATCCTAAAATTTGTTGGACAATTTCTCCTGAGTACACCGATACCTCATATGTGGTCAGAAACCACTGTTTGGGCTCACGGCAGGGCTCGGAAGGAAAGGAGTGCCATTTGACTTTTTGAATGAAAAATTAGCTTCAATCGTTAGTGGACACCATTTCGCGTTTGGAGAGCCCCTGTGTGCCTAAACATTGGAGCTCCCCCACAAGTGACCCCATTTTGGAAACTAGAACTCCCAAGGAACTTATCTAGATGTGCGAGGAGCACTTTGAAACCCCAAGTGCTAAACAGAAGTTTATAACGCAGAGCCTTGAAAAAAAAAATTTTTTTTCCTCAAAAATAATTTTTTAGCCCGCAATTTTTTATTTTCACAAGGGTAACAGGAGAAATTGTACCCCAAAAGTTGTTGTCTAGTTTGTCCTGAGTACGCTGATACCCCATATGCGGGGGTAAACCACTGTTTGGGCACACATCAGGGCTCAGAAGGGAAGTAGTGACGTTTTGGAATGCAGACTTTGATGGAATGGTCTGCGGGCGTCATGTTACGTTTGCAGAGACCCTGATGTGCCTAAACAGTAGAAACCCCCCACAAGTGACCCCATTTTGGAAACTAGACCCCCCCAAGGAACTTATCTAGATGTGTGGTGAGCACGTTCAACCCCCAAGTGCTTCACAGAAGTTTATAACGCAGAGCCGTGAAAATAAAAAATCTTATTGTATTTCCACAAAAATAAGTTTTTAGCCCCCATTTTTTTTATTTTCCCAAGGGTATCAGGAGAAATTAGATCCCCAAAGTTGTCGTGCAATTTTTCCTGAGTACGCTGATAACCCATATGTTTATGTAAACCACTGTTTGGGTGCACGTTGGGGCTCGGAAGGGAGGGAGCGCACCATTTGACTTTTTGAATGCAAGATTGGCTGGAATCAATGGTGGCGCTATGTTGCGTTTGGAGACCCCTGATGTGCCTAAACAGTGGAAACCCCTCAAATCTAACTCCAACACTAACCCCAACACACCCCTAACCCTAATCCCAACTGTAGCCATCAGGGCTGTGGAGTCGGTAAGCCACAGTTGCGACTCCGACTCCTGGATTTTATCAGGTTCCGACTCCGGCTCCGACTCCGACTCCTTCATAAATGGCCAATTCGTAACAATAAATTTACTGTTGTAAAATATTAACATCGTGCTTATTCAGTTTCTCACCATCATATAAGTAATCAGACCACTTAGAGCAAAAACTATATTTATTAGAATACAATTAGAATATAGCAAATAACTTTTATAACCTTTTCTAAACTCTTGTAAGTAAATATGAAATAAACACTGTTATGCAGTTAATAAGAATAAATTTATAAATTTATCCTCAGAAAAAGTATTGCCTCTGTCAGATCCTCCTTCATGGATGCCCTCAAATCTGATCTAATTATTTTGAGAGCAGAGAACAACCTCTCTACACTAACTTGGGTTGGTGGCAAAGCAGTAACCACTTGGGCAACATCTCTGACAATGTCAGGATACAGAGGAATCGCTTGTTGCACTGTTATTTTAGATGAATGGTCAAATTTCTCAATTTCTTTTAGTGCACATGAAAAATTCTGCTGAAATGTACTGGCTGTGTTCTTTGATGGGGATGACTCTTCTATGCGGGAACGCTTTGCACGGTCCTTGTGATCCAAATATTTTTCGAAATTAAATTCTTCATCAGTTGATGAGGGTGAAGATGTGGCAGGACGACCAAATTCTTCTTGTTCCTCCTGACTGTTCTGCAACCCTTTCATCCTTACTGCTATTTCAAACAGAGCTTCTTTTCCTTTAGTTAGCTGTTGATCATCTAGAAGAATCCGATGCATTGGGTCTACATAAACAGCTGCCAAAAGAATGTTATTTTGTAATAGTAGCTCCTCTCTCCGTTTCATTGATGTAGCAATGCCACTTGCAATTAACCCTCCTCTTTGGGACAGGCGAAACATCAGGTTCTTCCACTCCTTTAAGAAAATACCTGGAGTTAAGTGCTCTGCTTGTAATTTTTTAGTCACTATAAATGGGTGCTCTAGCAATTTTTCCAGCTCAGTCACCTGATTCCACTGACTTTCATTTAGCGTCAGTTGAGGGTGTGTCATGTCTACAAGAAAGGTTTTCAGTTCAACCAAGCGCTGAATCATTAAGTAAGTACTGCCCCATCGTGTGGCTTGATCAATACTTGCCCCTTTTCCAGCACGTCTCTTCAAAATTGAGTCAACTTTAGGGGTTCTGGCAACAGTAGCCAATTTTCTCACCTTGCCAATCAGAGCAGCAGCATGCCCTTCTTGCAGACTGTCTCTTATAGCCAGCTGTAGCGTATGCACAACACAGCGCATGTGATGAATGAAAGAACGTATTGACACAGTTTCAACAAGATCATCTAAACTATCATGTTGCTGTTCATCTGAAGCAACTTCAGTTTGCTCCTCAGTTACAATACTGTGTTCCTCTAGTTCAAACATTTGTGTCTGTGGACCCAGAATGATGTTCTAGCTGCTGGTCACCATCATTACTCTTATTCATTAGCTTAATAGTACTTATCATATTTGAAGCATTGTCAGTTACGACAGAAAGAACTTGCTCTTTTTTAAGTTCATAGTCTTGCAGAACCTTTTCCACCAAGACCAGGAGAAACTCACTGGTGTGATGAGCTTTGGTGTCTTTTACTGCCAATGTCTTGGTAACTATTTCATTTTTGTCACAAACAAATCGGACATTGATGGCAAAATAGTTCACTCTGTGACGTGTGCAGGCATCCATTTTAAGAAACAGAAAGCGTCCCTTGAGAGTTTTTTTAAGTTCTTCCTTTTTTTAAAAGCTTCTTCGATTACTAATTTTCTAATACTCTCTCTCTCCAGAGAAACACCAAGCTTGCAGACAATTTCCCCATTCAGACACATAAAAGCTGGTCGTGAAAATAGTGAAATAGGCACACTATCCTTTATAACAAGCTCTATGATCTGTTTTTTAAATGTATCTACTGTCATTGTCACAGTAACTGTCACTGACAAAATATCTTGCAACTGATGGCTGCAAAGTTCTCTGCTCCTTTGTTTGGCTGGAAGAGCTGGGCACTGGTTCATTGGTTTGGATGCAGTCTTTCTCATCCACTGCTTTCAGTACTTCTGGATGAAAGCGCTGTAAATGTCTCTTTAGATTAGATGCTCTGGTAGGAGCATTTTTATCTTTGCCTGAATATGCACTGATCTTGGCTTCACAGCTTTTTTGTTTTCGTCTGGATCATTTGTCATACACTGACAGACATAATGTTTTCTTTATTGAGTGATAGTGAAATGTTCAAATACAGCTGATTTAATGTGAAGCTTCTTTAACATTCTCAGGTTTTTAATTCTGCATTCACAATCCAAATGACAATTGTTTTTCCTAAAAACAATTGTACAAAATTATTGCCAGGTCGTACAACTGATATAGTGGTCAGTAATACTGTTACTCCTCATGTACTCACAGTTAACTGATGCAAAGTTTGTTGAAAGGATAATACTTCTTACAGTCTTCCTCTTCTGAGTAGCAGCTGTGAGATGCTTGGAAGACGCACACCTAGTAAACATCTAGTCTAGAGGAGGAGCTTTACTACTAAGAATTTGCAACACATTTTCACTTTCAGTTTCATACATTGTAAGTAGGGGGGTTGGGGCAGCATGAGGTTAACCAAGTATAAGATTAGATAAGGGCAGTGGAGAACAGTGACGCACAAGAAGTAAGAAATGTCTATCCAGCAGAACTGCTTATCACCGTTATTCATAGTTTGATAGAACATATATATTTGAGTAACATTTATAAAATTCATATGAAAGTTCAATTATGAAATAGTAATACATTTTTTTTAAAGCTGGAGTCGGTACATTTCTTCCGACTCCAACCAAAACTAACTCCGACTCCACGACTCCGATTCCACAGCCCTGCTAGCCATAACCCTAATCCTAATCCCAACCCTAACCACAGCCCTAACCCCAACACATCCCTAAACCTAATCTTAACCCTATTTCCAACCCTAAGCCTAATTCCAACCCTAACTCTAATTCCATCCCTGTCTATGTGCGCAGGTTGCGGATTTGTGAGGATTTTTCCACACAGTTTTTGAAAAATCCGTAGGTAAAATGCACTGCGTTTTACCTGCGTATTTACCACTGATTTCCAGTGTTTTTTGTCCGGATTTCACCTGCGGATTCCTATTAAGGAACAGGTGTAAAACGCTGTGGAATCCACACAAAGTATTGAGATGCTGCGGAAAATACAACGCAGCATTTCCGTGCAGTATTATCCGCACTATGGGCATAGCGGATTTGGTTTTCCATAGGTTTACATGGTACTGTAAACGTGATGGAAAACTGCTACGAATCTGCAGCGGCCAATCTGCTGCGGATCCGCAACCAAATCCGCACAGTGTACATAGCCTAACCCTAATTGCAACCCTTATTCTAACCCTAGTTCTAATCTTAATTCTAACCCTAGTTGTAACCCTAACCCTAGTTGTAACCCTAACCCTAGTTGAAAAATAAAAATAAATATATTTTCTTTATTTTATTGTTGTCCCTACCTATGGGGGTGATAAAGGGGGGGGTTATTTATTTATTTATTTTTTATATTGATCGCTGTGATAGAACCTTTCACAGTGATCAAAATGTACCTGGAACGAATCTGCCGGCCGGCAGATTCGACGTGCACACTGCGCATGCGCCCGCCATTTTGGAAGATGGCTGCGCCCGTGGAGAGGACGGACACCGGAGCTCTGTAAGTATGCTGGGGTGGGTTCGGACTGTGGGGGGGGGGGGGTAGATCGGACTGCGGGGGGAGCGGACAGGAGGACGGAGGGGAACGGAGGACAACAGATGACAGGACGGAGGGGAGGGGATCGGTGGTGGGGGCAGATCGTGGTCTCCAGCCATGGCTGATGCTATTGCAGCATCGGCCATGGCTGGATTGTAATATTTCACCAATTTTCATTGGTGAAATATTACTATCGCTCTGATTGGCTGTTGAAACTGACGTTTCACTTTCAATCAGAGCAGAGCGATCGGAGCCGAGGGGGGGTTGGCGAAGCCACCCCCCACGGCTCAAGTACCCCTGTCCCTGCGGGTCAGGTAAAAATTAGTTAACCCTTTCACCCGACCTGCAGGAGTGCGATCCGACCATGACACATATGCTGCATCACAGGTCGGATTGGCACAGGTTTTCACGACGCATACGCTGTGTCAAAGGTCAGGAAGGGGTTAAAATTGTAACAGGATGTCATTAATGTATTGCATTGTCAAAGAAAATTGCAATATGTGGGATGGAAAATTATGCCAATACATTGCAGGATGAATAAGTACATTCATAACATAAAAAATGGATATATTTACCATGGTTTGCAAGACATTTTTTTTCATGTGCATGAAAACCCCCCGCCAATCTAGAATTTATAATTAGTGTGTGTGTATGTATTATATTATATACCCCATATCCCGTGTGTGTGTGTGTGTGTACACGTACGTATGTACACCGGGGGAGGGGCCTCGGTCCAAATTTTGCATCGCGGCCCATCGGACTCTAGTTATGCCACTACCTAATTGTCCTGCGCCATATGTCATGCGGTCCAATGGGCGTTTCCTCTATCCCCACTATAGCTGTCAGTTTCTATTCCTTAGGCCTCCTTCATATGTCAGTGTTTATAGCGTGTGTGGTATTCCTTCATTTTTTTTTTAAGGTTACCTACAGGTTAGGTACCTTTTGGGATTCATAAAAAAAAAAAAAAATAACCTATGGGGATGGCTCACATGTCCATGTTTTCACACGGGCTGTGTCCGTGCAGACCACATGTAGAAATGCCTGTGTTTTTTTTTTTCCCAGCAGCACGGTTAATAAGAACCAATGCAATATGGGTCTATGAAAAACGCGTACACCACACGCATGATATCTGAGTACAATCCAAATACTGTCTGTGTTTAACATTGAAAAGTATAGGAGAAGCTTTGTCAGTTAAGATATTTCTTTACCCATGTAGGAAAAAAATGCATGACGCACGGATGGTACCCTGGTACACTGATACCAGAACTGTTTTTCACATACAGGGGCATCTCACAAAATTAGAATTATCATCAAAAAGTTAATTTATTTCAGTAGTTCAATACAAAAAATGAAACTCGTATGTCATTACAAACAGTGATCTATTTCAAGTTTTAATTTGTTAATGTTGATGATTATGGCTTACGACCAATGAAAACCCACAAGTCATTATTTCAGTAATTTAGAATACCAGCTTGAAAAAATGATTGGCCTACTGAAATGTATATTCAGTAAATGCACTCAATACTTGGTCGGGGGTCCTTTTGGCATCAATTGCTGCATCAATGCGGCATGGCATTAAGGTGATCAGTCTGTGGCACTGCTGAGGTGTTATGGAAGCCCAGGTTACTTTGACAGCAGCCTTCAGCTTGTCTGCATTGTTGGGTCTGGTGTCTCTCCTCTTCCTCTTGACAATACCCTATAGATTCTCTATGGGGTTAAGATCAGGCGAGTTTGCTGGTCAATCAATCAGTCATACTGTTGTTTTTAAACCAGGTATTGGTACTTTTGGCAGTGTGGACAGGTGCCAAGTCTTGCTGAAGAATTAAATTTCCATCTCCAAAAAAGCTTGTCGGCAGAGGGAAGCATGAAGTGCTCTAAAATTTCCTGGTAGACGGCTGCGCTGACTTTGGTCTTGATAAAACACAGTGGACCTACACCAGCAGATGATATGGCTCCCCAAACCATCACTGATTGTGGAAACTTCACACTAGACCTTAAGCAGCTTGGATCGTCTGTCTCTCCACTCTCTTCCTCCAGACTCTGGGACCTTGATTTCCAAGGTCTAGTGTGAAGTTTCCACAATCAGTGATGGTTTCGGTATTGGATGCTGTGAATCGGGCCAGTTCAGTGAACATATGCAGAATCGCTTGCATTCACTAGCCCTACATCACTTTGGACGCTGCGTCCAAAGTGTTGCTTGTTCTGGATTGTCTGCACATACCCTGACAATCACCTGATAGGCTTTCTTTCCAAGAGACTTCATGTTCATTATTTTCTTATCTGTGTTAACTGGCTTTGTCTGCTGAGGCGTAAATTGAAAAAAGATCCTCAAGCTAAATTGTTTATTACCGTATGTCACTTTTATTAATTTAATGTGTTTAGCACTGCTGATTTTTTTTCCCCTGATTCTAATTTTTATTTTTATATTTTAGGTAGAAGAGGCTGTTAAAAATTACAAAAAAGGTGACTATAACATTTGTATCCTGCACCAAAAATGATTTCTTCCAGAGTGCTGTGGAACAAGTAGTGTGGGCCTTGACTGCAGGGCTTGAGATGTGCTACAGACCCTAGTGTGTTGCCTTACCCCACTGCAGTCACTTATATTATTAACCATAAGCTGACTATCTGCCAGTCTGTATAAAACTCCTTTAAAACAGAAAACAAAAATGTTTTGTATACTTACCTCAGTCGCTCCCCAGCAGCGCGGCTTTGCCTCCAGGGTCCGGTACATATCGTGTGGTGCGTAAACGATGACGTCATCGTGCACGTGACGTCACCTGACAGGAAGTACACAGAAGACGTAGGGAGCAGGAGCTGCACAGCCGTCAAGGTAAGACGGTGATGCACAGCTCCGAGAAAGCTCCTGAGCCCCAGCGCCGTCGTGTGCGCTGCAGCGATGAGGCCCGATGGACAGAAGCACATAAGCGGGGCCCCGGACCTGCGGGCCCCTCTGTACTGCTGTTAACCGGGCACCATACAGCAGTAAGGGCAGTAATGCCCTGATGGCAGCGCTGTATGCAGTCACACTACATAGTCAGCTTGTGCCACAATTTTACTGCTATTATGTAGTGAATTCTATGTTTTCAAATATCGCGACTTAATAGAATTCTTAAGGTTAGGTAACTACAACCTGAAATGAACAACAGCACATTGCAGATTAAATCTATTCAATATTTAACCCCTTAGTGACCAAGCCAATTTTGACCTTCATGACTAAGCCAATTTTACAATTTTGACTGTCACGTTGAGGTAATAACTCTGGAACGCTTCAACGGATTCCAATAATTCTGAATTTGTTTTTTCGTGACACATTGTACTTCATTTTTTAGAGACCACCTCACGTTTGAAGTGACTTTGGGGGGTCAATGTCAGAAAATACCCAAAAGTGACACCATTCTAAAACTGCTCAAAACCACATTCACCCATGGGGGTAGCTCAGGGGACCCCCTTTCTCTCTCCAGTTGTTTTTTTTTGTGATCGCTGTTATTCGGTTAATAACGGCGATCACGTGACTGGGAAACCTAAAAACCAACCCGCATCTTATGTGGAGTCTCAACTACCCCAGGTAGCCGTGACCCTGGAGATTTTCCAATGCTTGAGGGCGTTGTACACTTCTCAGCTTTTTAATGGTGCTGAGAAATAAGGCCCCTTAACTACTGCTGTTAAAAGGCTTATCGATGGTCGTTAAAGGGGTTGTCCATTCATGCTGTCATGATTCTTTGGTATTGCCAGTGTAAATTGGGTGGGCATATAACCATTTAAATACAATTTGCATAATTTTGGTTATTTGTTGTCTACATAAACATGCGTGTTTAAATTTGTGCAGGTCAGAAGTGATCAGTTTTTGCATTCATTTTATTCCCACTGCTCACCTAAGTAATTTCATGACCCCAGAAAATCCTGTGAGCATCGCCTCCTATAAAGAATATAAAAATTAGCACTAAATAAAAAGGTCAGTGTCTCTGGACCGTTATTGCATATTAACCCCTTAGTAGCCGAACCAATTTTGCCCTTAAAGGGCACCTGTCATTAGGATTTTGCAAAATATATTAAAGACCTTGTCAGGTTGACATTTTTAAACTGATTAAAATTATACCTGGGTTGAAGAAATCCATCTTGTGTAATCGGTGTTGGAAATTTTCAGTTAATGAGAGGTTCATGCTTCGGGGCGGGTCTTTTTTTTAAATTTTTTTATTTTTTTATTTTTTTTAACTTTTGGTGCTTTAGCCCCATCGGCATCAATCTGGCTTAAATGACAAGTCACTGATGGGTTGCGCTTGTGCAGTTTGGGAGCATTGCTTGCTGATAGATGTTACTGCACATGCTCTTCTGACGCATTTGAAATAGAATTCAGTGACCTGTCATTTAAGACCAGAATGATAGTGAAGAGGCCAGAGCACGATCATCTCATTAACTAAAATCTTTTAACACTAATTACATAAGAACCAAATTATTTCTCACTGGTTTCTTTGACATATGTGGTATATTTAAGGTGCCATAATTTTTTCGGGATCAGTTTGGGCATTATGCAATACTTGATAAACTAACTAGGGGCATAGTGATATATTAAATATAGTCATTATGTGTTGCGTGCTCCATACCTGACTCAGCTTTTTTTAATTTTAGTTTTATTGTTCAATATTACCGTAAATAAAATTCTGTTTTGTTGACTATATTTCTTATTGGTTTTTGCACTTTTTTCTTGTATGATCCCTATTTATAATTGTGCAAGGTCAAGACCTTCTAGTTTTTTGTACAATTTGTTCTCTTCTGATAACAAGAACCACAAGACTGATTTCTTCAACCCAGGTATCATTTTAATCAGTGTAACAACGCCAACCGGATAATGTGTGTAGTTTACTTAAAAAAATATAAATAAAAAAATAAAATAATAATAATAATTCTGATGACAGGTTCGCTTTGAGTGGGCCAAAATTTTATTTTTTTTTAACCTGAACATGGTCGCTCTGTGGTAATAACTGGAATGCTTCAACGGATTCCACTGATTTAGGGTATGTGCACACGTTGCAGATTCTCTGCGTGTCCGCAGCGTTTTTTGCGGTGCAGAAACGCTGCAGATCTGCTATTGATTTACAGTACAATGTAAATCAATGAGAAAAAAAAGAACGCTGTGCAGATGGTGCGGAAAATTCCATGCGGAAACGCTTCTGATTAAAAGAGGTAGCATGTCACTACTTTTTTGCGTTTCTGCAACGTTTTTGTACGCATTCCATTATAGAAATCCGCAGGGGTAAAAAAAACACTGAATCCGCAAAAAATCCGCCTCAGAACCACACAAAAACGCTGCGGATCTACACAAAAAACGCGACAATTCTGCAGCTGTGTTTTCTGCCAAGACATTCAGAATTCGCTCCAGATATTCCTAAGGCTAATCTGCAACGTGTACACATAGCCTTAGACTTTTTTAGTGACATGGTACTTCATGGTGGTGGTATAATTTCTTCTATATTACTTGCGTTTAGTTGTGGAAAAAAACAAAAACAAAAACGGAAATTTGGCAAAAATGTTGTAAATTTAAAAATTTCCGAACTTTTTTTTACATTTTTTAAATATAATTTGTTTAAATTAGGAAGTTAAAAGTTGAACAGCGATTTTTCTCATTTTTCCCTCCATTTACAAACCAATTTTTTTTAGTGCCAATATCTCACTTTGGGGGACCTATATGACAAAAAATACCCAAAGGTGACACCATTCTAAAAACTGCACTCCTGATAGTCCCCAAAACAACACTCAATAAGTTTATTAACCCTTCAGGTACTAGACAAAAGCTAATGCAAAGTGGAGTGAGAAAAAATAAAAAAAATCTAAAATCTTGCTTTAGCCCCAAATTTCTCACTTAAGCAAGAGGTTGCACTAAAGTGCATAAATTCATGAATATTCATTTCCCATAAGTAGCGGCACACATGACCGCCGGCAGCTGCAGGAAACCGGTGGCTGACACTGTGCGCTATTGAAGAGCAATGAATACTCACTGCTCTTTGCGTGCACAGTCCTGGCAAGTATTCCGGCAGCTGTGCTGTGCTTGTGAGCAGCGAATGACGTCCCTGCCATACGCTGCTTACAAGCATAAAGCAGTGGCTGGCACCGGAGCAGGGCGCTGCAAGGGAGCGCCTGATATGTAAGTGTAATGGTTTGGTGTTTTTTTTTAAATGTTTTCTGATGGGGCCATGCATACCAGGATGGGGATGGGGGCCAATTATAAGGATGGGGCCATGCACACCAGGTTTGGGGGGGAAATCATACCACGATACTATTTAAGAGAAATTAATATTCAATGTCCTCCACACCCATGGGTGTGGAATGCAGTGAATATTCATTTCTCTTTAGCAGCGTGAACAGTAGTTAGCTGCAGCCGCCAGCTCCGGCCTCCTGTAACCAACTGCTCTGCCGATGCCGTTCCCCCTCCATCCCAACACAGCCAGACTATAAGCAATACCCTACCATACATTCGGTATATTAGATGCACCCCCCATTTTCCTCCACATTTTTGGAGGAAAAAAGTGTGTGTTATTGTCCGAAAAATAGAGGAAATTGGGTTGGTGGGAATCAATTGTAGGACTTATGAGGTAATGAAAATTAGGTAAACTTCAAAGGTACTAAAATTGGTAACTATTTTTACTCCAGGGCTGCTTAATAATTAGAGGGGGGAGGAATTTGAGTGGATTAATGTCCTAATCATAAGCACCATAACATCTATCCAAATACAAGAACACATATGCCACCAGAAATGTAAATTTTATTAGTGGCATTCCTGCACTGTGAGTGAAGATGCAATGGAGGTATTAAATAAGTAGTATTAGATAACTGACACTGATTCCCAGTGCGGTCAGTATGGTTCTAAAATAGATATACTATTATTAGATCTTAGAATACTTTGTTCAAACAGGTGCACTTGTTATTACTGATAAGTGGTATACTAATGCTAAATAAATAAGATGACATTCAATTTCCTATCTCAGGAAATCCATATACCCAGTATCCAACTTTCACATTGCCCACTAGCAAATATAATACTTCACAACCTTGGACACAAGGTTTATCAACAGTTGCACACTACCCACTTGCCATCAATAATAGCACCATACTAGATGTCATACAGTCTGTCTTCCACACATAACTATTGAATATGGGGACTGCTGTGCAAACAAAAGGTAAAAGATAAGAACCATTGATTGGTGACACAGTCACAGGTATCGATGTCAGCTAACTAGTGTTTACTCACCCCGATGTGTGTTTCACCTCGCTTCCTGGGGCCTCTGGTGTGCCCCCACAACAATAAACAGCAGAGCTCATGTAGTAATCATAGTTTGGCACAATAGTAGCTTGCAAAATCGCTCATATCTAACAATTATCCGGGGAAAGTAAAATCATATCATGATTTAATTTGCCTTTTGAGGCTGTTCAAGTTTTAGTGTTGTATGCAACTCTTTCCAAAGCCATTGCTCGTATGTCCCAGGTTTGGAGCATTATTCTCCAATTTTCTTTTTTTTTTTTTTTTTTTATAGAGAAAGATGAGACTACCAAACGAGAACCCGACTTAACTACATTACAAGAGCACATTGATGCATGCAAAGATTCTGAACCTGCTGTAGGTAAGGTATTTCTCTTTTGTTTTAATGCTGGTTAAGTTTTTTGTATTTTTTATTTTCATGCTTCTTTAGTCATGACTAAAATTTAGCAAGAGTACTTTCTTTCAGGCACCTATCACATCATGAAACCCCATAGGATATGTGTTGAAGTTAGTAAATTGTAAATAAAAAGTGCACATTTCCGTGAATTAAAGGGAACCTGTCACCCCCAAAATGGCTGGTGAGGTAAGCTCACCGGCATCAGGGGCTTATCTACAGCATTCTGTAATGCTGTAGATAAGCCGCCGATGTCCCCTAAAAGAGGGGAAAAAGACGTTAGATTATACTCACCCAGGGGCGGTCCCGCTGCGGTCCGGTCGGTTGGGTGTATTCGGTCCGCTCCGGCGCCTCCCATCTTCGTTCCATGACGTCCTCTTCGGTTCTTTACGCCGTGGCTCTGGCGCAGGCGTACTTTGTCTGCCCTGTTGAGGGCAGAGCAAAGTACTGCAGTGCGCAGCCGCCGGGAAGGTCAGAGAGGCCTGGCGCCTGGGCACTGCAGTACTTTGCTCTCAAAAGGGCAGACAAAGTACGCCTGCGCCGGAGCCGCGGCGTAAAGACCCGAAGAGGACGTCATGGAACGAAAATGGGAGGCGCCGGAGCGGACCGAATACACCCATCCGACCGGACCGCAGCGGGACCGCCCCTGGGTGAGTATAATCTAACGTCTTTTTCTCCTCTTTTAGGTAACATCGGCGGCTTATCTACAGCTTTACAGAATGCTGTAGATAAGCCCCTGATGCCGGTGAGCTTACCTCACCAGCGATTTTGGGGGTGACAGGTTCCCTTTAACTTCATCTACTTGAAGAGTTCAGATATTTTATCAATCCATGTCCAAGATTTAAAAAAAAAAATATTGTCTGTCTTTGTATAAAACCTGCATCTCCATATCTACATGTGTGTGGTATTGATGCTGCGCACCATCCACTTCTTTCTTTATCGCTTCATTGGGGGACACAGGTAATCATGGGTGTACGCTGCTGTCACTAGGAGGCTGATACTAAGCAAAAAAAAAAAGTTAGCTCCCCCTCAGCAGGGTCCACCCACCGACCGGCAGAAAGCTTGTTGGTTTTAGCTTTGTATCAGTATTAGACGGACCTAGATCTGATTTCAGATCCATCTTTTAGATCATCCTGTTGTGTTATTTATCTTTTATCTTTGTTTTTCAGTTCTCTTCAGGGTAAAGGGGTTTAAAGTCTCACCCTGTTTTTCCAAAATAGTGACTGAAAAAACAGTGTGGTGCCATCCACATGGTTCCTCTCTCTGGTTTGCAAGTCAGGACCTTTCCCCCGACACTTCAAGCATGTTTCAGGGCGGATCGTTGCTGCTAGTCCTTAGCCTGTTCCCCACCCCACGACTGTACGAGAAGTAGGAAGCCTTGTTTTCCAGTGACCTCCTCCTTACCTGGGGGCTCCTGATGTTGTCCTCTGGATGAAGGAGTTGGGACCTCGTTAGAGAGGTTCCATTTCCACTGTTCTTTCTCCGCAGACCCTCTTCAGGCAGGGGGGAGCCATCACAAAGAAGAGAGGATCACTGAAATCTCTTAAGGCATACTCTCAACGCACCACACACACACACACACACACACACACACACACACACACACACACACACACACACACACCCCATCTTGTGCGCATGGGCCAATATATATACACGGCTCTGGCAAAAATTAAGAGACCACTGGCAGCCCAATCTTCAGACCTGAACCCCATTGAAAACCTCTGGAATGTAATCGAGAGGATGATGGATAGTCACAAGCCATGAAAGCTGTGATTAAAAATCATGGTTATTCCTCAAAATATTGATTTCTGAACGCTTCCTGAGTTAAAACATGAGTATTGTTTCTAAATGATCATGAACTTGTTTTCTTTGCATTATTTGAGGTCTGAAAGCACTTTTTTTTTTTATTTGAGCATTTCTTCTCTTTCAGAAAAAAATTACAGAATCCATTGCTTGGAACTTCATAGACATGTTGTCAGGAGTTTATAGGTATATTTTTGAGTAAAGTGTAAATTGTTCAATTATTCTATAAAGTGAAAAATCAGACAAGCTTAACATTTTACAGTTGTCTCTTTATAAATATAATCCTCCTTCCGTTATCAGACTGGGCTTGTCCACGTCCAAACAACCCCTCCCCCCCCATCCCTCAACCGCAAACACCAGCCAATTAGGGCACGAAGTCTCAAACACTTTCCGGCCTTTGGGAGCTTGTCTTTCATTTCATGCTGGGTTGGTTCCCGCCCACTTGAGCACCAACCAATCGGCGTTTGAGGACTCCAGCGCACATGTTTCCTCCTATAGGAGTTCTTTTTTTTATTTTTCTCTGCACCGTTGGCTTTAGCCCGCCCTTTCTGTCCCCTGCACTCTTGATATCATCTTTGGAGTCGCTTGTTCTCCTTTGGATCCCGCACAATTCTGATCCTACTGCTGGACCGATCTCCACCTTAGCTAGGAACGAGTAGCCTCTGCCCAGGCTATTTTTCCCTCCTCATCATCCCCTTAGCTCCAGGGAGTGCCTGGCCTTGCACATGCAGAGACCCAGGGCATCTTGCTCCCGTCCCTCCCACAATACTATTCACTATGCCTGCACCCTCTACAAAAAGAAGTGGTCCACAGGTCAGGTCTCTGTCCTCTACCCAGACTGCAGCCCTTCCAATATGCAAGCCTCAAAGGAGCTGCCCGGGACAAGAGAACACCTCTCCCTCGGAATGGGCTATTTTTCAATCAGTATCTGACCTTACCAAGGTATCCCAGTCCCTGGCAGATCAATGGTAAGGTCCAAGAAGCAGGCACATTCCAGTTCCTCATCTGGTCCCCCTTCTCCCTCCACATCCTCCAGGATGCCTTTGATTTTCCACTCCTCCGCCCCTGGGGGGGCCTGGGGTCTAATTTGGATTCCCAGTTTGAATCTGACCTTGACACGGGCCAATCTTCCAAATTCCAGGATCTGGTCGATAGTCTTATACTCACCGTCAATCAGACCCTCAATATTAAGGACAAGGAGAGTCACCTTCAGATCACTCCATCTCATTCCAAAAAGGCTAAATGCCCTCCCTGGGTTTTTGCCTAGCACAAGTAGTTTGAGGGAATCTATGCCAAACAGTGTGAGCACCCGGAAAAATGCTTTCCAGGCAGAAGGCAGTTGGATAAAGATAGTTATTTTTATATTCTTTTGGTCCTGGTTTCCTCAGCAAATGGGCAGAATCCCCAGCTGTTGACATCCCCTCCCCCAGCGTCTCGCCTGTCTGCTAAGACTGTTCTATCACTCCCCGATGGTTCTTCCCTCCAAGGACTCCACTGACCAAGCCAAGCCTAGAAAGTTTGCCTTTGAGGCTTCTGGCACTTCTCTCTGCCCCGCCTTGGTTTCCACCTTGGTCACCAAGTCTGTTTCCGCCTGGGCAAAACTTCTTTGGCGCTGCATTATGCAATCGGCCTCACCAGATGAGCTTGCTGATCTAGCAGATCAGATAGTTCACGCAGATATTTGCTTGCCGTGATCCTTGACGTTGCCAGCTTTTCTGCCTGTGTTACCATCAATTTTGTAGCCATACGCAGAATTTTCTGGCTCAAAGTCTGGAATGCGGAACCTACGGCCAAAAACATCTTTACCAACCTTCTCTTTCAGGGCTCATGTCTTTTGGGAGCTAAGCTGGATCGGCTCATCTCGGACGCCACTGATTGTAAGATTACCTCCTGTCCCCAAACATCCTTTTACCAGGCGATGTTCTCTTCAGTTTCATCCCTTTTTGTAATTTCTCCTTCTCCAGGACCTCCTCTCAGTGAGACCGGTCTCCTGCACGACGAGACACCAGGAAGCCGTCCTTCAAACCATCTGCAGCATGGCGCTTTAAAGGTCGCTCTGCCAAACCCTCCAGTGTAAGATCCAATACATTCTCTTCGACATGAGTATCCCCACCTGGGACTCCTCTTGGGGTGGGTGGTAGTCTTCTGCTTTTCTGGAAAGCGTGGCTCTCCTGCAGTCGACGACTCCTGAATCTGGGAGACCGTTACCGTAGGTTAAAGGATCGAATGGTCTTCTCTTCCATGGAGTTGTTTTTTCATGTCCTGCCCACAAAGGGTCACATCTCTGATTTATTGCTTCTTCAAAGCTATCGATTACTCCGGGCAGAGGTCTTCATACCTGTTCTTTCCCAGAAACGCTTCTCGAGTTTCTATTCCAACCGTTTCGCGGTCCAAAAGAAGGATTGCTAACTCTGCTCAACCCTGGATCTCAAGCTTCTAAACAGGCGAGTGCACCTCCTGCCATTTCCGAATGGAAACACACTGCTTGGTAATTGCCTCCATGAAGCCTGAGGAGTTCCTCTGATCAGTGAACATTCGGGACTCTGTTTCAACTTTCGGACCATTTTCCACCCCTTCCCCAGAAACCCCAGACTCCAGACTATAAAGGCAGCATGAGTTCCAGTCATTCTGATGGCTGCCCATAAGAGCCTGATACGCAGAGCTAGTTGACCTGCTCGCAGATGTTCCATGGAAGCTCCCAGACAGCCAGGGTCCCCTCTTCAACCAGAATTCTCTTTAATGGCATGGCCATTGAAGCCGCAGTCCTGAGGGAAGCGGGCTTTTCACTCCGTCATGCAGACCATGATCAGGACAAGAAAGCCCTTGTCTTCATGCATTTATTGGTCCTGGAAGACATTTTTTCGCTGGTGTCAAGACAGCCTCACAGCTCCCATGTTTTTTTTCCTTCAATTTATTCTGGTGTTATTACAATCCGGGCTAGAGTCTGGTTTGTGTCTTAGTATCCACCCTCACAGGTCAGGTCTCGGCACTCTCAATCCCTTTTCAACAAAGTTTGGCCTCTCGTCCCTGGGTCAGAAACTTCATTCAGGTAGTTGCTTGTCTAGCAGCAGCATATCAACCCCTGTGGACCTTTAAACTACCGTATATACTCGAGTATAAGCCGACCCGAGTCCTTGTTTGCATGGCTCCCCGTCAATGTATGCATGGCTTCTTATCCCTGTCCTTCTATGCATGGCTCCTTATCTCCTATACCTGTATGCATGGTTCCTTTAAAAAAAACAAACAAAAAAACATACAATCCTGCAATGCCCTGTGTGCCCTCGCTGCATCTTGTTCCGGCTCCAGCAGCTCTTCCTGACGAGCGATCACGTGTCCCTGCTCATTAGGGTAATGAATATTCACTCTACACCTATGGGAGTGCAGAGACGTGAATATTTATTACCTTTATGATCGAGGGACATGTGATCGCTTGGCTAGAAGAGCTGCTGGTGCCGGCCGGAACGAGATGCAGCGAGGGCACGCAGGGAATGTATGTAGGATGTGTGCTGGAAACTGCGGCTGCAACTGCGCTCTATAAGGTAAGTTAATATTCACTGCCAGCGCAGTGAATATTCATTTCTCTTTAGCAGTGGGCACAGGCTTTAGCTTCAGCCGCCGGCTCTTGCTTCTGTGACCCGCTGCTCCGCCCCTCCCCATCTGTCTTTTTGGGACTATGACTCGTGAATAAGCCGAGGGGGGCGTTTTCAGCACACAAAAAAGTGCTGGAAAACCCTGCTTATACACGAGTATATACGGTAGTTTTTGAGCTTACTTCAGGGATCCCCTTTTGAGCCCATCCAGGATATATCATCGTCCATTAGATGGATCTCAGAATTAGCATCTCCTGCCGCTCCTCCTTTCTTGTTTTTCACTAGGACAAGGTCCTTCGTTTAGTGCCCTCCTTTTTTTTCCTAAGGTGGTACCCCCGTTCAATATCAACAAGAATATTGTCCATCCCCTGGAAAGGTCTCTCCACAAGCTGGACCTAGTCGCAGTACTGCGTTTCTACCTCTCAAGGACAGCATCCTTCAGACAATTGAACTCCTTGTTTGTCGTTATCAAGGGTTGCCAGAAGGTTCTCCATGCCACCTAGTCTACTATAGGCCACTGAATATGAGCTATTCTGGAGGCTTATGTCTAAAACAGACCATCCCCTTTCGGTTGTGAGGGCTCATTCCACTTGGGCTGTGGCTGCCTCCTGGCCATGTTCGCCACCAGGCTTCTGCAACACTAATTTGCAAGGCCGCCTCCTGGTTATCTTGTCATACATTTGCAAGATTCTCTAGTGTACATACCTATGCGGGCTGATGCCTGGGTAGAAAGGTGCTGGCTGCGGCAGCATACTGCTTTTTTCATTAACTGACGAACTTTGTGTTGGTCAATGGGTGTATACTGCTGGGTAGGAGCAAACTCCTTTTTTTTTTTTTTTTTTTTGTCAGCCTCCGAGCGACAGCAGCATGTACCCATGGTTACTTGTGCCCCAGTGATGGCTCCACAAAAATTATGAAACAGCAATCTGCTCTGAAACTGGGGGAGCTTGTTTTTTAGCCTATTCCTATTACACGCTCCTCAATTGTAGATCACTAGACAGTGCACTTATTTATCTCTCAGAATGCTGTAAAGCATGGTTTGATCAGTAATAAATGGGTTTGATAAAAGAAGTTGTCCACTACTTGGGCTTTTTCCGATACCCCTTGCTTGACCCACGATAACCTAGTAAAGATTATACTCCCCTCCAGTACTTGCACCATTCCCACTGTCGGCACTTGCTCTCTACGGGGCTGTCGTGCGGTGTTGTCATGCCGGCGCCCATTCAGCGCTGGCGTCGCTGTCCCTGCCTTAGGACGTTTTCAGCATGAAAAGGAAGTCAGATCAGTTGCAGCCCCGGACTTCCTCTTCGTTTATAAAACGTCCGAAGGCAGACAGTGACGCCAGATCTGATTGGGCACCTGTGTCACAACACCGCATGGGAGCCCCGGGTAGAGTGAGTGTGGACACCGCAGGAACAGCGCTGGCAAGGGAGGGGAATGAATATAGGCTTTATTTTATGGGTGCCATACATTTTGATAAAGAATGGGTTGACCCAGTTGAGGACAACCCCTTTTAACTGTTCTTTTACACTTTTTTCCAGGTCTGGAGTATATATACCAATATAAAAAGCCTACCTACAGTATATATGAATGCAAACTGTGTGAATGTCGGTCGGGAATGACTCACATGTTCATGCATGTTGTTGGAGCCAAGCACAGACTTAACTATTTGGTAAGGAAATTTTATGATGTGCGAAATGTATTTTACTCTAATATTCAAATATACCAATTACTAAGTAAGGTGGACATGTGGTAGACATGTTTTGTATCACTACTAGTGATGAGCGAGTGTACTCATTGCTCAGGTTTTCCCGAGCACGCTCAGGTGACCTCCGAGTATTTTAGTGTTCGGAGATTAAGTTTTCATCGCGGCAGCTGAATGATTTACAGCTATTAGCCAGGCTGAGTACATGTAGGGGTTGCCTGTTTGCTAGGTAATCTCAACATGTAATCAAGCTGGCTAATAGCTGTAAATCATGCTGCTGAGGCGATAAACGTAATCTCCGAGCAGTCATAAATACTCGGAGACCACCCGAGCTTGCTCGGGAAAACCTGATCGAGTACACTAGCTCATCACTAATCACTACCTCGCCCTCTTTACTTGTTTTTTTATTTTTTTCTCCCAGCCATAACTTTCTAATCTGTATTGTGAGTACAATATTTACAGTACATATCTGTTTGAAAAGGAGCACTGTCAAAGATCATGCTGAGAGAATGCAGATCCCACCAATTGTCAATTATGACAGCCTGGGGGGGGTGTTTCACTCCCCACCATGCTGGTGTCTTTTTATTATGAACAGCCCTCTGCTGCCCTCATCATCCGGACAATTGCGCAGTTGACCGACTAACACAGGAGGTAGGCTTTTTCCACTAGTAGGCTGGTTATTGGGAAACTCGGTGAGTGTATGGTATATACACCTCCGGTTCCAACGTTTTGACAAAAACGCACATACCTACACTGATAGCTCCACGATAACCAAATAACTTGTAGCTGCCTCCAGCAGTTGTCATATAGTTTGACTAGTTTCCTGATTTCTGGTACTGTATGGCTTTCAAGAGTGTGGTTTACAGAACAAAAGGAACAAGACTAATACATTTTATATTTAATCCCGAACGATAGGCAGTGTTTAACAAAAAGTGTGCGTGTGTATATACAAAGGGACAAAACCATACAGCACATACAGTAAATGGGATTAACTCCTTTGAGACCTTGCATTTGTTTTTGTTTTTACGTTTGTTTTTAGCTCCCCTTATTCCCAAAGCCATAACTTTTATTTTTCCGGCAGTATGGGCATGTGAGGGCTTGTTTTTTTGCAGGGCAAGTTGTACTTTTGAACGACCCCATGATTTCACCATATCGTGTACTCCAAAACAAGGAAAAAAAATTCCAAGTGCGGTGAAATTGCAAAATAACGTTAAATTCCACAATGGTTTTTTGTTTTTTACCATGTTCACCAAATGCTAAAACTGACCTGCCATTATGATTCTCCAGGTTATTACGAGTCGAGTTCATAGACACCAAACATGTCTAGGTTCTTTTTTATTTAAATGGTGAAAATAAAAATCCAAAGTTAGTTTAAAAAAAAAAAATTTAAATAAAATTGCTCCTTTTTCCGAGACCCGTAGCATCTCCATTATTCGTGATCTCGGGTTTGGTGAGGGCTTTTTGCGTGCCGAACTGACGTTTTTATTGATGCCATTTTGGTGCAGATACGATCTTTTGATCGCCCGTTAATGCATTTTAATGCAATGTCACGGCGATAAAAAAAATAACTCTGGTGTTTTTTACTTTTTTCTCGCTACTCAGTTTAGAGACCAGGTTAATCCTGACAGCACCATGGAGGTCGTCCTCCTTACAGGGCCAGGAAAGCACACGAGAGGTTAAAAAGCCCCTCACCACCCCACTCTCTGTGTTTTTCCTGTCCCTGCATGGAGGGACGCACCAGAGAAGATGCTCTGCTTAACGGAGGATGAGCTCAGGGGGATCGAGCAGCACGTCCAATCCATCCCCTGTCAAGCAGACCGAGGCTGACACTTCCTGGTGGGAGGGTCCCTCAGCCACAGAGACCAGTCCAGTGGACGGGCTCCTGGTAAAGCTGCTTCTTCCTGATTGGGGGGGTGTCTCAGCTCGGATGCTGTACGGCAAAGCACCGCTACTTCCGGGAGTCGCTCAGTGCATAAGGCTGTTGCACTTCCGGTGATGTCAGAGCTGGGGGCCCGGGCTTAAGGTCGGCGTGGGTTCCACGGTGGAGCGCGGAAGTTCAGAATGAGACAGACAACAGGCCGGTTACCTGGATCTGACAGACAACAGGCCGGTTACCTGGATCTCATGAGGGCACAGGGCTTTCAGCAGTGCGATGGAGGATCTGGGCAAAGTTGAGTAGGACGGTGGGGCAAGTGCGCTGTGCACAGTCCCGTCCACATCACACAGCCCCTGACTATTCCCTCTCTTTGCCCTGTGCAGGATAAGGGAAACCCCAGCTACACCCCTGCCTACATCCAACGGTCTGGTAAAGCCTCCGCAAAGGCCATTTGATGCCCCATATGCTATATATAAAACTTTTAGACACTTATGGCAGAACGCTCTGTGGCACCTGCACCACCAGAGTAGTGAGGGAAGAACAGCACTCACTACTGTCTGAGATGAGGTCCCTGATTCGGGAAGAGGTCCAGGCTTCCATATCCAGCATTACTTGTCTGCAGCCTCCCAGTCCGGGTCCGTGTGCCAAGAGATCTTGGTGGGAGATGGAGCGGAGTTCAGATGAGGAAACCAATCCCTGGGGTCAGACCAGGAGGAAGAGGGTTTTTTTTTGGAAGTGCATTTGAACAGCAAGGTGGATTGCTGTTGAGGGGAAATAGAGAGAAAAAAAAAAAATCTTTTAATCTTCAGCATAGCGAGTGTGAACGAGCTGAGTGTGACCTGAGCGTAAGTGTGAACGGCGGTAAGTGTGACTTGTGATTCAGTGACTTTGGAATGAGGGAGTTTCCAAGGGAGGAATTGCTGTCTGTTCTTTATTAATACTTTGTATTTATTTTTATTTAATGTTTCTGTGTGGTGCAATCCCCATTAGGAAATGTGCTCCACTATTGTTAATGCCATCCAGTGCACGTCTTGCCACATGTATGCAATCCTTGATCAGCCGGTCGAGGGTATTAGGCTGCAAGCTGAAAGCAAGGACCTCCAACGTGGTATTTTCCGAAATACTCCCTGTACCACGTGCCACGCCAGAGAGGCAACGGGAGATTAGGGAGGTTAATAAGTGGCTCAAGAATTGGTGTAGGAAGGAGGGGTTTGGGTTCCTGCAGAACTGGGCCGACTTCTCAGTTGGCTACAGGCTCTACGCTAGGAACGGGCTGCACCTCAATGGGGAAGGTGCAGCTGTGCTGGGGGAGAAAATGGCTAGAAGGTTGGAGGAGTGTTTAAACTAGGGATTAGGGGGAGGGTATTCAATTTATAGGAGGGGAAAGATAGTGCAGATAGAGACCTGGGCACAAATAAGGAAGTTGGGGGTGGCGGTGGCATGGAGGGTGGGGTTAGAACAGTTAATAATTTAAGAAAGAATAGAGGTACAGAGAGGAACATCAAGTGCATGTATACTAATGCCAGAAGCCTCGCCAACAAAATGGACGAATTAGAACTAATGTTGTTGGAGCATAACTATGACATGGTGGGGATATCTGAGACGTGGCTGGATGAGAGCCATGACTGGGCTGTTAACTTGCAGGGCTATAGCCTGTTCAGAAATGACCGTACAGATAAGCGAGGGGGTGGGGTGTGTCTATATGTAAAATCGTCCTTAAAACCCATCCTGCGTGATAATATAGGTGAATTTAATGAAAATATAGAGTCCCTGTGGGTGGAGATAAGCGGAGGGGGGAAAAATAATAATTTACTGATAGGGGTTTGTTATAAATCTCCAAAAATAATGGAATCAATGGAGAATATCCTCGTAAAGCAAATAGATGAAGCTGCGACTCAAGGAGAAGTCATTATTATGGGGGACTTCAACTACCCTGAAATAGATTGGGGAACAGAAACCTGCAGTTCCAGCAAAGGTAATCGGTTTTTGACAGCTATGAGAGACAATTACCGTATATACTCGAGTATAAGCCGAGATTTTCAGCCCAAATTTTTCGGCTGAAAGTGCCCCTCTCAGCTTATACTCGAGTCACGGTCGGCGGCAAGGTCGGCGGGTGAGGGGGAGAGAGGTTGTCGCATACTCGCCTAGTCCCGGCGCTCCCCCGGCCTGTCACACTGTCTTCGGGTGCCGCAGCTCTTCCCCTCTTCAGCGGTCACGTGGGACCGCTCATTAAAGTTATGAATATGGACTCCACTCCCATAGGGGTGGAGCCGCATCTTCATTTCTCTAAAAAGCGGTGCCAGTTACCGCTGACAGAGGAAGAGCTGCGGCACCCGGAGACAGTGTGACAGGCAGGGGGAGCGCCAGGAACGCCGGTACTAGGTGAGTATTTTATATTCACCTGTCCACTTGAACAGTCAGTGCAGAGAGACGCCGAGACGGGACGCTGAGGAGCTGCAAGCAAGAGAGGTGAGTATGTGTTTTTTTTTTTTTTTTTTTTTTTTTTTTATTGCAGCAGCAGCGTTATATATGGCACAGATTTATATGGCACAGATTTATATGGCACATCTATGGGGCAACAATGAACAGTGCAGAGCATATATTGCACTGCTTTATAAGGAGCATCTATGGGGCAATAATGAACAGTGCAGAGCATATATAGCACAGCTTTATAAGGAGCATCTATGGGGCCATAATGAACAGTGCAGAGTATATATGGCACTGCTTTATAAGGAGCATCTATGGGGCAATAATGAACAGTGCAGAGCATATATAGCACAGCTTTATAAGGAGCATCTATGGGGCCATAATGAACAGTGCAGAGCATATAAGGCACAGCTTTATAAGGAGCATCTATGGGGCCATAATGAACGGTGCAGAGCATTCTATATGGCACAGCTTTATAAGGAGCATCTATGGGGCCATAATGAACAGTGCAGAGCATATATGGCACTGCTTTATAAGGAGCATCTATGGGGCAATAATGAACAGTGCTGAGCATATAAGGCACAGCTTAATAAGGAGCATGTATGGGGCAATAATGAACTGTGCAGAGCATTCTATATGGCACAGCTTTATAAGGAGAGTCTATGGGGCCATAATGAACAGTGCAGAGCATGTAAGGCACAGCTTAATAAGGAGCATCTGTGGGGCCATAATGAACAGTGCAGAGCATATATGGCACAGATTTATATGGCACATCTATGGGGCCATAATGAACAGTGCAGAGCATATATGGCACAGCTTAATAAGGAGCATCTATGGGGCCATAATGAACAGTGCAGAGCATATAAGGCACAGCTTAATAAGGAGCATCTATGGGGCCATACTGAACAGTGCAGAGCATATATGGCACAGCTTTATAAGGAGCATCTATGGGTCCATAATGAACAGTGCAGAGCATATAAGGCACAGCTTAATAAGGAGCATCTATGGGGCCATAATGAACAGTGCAGAGTATATATGGCACTGCTTTATAAGGAGCATCTATGGGGCAATAATGAACGGTGCAGAGCATTCTATATGGCACAGCTTTATAAGGAGCATCTATGGGGCCATAATGGACAGTGCAGAGCATATATGGCACTGCTTTATAAGGAGCATCTATGGGGCAACAATGAACAGTGCAGAGCATATAAGGCACAGCTTAATAAGGAGCATCTATGGGGCCATAATGAACAGTGCAGAGCATTGTATATGGCACAGCTTTATATGGAGCATCTATGGGGCCATAATGAACGGTGCAGAGCATTGTATATGGGGCATCTATGGGGCCATAATGAATGGTGCAGAGCAATGGCACAGCTTTATAAGGAGCATCTATGGGGCCATAATGAATGGTGCAGAGCATTATATATGGCACAGCTTTATATGGAGCATCTATGGGGCCATAATGAACGGTGCAGAGCATTATTTATGGCACAGCTTTATATGGAGCATCTATGGGGCCATAATGAACAGTGCAGAGCATTGTATATGGCACAGCTTTATATGGAGCATCTATGGGGCCATAATGAACGGTGCAGAGCATTGTATATGGGGCATCTATGGGGCCATAATGAATGGTGCAGAGCAATGGCACAGCTTTATAAGGAGCATCTATGGGGCCATAATGAATGGTGCAGAGCATTGTATATGGCACAGCTTTATAAGGAGCATCTATGGGGCCATAATGAACGGTGCAGAGCATTATATATGGCACAGCTTTATATGGAACCTCCTTTGGGGCAATAATGAACGGTATGGAGCATCTATTTTTATTTTTGAAATTCACCGGTAGCTGCTGTATTTTCCACACTAGGCTTATACTCGAGTCAATAAGTTTTCCCAGTTTTTTGTGGCAAAATTAGGGGGGTCGGCTTATACTCGGGTCGGCTTATACTCGAGTATATACGGTACCTTTCACAACTGGTTCAGGAGCCAACAAGGAGGGGGGCACTGCTAGACCTAATATTAACCAACGGGCCAGACCGCATATCAAATATAAGGGTTGGGGGTCACTTGGGGAATAGTGATCACAAAATAAGTTTTCATGTCTCCTTTAATAAGATGTGTAGTAGAGGGGTGACAAGGACACTAAACTTCAGGAGGGCAAATTTCCAACGGATGAGAGATGATCTTGGTGCAATTAACTGGGACGATATCCTGAGACATAAAAATACACACAGAAAATGGGAGACGTTTATTAGCATCCTGAATAGGACCTGTGCACAGTATATACCGTATGGGAATAAACATACTAGAAATAGGAGGAAACCAATATGGCTAAATAGAGCTGTAAGGGGTGCAATAAGTGACAAAAAGAAAGCATTTAGAGAATTAAAGGAAGTAGGTAGTGAGGAGGCATTAAATAAATACAAAAAATTAAATAAATTCTGTAAAAAGCAAATCAAGGCAGCAAAGATTGAGACAGAGAGACTCATTGCCAGAGAGAGTAAAAATAATCCCAAAATATTATTTAACTACATAAATAGTAAAAAACTAAAAAATTAAACTAAGAGCTTGGAAGTGAAGGAGCACCATTTGACTGTTTCAATGCAGAATTGGCTGGAATTGAGATCGGACGCCATGTCGCGTTTGGAGAGCCCCTAATGTGCCTAAACAGTGGAAACCCCCCACAAGTGACACCATTTTGGAAACTAGACCCCCCAAGGAACTTATCTAGATGTGTGGTGAGCACTTTGAACCCCCAAGTGCTTCACAGAAGTTTATAACGTAGAGCCGTGAAAATAAAAAATCGCATTTGTTTTCACAAAAATAATTTTTTCGCCCACAAATTCTTATTTTCACAAGGGTAACAGGAGAAATTAGACCACAAAAGTTGTTGTGCAATTTCTCCTGAGTACGTCGATACCCCATATATGGGGGTAAACCACTGTTTGGGCGCACCGCAGAGCTTGGAAGAGAAGGAGTGTTGTTTTACTTTTTCAATGTAGAATTGGCTGGAATTGAGATCGGACGCCATGTCGCGTTTGGAGAGCCGCTGATGTGCCTAAACAGTAGAGACCCCCCACATATGACACCATTTTGGAAACTAGACCCCTTAAGGAACTTATCTAGATGTGTGGTGAGCACTTTGAACCCCCAGGTGCTTCACAGAAGTTTATAACGTAGAGCCGTGAAAATAAAAAAATCGCATTTTTTCTACAAAAATTATCTTTTTGCCTCCAAATTTTTATTTTACCAAGGGTAACAGGAGAAAATGGACCCCAGAAGTTGTTGTACAATTTGTCTTGAGTACGCCGACACCCCATATGTGGGGGTAAACCACTGTTTGGGCGCATGGCTGAGCTCGGAAGCAAAGGAGCGCCATTTGACTTTTCAATGCAAAATTGACTGGAATTGAGATCGGACGCCATGTCGCGTTTGGAGAGCCCCTGATGTGCCTAAACAGTAGAAACCCCCCAAAAGTGACCCCATTTTGGAAACTAGACCCCCCATGGAACTTATCTAGATGTGTAGTGAGAACTTTGAATGCCCAAGTGCATCACAGAAGTTTATAATGCAGAGTCGTGAAAATAAAAAATATATATTTTTTAATAATTAAGATTTTTTAGCCCCCAAGTTTTTATTTTCACAAGGGTAACAAGAGAAATTGGACCCCAAAAGTTGTTGTCCAATTTGTCCTGAGTATGCTGGTACCCCATATGTGGGGGTAAACCACTGTTTGGGCGCACGGCAGAGCTCGGAAGGGAAGGAGCGCCATTTTGGAATGCAGACTTTGATAGAATTGTCTGTGGGTGTTATGTTGCGTTTGCAGAGCCCCTGATGTACCTAAACAGTAGAAACCCCCACAAGTGACCAAATTTTGGAAACTAGACCCCCTAAGGAACTTATCTAGATATGTGGTGAGAACTTTGAAAGCTCAAGTGCTTCACAGAAGTTTATAATGCAGAGTAGTGAAAATAAAAAAATATTTTTTTTTCCAACAAAAAAGATTATTAGCCCCCAAGTTTTTATTTTCACAAGGGTAACAGGAGAAATTGGACCCCAAAAGTTGTTGTCCAATTTATCCCAAGTACGCTGATGCCCCATATGTGGGGGTAAACCACTGTTTGGGCGCACGGCAGAGCTCAGAAGGGAGGGAGTACCATTTGACTTTTTTAGCGCAAAATTGGCTGTCGTGTTTGGAGACCCCCTGATGTACCTAAACAGTGGAAACCCCCAAATTATAACTCCAACTCTAACTCCAACACACCCCTAACCCTAATCTCAACCCGATCCATAATCCTAATCACAACCCTAACCCCAAAACAGCCCTAATCTCAACCCTAACCATAACCCTAATCAAAACCCTAAATCCAACACACCCCTAACCCTAATCCCAACCCTAATCCCAAACGTAACACTAATCCCAACCCTAATCCAAACCCTAACCCTAATCCCAACTCTAACCCTAACTTTAGCCCCAACCCTAACTTTAGCCCTAACCATAACTTTAGCCCCCGTCGTCACAAAAAAAGTTCAATGTAACCTTTTTTTTGTACGTCGCGTCCGCCATTTCCGCGCATGCGTGGCCGTAACTCTGCCCCCTCCTCCCCAGGACATAGACTGGGCAGCGGATGCGTTGAAAAACTGCATCCGCTGCCCACGTTGTGCACAATTTTCACAACGTGCGTCGGAACGTCGGGCCGACGCATTGCGATCGCCCCGTACCGACGCAAGTGTGAAAGAAGCCTAAGGCTACTTTCACACTAGCGTCGTACTCGGCCCATCGCAGTGTGTCGGGCCGACGTACTGACGCTAGCGTTGTAAGCGCCGCACAACGGGTGCAGCGGATGCTGTTTTTTCAACGCATCCGCTGCCCCATTGTGAGGTGCGGGGAGGCGGGGGCGGAGTTCCGGCCACGCATGCGCGGTCGGATATGGCGGACACGTCGCACAAAAAAGTTACATGTAGTTTTTTTTGTGTCGACGGTCCGCCAAAGCACGACGCATCCGTCGCACGACGGATGCGACATGTGGCAATCCGTCGCAATGCGTCGCTAATGCAAGCCAATGGAGAAAAAACGCATCCTGCAAGGATTTTTTCTCCAACGACGCATTGCGACGGAAGCCAAAAAACGCTAGTGTGAAAGTAGCCTAACACTAACCCTAGCCCTAACCCTAAATTTAGCCCCAACCCTAACCCTAACTCTAACCCTAACCCTAACCCTAATTTTAGCCCCAACTCGTCTTCTCCTGCCGGCCGGCAGATGGCAGCAGATGGCGGGCGCACTGCGCATGCGCCCGCCATGATGAAAAAGCCGGCTGGCAGGAGAAGACAGAAGAGGACCCAGGGACACCGGGTGAGTATGTTAGGGTCCCCGAATCCCCCTATTTCTCTGTCCTCTGATGTGCGATCACATCAGAGGACAGAGAAATAACTGATCGCTTTTTTTTTTTTTTTTTTTTTGCGGTCGCCGGTAAACTGTTAATTACCGGCGATCGCAAAGCAGGGGTCGGTGCAAACCGACCCCGATCATGTTCTTTGGGGTCTCGGCTACCCCCGGCAGCCGAGACCCCAAAGATCTGCCGGGCGGCGGGCGTACTGCGCGTGCGCCCGCCATTTTTTCCCGGAAACAAGATGGCGGCGCCCATCGGGAGCCACGAGGAGCACCGGGGGAGGTAGGTAAGTATCGGGGGGCTATTGGGGGCCATCGGGGACCACATTTCTCTGTCCTCCGATGTGCGATCACATCGGAGGACAGAGAAATTAAACGGCAAATCGCGTTTTTTTTTTTTTTTTTTGTTGCGACCGCCGGTAAACGGTTAATTACCGGCGATCGCAACTCGGGGTCGGTAAAAACCCCCCCGAATCATGTTCTCTGGGGTCTCGGCTACCCTCGGCAACCGAGACCCCAGAGAAAATCCGACTCTGGGGGGCGCTATTCACTTTTTCCACAGCGCCGTTAATTAACGGCGCTGTGGTTTAACCCCTTCCCGACCCATGACGCCTATGCGGCGTCATGGAATGATCGCATCCCTGCAGATCGGGTGAAAGGGTTAATTCCTATTTTACCCGATCTGCAGGGAGAGGGGGAGTTGTACTTCAGCCTAGGGGGGGTGGCTTTGCCCCCACGTGGCTACGATCGCTCTGATTGGCTGTTGAAAGTGCAACAGCCAATCAGAGCAATTTGCAATATTTCACCTATGAAAATGGTGAAATATTGCAATCCAGCCATGGCCGATGCTGCAATAGCATCTGCCATGGCTGGAAATCATGTACTGGCCCCCCCCTCCGCCCCCGATCTCCTCCCCAGTCGTCCGTTCTGTCAGGTACCCCCCTCCGTCCCCCTGTTCGCTCCCCCGTGCTCCTGTCCGCTCCCCCCGTCCTCCGATCCCCCCCCCTGTGCTCCGATCCACCCCCCCACCACCCCCTCATACTTACCGATCCTCCCGGTGTCCGGCCGTCTCCTCGCTGGGCGCCGCCATCTTGGAAAATGGCGGGCGCATGCTCAGTACGCCCGCCGAATCTGCAGGCTGGCAGATTCGTTACAGGTACATTTTGATCGCTGTGGTAGGTTCTACCACAGCGATCAAAATAAAAAAATAATAAATAAACCCCCCCTTTATCACCCCCATAGGTAGGGACAATAATAAAATAAAGAAAATATTTTTTTTTCTTTTAC
Organism: Ranitomeya variabilis; assembly: GCF_051348905.1. NCBI lineage: Eukaryota > Metazoa > Chordata > Amphibia > Anura > Dendrobatidae > Ranitomeya > Ranitomeya variabilis. Next base: position 243,086,755 of record NC_135237.1, on the reverse strand, counting down.
CACTAGGGTTAGGGTTAGAACTAGGGGTAGGGTTAGGGTTACGGGTAGGGTTAGGGTTAGGGGTAGGGTTATGGCATGTGCACACAGAGCGGATCGGCCGCGGATCCGCAGCGGATCGGCCGCGGATCCGCAGCGGATCGGCCGCGGATCGCAGCGGATCCGCAGCGGATCGGTCGCGGATCGCAGCGGATCGGCCGCGGATCGGCCGCGGATCGCAGCGGATCGGCCGCGGATCGCAGCGGATCGGCCGCGGATCCGCAGCGGATCGGCCGCGGATCCGCAGTGGATCTGCAGCGGATTGGCCGCGGATCTGCAGCGGATTGGCCGCGGATCTGCAGCGGATCGGCCGCGGATCCGCAGCGGATCGGCAGCGGATCCGCAGCAGATCGGCCGCGGATCTGCAGCGGATCCGCAGCGGATCCGCAGCGGATTGGCTGCGGAACCGCAGCGGATTGGCCGCGGATCTGCAGCGGATCCGCAGCGGATTGGCCGCGGATCTGCAGCGGATTGGCCGCGGATCCGCAGCGGATTGGCAGCGGATTGGCCGCGGATCCACAGCGGATTGGCCGCTGCGAATTCGAAGCAGTTTTCCATCAGGTTTACAGTACCATGTACACCTAAGGAAAACCAAATCTGCTGTGCCCATGGTGCGGAAAATTCCGTGCAGAAACGCTGCATTGTATTTTCCGCAGCATGTCAATTCTTTGTGCGGATTCCGCAGCGGTTTACACCTGTTCCTCAATAGGAATCCGCAGGTGAAATCCGCACAAAAAAACACTGGAAATCTGCTGTAAATCCGCAGGCAAAACGCAGTGCCTTTTACCTGCAGATTTTTCAAAAATCGTGCGGAAAAATCTCACACTAATCCGCAACGTGGGCACATACCCTTAGGGTTAGGGTTGGAATTAGGGCTAGGGTTGGAAATAGGGTTAAGAATAGGCTTGTGGTTAGGGTTACGGATAGGGTTAGGGGTGTGTTGGGGTTACAGTTGTGGTTAGGGTTGGGATTAGGGTTACGGTTGGGATTAGGGTTAGGATTAGGGTTGGAATTAGGGTTACGGTTGTGTTGCGGTTAAGGTTGTGGTTAGGGGTGTGTTGGGGTTAGGGTTGTGATTAGGGTTATGGCTACAGTTGGGATTAGGATTAGGGGTGTGTTGGGGTAAGTGTTGAAGTTAGAATTGAGGGGTTTCCACTGTTTTAGGCACATCAGGGGTCTCCAAACGCAACATGGCGCCACCATTGATTCCAGCCAATCTTGCGTTCAAAAAGTCAAATGGTGCTCCCGCCCTTCCAAGCCCCGACGTGCGCCCAAACAGTGGTTTACCCCCACATTTGGGGTACCAGCGTACTCAGGACAAACTGGGCAACAACTGTTGGGGTCCAATTTCTCCTGTTACCCTTGCAAAAATAAAAAATTACTTGCTAAAACATAATTTTTGAGGAAAGAACAATTATTTTTTATTTTCACGGCTCTGCGTTATAAACTTCTGTGAAGCACTTGGGGGTTGAAAGTGCTCACCACACATCTAGATAAGTTCCTTCGGGGGTCTAGTTTCCAAAATGGGGTCACTTGTGGGGTGTTTCTACTGTTTAGGCACATCAGGGGCTCTGCAAATGCAATGTGACGCCCGCAGACCATTCCATCAAAGTCTGCATTTCAAATGTCACTACTTCCCTTCCGAGCCCTGACGTGTGCCCAAACAGTGGTTTACCCCCACATATGGGGTATCAGCGTACTCAGGAGAAACTGGACAACAACTTTTGGGGTCCAATTTCTCCTGTTACTCTTGTAAAAATAAAAAATTCTGGGCTAAAAAAATATTTTTGAGGAAAGGAAACACATTTATTATTTTCACGGCTCTGCGTTATAAACTTCTGTGAAGCACTTGGGGGTTCAAAGTGCTCACCACACATCTAGATAAGTTCCCTTGGGGGTCTAGTTTCCAAAATGGAGTCACTTGTGGGGAGTTCCTACTGTTTAGGCACATCAGGGGCTCTGCAAATGCAACCTGATGCCCGCAGACCATTCCATCAAAGTCTGCATTTCAAAACGTCACTACTTCCCTTCCGAACCCCGACGTGTGCCAAAACAGTGGTTTACCCCCACATATGGGGTATCATCGTACTCAGGAGAAACTGGAAAACAACTTTTGGGGTCCAATTTCTCCTATTACCCTTGGGAAAATAAAAAATTGTGGGCTAAAAAATCATTTTTGAGAAAAGAAAAATTATTTTTTATTTTCATGGCTCTGCGTTATAAACTTCTGTGAAGCACTTGGGGGTTCAAAGTGCTCACCACACATCTAGATTAGTTCCTTGGGAGGTCTAGTTTCCAAAATGGGGCCACTTGTGCGGGAGCTCCAATGTTTAGGCACACAGGGGCTCTCCAAACGCGACATGGTGTCCGCTAATGATTGGAGCTAATTTTCCATTCAAAAAGCCAAATGGCGTGCCTTCCCTTCCGAGCCCTGCCGTGCGCCCAAACAGTGGTTTACCCCCACATATGGGGTATCATCGTACTCAGGACAAACTGCACAGCAACATTTGGGGTCCAATTTCTCCTATTACCCTTGGGAAAATAAAAAATTCTGGGCTAAAAATCATTTTTGAGGAAAGAAAAATTATTTTTTTATTTTCACGGCTCTGCGTTATAAACTTCTGTGAAGCACCTGGGGGTTATAAGTGTTTACTATGCATCTAGATAAGTTCCTTGGGGGGTCTAGTTTCCAAAATGGGGTCACTTGTAGGGGAGCGCCAATGTTTAGGCACACAGGGGCTCTCCAAACGCGACATGGTGTCCGCTAACGATTGGAGCTAATTTTCCATTCAAAAAGTCAAATGGCACGCCTCCCCTTCCGAGCCTTGCCGTGCACCCAAACAGTGGTTTACCCCCACATATGAGGTATCGGCATACTCAGGAGAAATTGCCCAACAAATTTTAGGATCCATTTTATCCTGTTGCCCATGTGAAAATGAAAGAATTGAGGCTAAAAGAAATTTTGTGTGAAAAAAAAGTACTTTTTCATTTTTGCGGATCAATTTGTGAAGCACCTGGGGGTTTAAAGTGCTCACTATGCCTCTAGATGAGTTCCTTGGGGGGTCTACTTTCCAAAATGGGGTCACTTGTGGAGGAGCTCCAATGTTTAGGCACACAGGGGCTTTCCAAACGCGACATGGTGTCCGCTAACGATGGAGATAATTTTTCATTCAAAAAGTCAAATGGCGCTCCTTCCCTTCCGAGCCCTGCCGTGCGCCCAAACAGTGGTTTACCCCCACATATGAGGTATCAGCGTACTCAGGACAAATTGGACAACAACGTCCGTGGTCCAGTTTCTCCTTTTACCCTTGGGAAAATAAAAAATTTTTTGCTAAAATATCATTTTTGTGACTAAAAAGTTAAATGTTCATTTTTTACTTCCATGTTGCTTCTGCTGCTGTGAAACACCTGAAGGGTTAATAAACTTCTTGAATGTGGTTTTGAGCACCTTGAGGGGTGCAGTTTTTAGAATGGTGTCACTTTTGGGTATTTTCAGCCATATAGAACCCTCAAACTGACTTCAAATGTGAGGTGATCCCTAAAAAAAATGGTTTTGTAAATTTTGTTGTAAAAATGAGAAATCACTGGTCAAATTTTAACCCTTATAACTTCCTAGCAAAAAAAAAATTTGTTTCCAAAATTGTGCTGATGTAAAGTAGACATGTGGGAAATGTTATTTATTAACTATTTTGTGTCACATAACTCTCTGGTTTAACAGAATAAAAATTCAAAATGTGAAAATTGCGAAATTTTCAAAATTTTTGCCAAATTTCCGTTTTTTTCACAAATAAACTCAGAAATTATCGACCTAAATTTACCACTAACATGAAGCCCAATATGTCACGAAAAAACAATCTCAGAATCGCTAGGATCCGTTGAAGCGTTCCTGAGTTATTACCTCATAAAGGGACACTGGTCAGAATTGCAAAAAACGGCAAGGTCATGAAGGGGTTAAGTACCCTTAGCGGCCGCCGTTAAAAGGCGTATCGGCGGTCGTTAAGGGGTTAAAAGAGGCATAGATGCTCATGAGGAGAACATAATTTTACCTCTATACAAGTCACTAGTTCGACCACACTTAGAATACTGTGCACAGTTCTGGTCTCCGGTGTATAAGAAAGACATAGCTGAACTAGAGCGGGTGCAGAGAAGAGCGACCAAGGTTATTAGAGGACTGGGGGGTCTGCAATACCAAGATAGGTTATTACACTTGGGGCTATTTAGTTTGGAAAAACGAAGGCTAAGGGGTGATCTTATGTTAATGTATAACTATATGAGGGGACAGTACAAAGACCTTTCTGATGATATTTTTAATCATAGACCTGAGACAGGGACAAGGGGGCATCCTCTACGTCTGGAGGAAAAAAGGTTTAAGCATAATTACAGACGCGGATTCTTTACTGTAAGAGCATTGAGACTATGGAACTCTCTGCCGTATGATGTTGTAATGAGTGATTCATTACTTAAATTGAAGAGGAGACTGGATACCTTTCTGGAAAAGTATAATGTTACAGGGTATATATATTAGATTCCTTGATAGGGCGTTGATCCAGGGAACTAGTCTGATTGCCGGATGTGGAGTCGGGAAGTAATTTTTTTCCCCAAGGTGGAGCTTACTCTTTGCCACATGTTTTTTTTTGCCTTCCTCTGGATCAACATGTTAGGGCATGTTAGGTTAGGCTATGGGTTGAACTAGATGGACTTAGTCTTCCTTCAACCTTAATGACTATGTAACTATGTAAGTACTATTAGTCAGGAACAGGGTAGGAAATACCGGTTTGTCTCTAAGGATACAGACGAGCTAGTCCAAGCTGTCAGGAATATGATGCAGGTGGAAGATGTCCCAAAGCCACAGTCCAAACAGGACATAATGTTTGAGGGTCTCAGAGCTCAGAAGCAGCGCGTTTTCCTGGTACACGATCACATTCATGCTATGGTTCTTGGAGGAGTGGGAGGATGCTGAGTGGCCCCTGATGATATCTAGAGAATTTAAGTAATCTACCCTTTGATCCTGAGGACATAAAAATCTGGTAAGATATTCCCATGATTGATGTGCCAGTTGCCAAGGTTGCCAGGAAGACATCCATCCCTTTTGAGGACTCTTCAAGTTTAAAGGACCCTATGGACAGGAAGGTGGATAAACTTCTGAAACTGGCTTGGGAGACATCTGTAGCCTTTATCCAGACCAACATAGCCGCTACTTCAGTTGCCAGTTCTATGTTTTTATGGATGGTGCGACTGGAGGAGCAGTTAACCAACAAAATCCCGAGAGAGGAGATCATAGCTTCCCTCCCTCTGATGAAATCTGCTACTGCCTTTTTTGGCAGATACGTCTGTTGAATCTGTAAGATTCTCTGCTAGAAATAGCTCATTGTCCAATGTAGCCCATAGAGCTATTTGGATGAAAACCTGGGTGGGGGATGACTCCTCTAAAAACAAGCTTTGCTCCATTCCCTTCTCCAGGTTAAGGGTGTTCCGGCAGGCATAGGACAACATTTTAGATAAGGCTTCCGGTAAAAAGGGGTTCCCGGAAGACAGGGTTTGGAGGAACCAGTCCTTTCGTAAAGCAGGCCCTTCTCGGAGACAAAGGCCAGGGGAAGTCCAGTCGGGGAACCTACAAGCGCTCATACAGCTGACGAGGGAAGTGTAAGGGTTCCCTATTTGGGTTGAGGTCAAGATCCAGAAGGTAATGATGCCATTCTGATCGGGGGCGACTCAAGCGCTTTGCGGCAAATTGGTCCCAGATTACCCAGGATCAGTGGGTTCTCAGAACCATAGCAGAGGGTTATGCAATAGTTTACTACACCTCCACCTGAAAGGTTTATCATGCCCGGTACCTTAGCGACAGAATCTAATATGTTTGTGGACTTAAGAGCTGGTCAGCTCAGCTGTCATAGTCCTGGTCACCCAGGCAGAGGCGGGCAAGGGTCATTACTCCTCTGTTCACCATCATAAAGCCATCAGGAGAGTCCTGCACCATTATAAATCTAAAGCCCTTAAGCCTTTGGGTCAAATACAAGAGATTCAGGATGGAGACGGTAAAATCCTGTGGTTCACCTTATAGACAAGAACTCTTTATGTACACCCTCGACCTGAAAAGCGCTTATTACCAGGTTCCTATTCACCCGTCATCCCAAAAATACTTGAGGTCTGCGGTGAAATTACTGAATCGAACCTGCCACTTCCAGTTTTCAGTGCCTTCCATTTGACCTGGCTTCGGCTCCCCGAGTTTTTGCTAAGTTGGTGTCAGAAGTGGTAGCCTACCTAAGCCAGTGGATTATCATAGTACCGTACTTGGACGACTGCCGCTTGGTGGCAAGTTTGGTGGAAAAACTCCGACTGCACAGGGAAAAGACCATATCCACAATGGAGTACCTGGGATGGATTATCAACAGACAGAAGTCGGATTTGATGCCAGAGAACAGGAAGATTTTTCCTAGGCATGTTGCTGGACTCCAGTTGCAGAACATCCTTCTTACCGTTGGTGAAACAGGAGTCGGTGCGGAACAGAGTTAGAGTTCCTGAGAAGTCGTGCTTCCATCAGGTCTGCAATGAAGGTTTTAGGCCTCCTGACGGCTTGCATCTACTGTGTCCGGCGGGCCCAGTTCCACTCACAAGCCCTGCTGAGGGAAATCTTGTCAGTCTGGGATCGGTGCCAGTCTTCACTCGACAGAGCAATATCCTTATCCCTGGCGGTCAGAAGATCACTACTTTGGTGGACTCAGCCAGACCACCTACAGGTGGGCATTCCTTGGATCCCGTCTCCATGTGTGGTGATCACCACGGAGGTGTTCTGGTACCTGACCAGATATGGGGCCCAACTCAGACCTGTTCGTGACCAGGAAAAATACAAAGACGGCCAGATTTTACTCACTGAATCCATTAGACAATCCAGAAGCCGTTAATGCGCCGAGTCAGAAATGGAGCAGGTCCTTTTCTTACGCCTTTCCCCCAATGGTGCTCATTCCAGCCGTCCTCTGGAAGATACAGAGGATCAGGCGAAGGTACATCTGATCGCTCCATATTGGCCAAAACGGACTTGGTTTCCACTGCTAAGAGCTATGACGTTAGAAGACCCGGTTCTGCTTCCTCAGAGGGAAGATATTATCCATCAGGGTCCAGTCTTCCATCAATCAAAACCCGGAAAGGCTTCATCTATCAGCTTGGATCCTGGGCGGGATATCCTGAGAGCTCGTGGGTTGTCAGCAGGGCCGTGGAGTCGGTGAGCCACAGTTGCGACTCCCGACTCCAGGATTTTATCAGGTTCCGACTCCTTCATAAATGGCCAATTCGTAACAATAAATTTACTGTTGTAAAATATTAACATCGTGCTTATTCAGTTCCTCACCGTCATATAAGTAATCAGACCACTTAGAGCAAAAACTATATTTATTAGAATACAATTAGAATATAGCAAATAACTTTTATAAACTTTTATAAACTCTTGTAAGTAAGGCTACTTTCACACTAGCGTCGTGCACTGCACGTCGCTATGCGGCGTTTTGTAGAAAAAACGCATCCTGCAAAAGTGCTTGCAGGATGCGTTTTTTCTCCATTGACTTGCATTAGCGACGCAGTGCGACACGTTGCAACCGTCGTGCGACGGTTGCGTCGGACCGTCGCCACCAAAAATGTTGCTTGTAACGTTTTTTTTTGGTGCGTCGTGCCCGTCTTTTCCAACCGCGCATGCGCGGCTGGAACTCCGCCCCCGCCTCCCCGCACCTCACAATGGGGCAGCGGATGCGTTGAAAAACAGCATCCGCTGCCCCCGTTGTGCGGCGCTTCCACAGTATGCATCGGTGCGCCGCAACGTCGCATTGCATATGCAATATTTTCTGTTATGCAGTTAATAAGAAGAAATCTATAAATTTTTCCTCTGTCAAATCCTCCTTCATGGATGCCCTCAAATCTGATCTAATTATTTTGAGAGCAGACAACAACCTCTCTACACTAACTTGGGACTGGTGGCAAAGCGTCAGTTGAGGGTTAGCCATGTCTACAAGAAAGGTTTTCAGTTCAACCAAGCGCTGAATCATTAAGTACTGCCCCATCGTGTGGCTTGATCAATAATTGCCCCTTTTCCAGCACTTCTCCTCAAAATTGAGTCAACTTTAGGGGTTCTGGCAACAGTAGCCAATTTTCTCACCTTGCCAATCAGTGCAGCAGCATGTCCTTCTTACAGACTCTCTTATAGCCAGCTGTAGCGTATGCACAACACAGCACATGTGATGAATGAAAGAACGTATTGACACAGTTTCAACAAGATCATCTAAACTATCATGTTGCTGTTCATCTGAAGCAACTTCAGTTTGCTCCTCAGTTACAATACTGTGTTCCTCTAGTTCAAACATTTGTGTCTGTGGACCCAGAATGTTCTTCTAGCTGCTGGTCACCATCATTACTCTCATTCATTAGCTTAATAGTACTTATGTTTGAAGCATTGTCAGTTACGACAGAAAGAACTTGCTCTTTTTTAAGTTCATAGTTTTGCAGAACCTTTTCCGCCAAGACCAGGACAAACTCACTGGTGTGATGAGCTTTGGTGTCTTTTACTGCCTATTAGTGTTGAGCATTCCGATACCGCAAGTATCGGGTATCGGCCGATATTTGCTGTATCGGAACTCCGATACCGAGATCCGATATTTTTGTGGTATCGGGTATCGGTATCGAAACAACATTAATGTGTAAAATAAAGAATTAAAATAAAAAATATTGCTATACTCACCTCTCCGACGCAGCCTGGACCTCACCGAGGGAACCGGCAGCGTTCTTTGCTTAAATTGCGCGCTTTTCCTTCCTTCCGTGACATCACGGCTTCTGATTGGTCGCGTGCCGCCCATATGGCCGCGACGCGACCAATCACAGCAAGCCGTGACGTAATTTTCAGGTCCTTCTAGGCATTCAGTATTTTAAAATTACGTTCCGGCTTTGTGATTGGTCGCGTCGCGGTCACATGGGCGACGCGACCAACCACAAGCCGTGACGTCACGGGAGGCTGGACAAGCGCGCATTTTAAAATGCGCGCGTGTCCAGCCTCCCGTGACGTCACGGCTTGTGATTGGTCGCGTCGCCCATGTGACCGCGACGCGACCAATCACAAGCCAGAACGTAATTTTAAAATCCTGAAGGACCTAAAATTACGTCACGGCTTGCTGTGATTGGTCGCGTCGCGGCCACATGGGCGGCACGCGACCAATCACAAGCCGGGACTTCACGCAAGGAAGTAAACGCGCGAATTTTAAGCAAACAACGCTGCCGGTTCCCTCGGTGAGGTCCAGGCTGCGTCGGAGAGGTGAGTATAGCAATATTTTTTATTTTAATTCTTTCTTTTACACATTAATATGGATCCCAGAGCCTGAAGGAGAGTTTCCTCTCCTTCAGACCCTGGGAACCATCAGGGATACCGTCCGATACTTGAGTCCCATTGACTTGTATGGGTATCGGATTGGATCCGATACTTTGCCGGTATCGGCCGATACTTTCCGATACCGATACTTTCAAGTATCGGACGGTATCGCTCAACACTACTGCCTATGTCTTGGTAATTATTTCATTTTTGTCACAAACAAATCGGACATTGATGGCAAAATAGTTCACTCTGTGACGTGTGCAGGCATCCATTTTAAGAAACAGAAAGCGTCCCTTGAGAGTTTTTTTAAGTTCTTCCTTTTGTTTAAAAGCTTCTTTGATTACTAATTTTCTAATACTCTCTCTCCAGAGAAACACCAAGCTTGCGGGCCATTTCCCCATTGACACATAAAAGCTGGTCGTGAAAATAGTGAAATAGGCACACTATCCTTTACAACAAGCTCTATGACCTGTTTTTTAAATGTATCTACTGTCATTGTCACAGTAACTGTCACTGACAAAATATCTTGCAACTCTGGCTGCAAAGTTCTCTGCTCCTTTGGCTGGAAGAGCTGGGCACTGGTTCATTGGTTTGGATGCAGTCTTTCTCATCCACTGCTTTCAGTATTTCTGGATGAAAGCGCTGTAAATGTCTCTTTAGATTAGAAGCTCTGGTAGGAGCATTTTTATCTTTGCCTGAATATGCACTGATCTTGGCTTCACAGCATTTGTTTTCGTCTGGATCACTTGTCATACACTGGCAGACATAATGTTTTCTATCTTCAGTGATAGTGAAATGTTCAAATACAGCTGATTTAATGTGACGCTTCTTTGACACTCAGGTTTTTAATTCTGCATTCACAATCCAAATGACAATTGTTTTTCCTAAAAACAATTGTACAAAATTATTGCCAGGTCGTACAACTGATATAGTGGTCAGTAATACTGTTATTCCTCATGTACTCACAGTTAACTGATGCAAAGTTTGTTGAAAGGATAATACTTCTTACAGTCTTCCTCTTCTGAGTAGCAGCTGTGAGATGCTTGGAAGCCGCACACCTAGTAAACATCTAGTCTAGAGGAGGAGCTTTACTACTAAGAATTTGCAACACATTTTCACTTTCAGTTTCATACATTGTAAGTAGGGGGGTTGGGGCAGCGGCAGCATGAGGTTTAGGGTACTGTCACACAGTGCAATTTTGATCGCTACGACGGCACGATCCGTGACGTCGCAGCGTCGTATGATTATCGCTCCAGCGTCGTAGACTGCGGTCACACGGTGCAATCACGGCGCTGGAGCGATGCCGAAGTCCCCGGGTAACCAGGGTTAACATCGGGTTACTAAGCGCAGGGCCGCGCTTAGTAACCCTATGTTTACCCTGGTTACCAGCGTAAACGTAAAAAAAACAAACAGTACATACTTACATTCCGGTGTCTGTCACCCGGCGTTCTGCTTCTCTCCACTGTGTAAGCACCATAGCCGGAAAGCAGAGCGGTGACGTCACCGCTGTGCTCGCTTTCCGGCCGGCAGGCGCTCACAGTGCAGAGAAGCTGAGACGCCGGAGGACAGACACCGGAATGTGAGTATGTACTGTTTGTTTTTTTTACGTTTACGCTGGTAACCAGGGTAAACATCGGGTTACTAAGCGCGGCCCTGCGCTTAGTTACCCGATGTTTACCCTGGTTACAAGCGAACACATTGCTGGATCGCTGTCACAAACAACGATCCAGCGATGTCAGCGGGTGATCAAGCGACGAAAGAAAGTTCCAAACGATCTGCTACGATCTGCTACGATTCTCAGCAGGGTCCCTGATCGCTGCTGCGTGTCAGACACTGCGATATCGTAACGATATCGCTAGAACGTCACGAATCGTACTGTCGTAGCGATGAAAATGGAACTGTGTGACAGTACCCTAACCAAGTATAAGATTAGATAAGGGCAGTGGAGAACAGTGACACACAAGAAGTAAGAAATGTCTATCTCCAGCAGAACTGCTTATCACTGTTGTTCATAGTACATTTCTACCGACTCAGACTCCAACCAAAACTAACTCCGACTCCACAGGCCTGGTTGTCAGACCAGGTCATAACCATGATTCAGGCTAGCAGAGAGCTGGTCACTTCCTCAATATACTACAAAATATGGAAAAGAATGTACACACGTCCTCAAGTGATGTAATGAGGCCAGAGGATATATTGCAATATGTGAAGATAAAATACAAATCATAATTTAGTTTATAAAAAATAAAAACAAAGCAGAATTAAAAATATATCAAGCTTATGTAACATGAAGAGAAACATGAGCATGGGAGTAAATCATAAAAAGTAATAATGTTAGTATGCACAAATAATATTCCATTATAAGTTCTAATGAAAGATTTGTTTTGGCACTCAAATGAAACAATCCAGTGATGTGTTAATGCTATCTGAATATGCATGTAGAGGGCTATTTATCCACAATGAAATATAAAGTACCGTATATACTCGAGTATAAGCCGAGATTTTCAGCCCACTTTTTTGGGCTGAAATTGCCCCTCTCGGCTTATACTCGAGTCATACCGGGGGTCGGCAGGGGAGGGGGAGCGGGGGCTGTCTAAAAATACTCACCTAGTCCAGGCGTGGTCCCTGCAGGTCCCTGTCATCGCCGGCAGCAGCAGCTTCAGCTTCTTCCTGTACTCAGCAGTCACATGGTCCCGCTGATTACAGTAAATGAATATGTGGCTCCACCTCCCATAGGGATGGAGCCGCATATTCATTACTGTAATCAGCGGGACCATGTGACCGCTGAGTACAGGATGAAGCGCTGCGGCGTCGGGGAAGCAGTATCTACACAGTGGCAGGACCAGGTGAGTATACGGGGAGGGGAGCGCTGCGCTGCGTGATAGTCACCTGCTCCTCGTTCCGGGCGCCGATCTGTCTCCAGCAGTGACGCTGAGGTCAGAGGGCGCGGTGACGTAGTTAGTGCGCGCCCTCTGCTGAACGTCAGTGCTGGAGACAGATCGGCGCCCGGAACGAGGAGAGGTGACTATTGAAAGTGCCCGGGGCCTGAGCGACGGAGAGGTGAGTATGTGATTTTTTTTTTTTATCGCAGCATATGGGGCAAGTGTCTGTATGGAGCATCTATGGGGCCATAACGTTCCTGCAGCACTATATGGGGCCATAACGTTCCTGCAGCACTATATGGGGCCATAACGTTCCTGCAGCACTATATGGGGCCATAACGTTCCTGGAGCACTATATGGGGCCATAACATTCCTGCAGCACTATATGGGGCCATAACATTCCTGCAGCACTATATGGGGGCCATAACGTTCCTGCAGCACTATATGGGGCCATAACATTCCTGCAGCACTATATGGGGCCATAACATTCCTGCAGCACTATATAGAGCCATAACATTCCTGCAGCACTATATAGGGCCATAACATTCCTGCAGCACTATATGGGGCCATAACATTCCTGCAGCACTATATGGGGGCCATAACATTCCTGCAGCACTATATGGGGCCATAACATTCCTGCAGCACTATATGGGGCCATAACATTCCTGCAGCACTATATGGGGCCATAACATTCCTGCAGCACTATATGGGGCCATAACATTCCTGCAGCACTATATGGGGCCATAACATTCCTGCAGCACTATATGGGGGCCATAACGTTCCTGCAGCACTATATGGGGGCCATAACGTTCCTGCAGCACTATATGGGGGCCATAACGTTCCTGCAGCACTATATGGGGGCCATAACGTTCCTGCAGCACTATATGGGGCCATAACATTCCTGCAGCACTATATGGGGCCATAACATTCCTGCAGCACTATATGGGGCCATAACATTACAGCAGCACTATATGGGGCCATAACGTTTCTGCAGCACTATATAGGGGCATAATGTTTGTGCAGCACTATATGGGGCAAGTGTCTGTATGGGGCCATAATTAACGTTTGTAGGGCACTACGGCATATGGGGCAAGTGTCTGTATGGAGCATCTTATAGGGCCATAACGTTTGTGCAGCACTATAAGGGGCAAATATCTTTATAGAGCATCTTATGGGGCCATAATCAGCATTTGTGCAGCATTATATTGGGCAAATGTGTCTATGGAGCATTTTATGGGGCCTTTATTAACCTTTATGCAGGATTATATGGGGCATATTTTAATATGGAACATCTTATGGGGCCATAATGAACAGTATGGAGCATTATATGGGGCTCCTGATTCAATATGGATATTCAAAGACACTTAACCTACTGATGTCTCAATTAATTTTACTTTTATTGGTATCTATTATTACTTTTGACATTTACCGGTAGCTACTGCATTTTCCCCCCCCTAGGCTTATACTCAAGTCAATAAGTTTTCCCAGTTTTTTGTGGCAAAATTAGGGGGGTCGGCTTATACTCGGGTCAGCTTATACTCGAGTATATACGGTACATAGTGCAGGTGTTTTCAGTGTGGAATAATGAATTGCCAATGTGAACATCACAGGATTTTGCAGAGTCAAATGCTTAGAAAGTGACTGGTGCATTGAAAAAGTGATCAGTGCAAACACTTTACAAAATATGTTGTTTAAAATAAACAGGAGAATCATGAAGTTTGATCAAAGTTTAGAGATGGTACTTACAAAGTGTAAGTGTCATGTGCATAACTCCTGGCTACTCCGTGCTCCTACCCCAACAGTGCCATTTAGCTAAAGAGCTTCTTTCAATGGGGGTTCACCACTGGAGCACACATCAAAGGGAGGGAAGCGACCTGCACAGTACTAGTATGGCAGAGGTCGCAAAGGGGTTAAAAAGAACTTACTACGCTGGTCACAGATGGCTCATGCTTGGCGAAGGAGAGCACATCGATCGGAAACTTCCAGTGAATGGGAATAGGGCATACAGTGATATGTAACTCTCTGCATGGAACAAAGATCATAATTCGCCTTGTCCTTTTATCAACACCTGTGTTACACCCTCACACCTCCCATTGATGACTCCAAACAGAGCCGGTGATGGGATATGGCTTCAGTTTCAGAAAATTATATTCCTGACGATCGCAAGATTGATAAATAAACATGGCATAGCTGTTGGCAGTGAGCTGGCCACTGTTGATTTGGGGCTTATAGGCATGTGCACAGGTATGAAAAAATATGCATGTTCTTCCTCAGGTGATCATGAAATTGAAGATGTCCCACAATATCGGATGTATACAAACCCCAAAAGTCATAACTTTCCACCGCTGCCAAAATGTTTAGTTGCAGATGTAACATTTCCATTGAAGGGAACAAAAGTTTCCTTTAAAAAAATGTGTTTAGGTGGAGAAGTCTTTGTCCCCAGGAAAGACATCCTGAGGACAAAGACTTCTCCACCTAAACACATTTTTTTTTTCTATCTGGACCTCAGAAAACGTCTTTCCTATTCTGTCACCGCAGGCCGTCCTGACCTCAAAAGGAGTGTAATTTTTTTTTTTTTTTCCACTTCCCAGCAATATGTAATTTCCTCACTTCTATGTTAACTGTGTAATTCTGCTTCAAGGAGTGTAAGTTCTAGTCCCTCTAGATAGGTTATGTGTGAGAGGAGCGGGTGAAGGCCCCTTTCCAGCAAATGTTATAGATTTTAATGTTTTCTATAGCAAGCACTATAAAGTGTTTTGTTTTTCTGGTCCTGTGTCTGTAAGCAAGATGAAGGAAGCTGCAAATGATATCAGGATAAAAAGACACAACTAAATCCTACCACCTTTCCCCATGTACAGTCTCCAGTGACCCCAGCCAAAAGATACAGGGACTGTTTACACCTTTTACCTTTCATAAAGCATGTTTTGTTTAGCAGGGGCTTTTTCTAAATTATTTTTGAAAAGAATCTGTGTTCCCCATCTATTCCAAGCCTACTGCAGCCCACTGCTATACGGATGGCTTACGACTGTATAGTCAAGCAGAAGATGGACGTGGTAGTATGCAATAGATCCAATGGATGCAGAAGCTTGGAAGTGTTTTAATATCCAAAGCACTTCTGCCTCATTTGGATAAGGGGGAAAAAGCATCATTTTATCAGTAATGGAGCTACAGTTTGCATAAAGAACAGATTGCTTTGTTTCAATGACCTGCATTCTAATATAAGCAGTTTGGAAGATGATCGGTTGCACAGCTCATCACTAGAGTTGAGCGAATATGTTCAAAACCGGTCACTTAATCTGAATTTGCCATATTAGTACCCTCTTCGTGCCGAATTTATGTTTGACGAGCAATTCCAAACATATTCATTCAGTTCTACTTCCTTTGATGCCAATGATGGTTGGCTAATATTGCAAATGCAATATTTGCCACCTATCGTAATCGGAACTGAATTTTGAAAAATCTTCTCATCACTCCCTATGTCCTGATTAGCTCAAATGTTTGTCATCTGGATCGTGCAAAGTCTTGGGTCTACTTAAGTCTGGTATATGTGTGGAGAGATAGGCATGACCAGAATTTATCAATTCTGGACATCTTGAACTTCTACTTGAGTGCATTGTTATAAAACGCTGATAAAAAAATTGCCTCAATGACCGTAAAGTACTCTTTGCTATCTTTACATCAAGCTAAATGTGGGGTATAATTTAATTTGTGTTGTAATTTGCCCAAGGACCACTATTGGTATATTTCCAACAGGGCAGAGCCGGAATTTCAACCCCAGACTCCCACTTTAGTGGTTGTGAACTTTAACCACTACGCTGTAACGTGTGGTTAAAGTGCACAACCACCAATGTGGGAGACTGGGGTTCAAATCCTGGCTCTTCCCTATTGGAAATAATATACCAGTAGTGGTCCTTGGGCAAGACTACTAACACTATAGTGCCTACCTCAATAAACATGAGTGTCACGAACAAAGAGTCATGCTGACTCGTTCGTCGCCCTGATTAACAAGGTCTGCCTCAGATGTTGAGGAGCCAGGACAGTTTGATGATAAATGGGCTACAGGAACAAGTACATACACAAGGCAAGAGTACTTGGATCTGATGAAATGCTACTATGACAGCAGACCAAATGAGAGAGGATATATGAAGCGTATGAGGAAACTCTGAATGGATACAAGACCTGCATGTCCACTGACTGAGAAACCACTAGTCGCCTAATTTTTCAATGTCATAGAGAAAGTTATTTTCCCAACTTAAGCTGGATCAACTGCACTGCAGATCCACCTCACATGAAGACCTGGATGAACAACATGTGCAACCCCCTGAAAGTCCTGATTCAATCCTGCAACTTGATAGCACTGCAACTGATCTGAAACAGAAGATCTTAGATAAACTATATACCATCAATACCAGAGATCGACTGCCAAGGCTCAAAGTAACACCACCAGTCGGTATGCTAGAAGATGCCAATAGAGCACTTGCATCAATACCTACCACCACTATGACTTACACTAATAAACTGATCTATGCTACTGCCTCAGCAATCATGGAAATGCTTGGCTATACAACCAGCAAGTACAGAAGTATGTGCTCCTCTTGGAAAAGAAGACTGGAGACAAATATCAAGGTGACACAAAGGGAAGTCAGACAACTAACACAAATACCGCAGAGTGTAAAGATAAAGAATAAGACCAAGCTGCACAAGTACAAAGGCCTGACCCAAACTGAAGCCCTAGAGACTGCTAAACAAAGGCTCACAGCACTCGCTGCAAGACTAGGGAGATACACTAGAGAAGCTGAGGGCAAGATGATAAATGCTTGTTCTCCAAAGAACCATCCAACTTGTACTCCCAACTACAGAGTAACCGCACAAGGGCAGAGACTCCACCAATAGCAGAGACAGAACAATACTGGAGGAACATATGGGATAAGAAAAAAACACACAACACCAGTGCAATGTGGCTGCAAGATCTGAGAATGAAACACAGCAACCACCTAGAGCAAGAACCAGACACCATTATAAAAGCAGACATCCAACAGCAGGTCAAGAACGTGAAGAGCTGGACCGCACTTGGCCCAGACATGATCCACACCTACTGGCTAAGAAAATTAACAGCGGTACATGAACGCATGAGAAGATGAACCAACTGTAAGGAGCAGGCCACCACCCAGCTTGGCTAAGACAAGGAAGAACAGTGCTGATCATGAAGAATCCTCACCACAAATGAACAGTTTCATCCAACTACTGCCCAATAACCTGCCTTACAACAAAATGGAAACTCCTGTCAGGCATCATAGCCACCAAGCTGCAGAACCATATGAACCAGCACATGAATCCAGCTCAGAAAGGCATTGGGACCAACACCAGAGGCTCTAAGCACCAGCTCCTAGTAATGGTACAGTCACTCAAGACTCCAAGATCCAGACAGACCAATCTCCGCACAGCCTGGATTGACTACAAGAATGCCTATGACTCAATGTCGCACACATGGATCTGTGAATGCTTTACTCTCTACAATGTCAACAGGAGAATAAGAACCTTCCTCAGAAATTCAATGGGCTATGGAGAACATTGGAAGTCAACTCAAGACAACTAGCACAAGTGACCATCAAATGCGGCATATAGCAAGGTGATGCACTGTCCCCATTGCTGTTCTGCATAAGCTTGAACCCCCTAAGTCAGATAATTACAGTCTGGCTATGGATACAAGTTCAAGAGTGGAAGCACCATCAGCCACCTCCTCGACATGGATGACATCAAGCTATATGTGAAAAACGAGTGAGACATCAATTTACTGACCCAAATGACAAGGATCTACATCGAAGACATTGGGATGTCCTTCGGACTAGAGAAGTGCGGCCGATTGGTAATGGAGAGGCAAGGTAGTCAAGACTGATGGATGTGGAATTAACAGCAGGGCACATAGCAGATGTAGAGATACGCAAGAAGTACCTCGGCATTCCACAGGGGTACGGTAACCCATGATGAAAAGGCAAAGAAAGCGACAACATCCAAATACCATCAAAAGGGTAAACAGGTCCTGAAGAGCCAGCTCAATGGGAAGCATAAAATCCACACCATCAATACATATGCCCTGCCAGTTATCAGATACCCTGTTGGCATAGTGTGCTGGCCAAATAAGAGATGGCAGCTGCCGATGTGAAGACACGAGAGCACTTCACAATGCATTGAGGTCTCCACCCTAAGTCTAGCACCCAAAGATTGTATACTAACAGAAAGGAGGGTGGTCGAGGCTTGATAAGCATCCAAGCCACCATCACGAATGACGTCACGAGTATCCTGGAATACATCAGAAAAATGGCACCAAAAGATGAGATGCCGAGAGAAAGCCTAAGACAGCAACAACAGATCTGGACATGCACCATGGCAAGACAAGCTGCTGCATGGGATGTACCATCGACGGATAATGAGGGTGGCTGACATGGAGAAATCCTACCACTGGCTGGAGAAAGCTGGACTCTGAGAAAGCACAGAGGCGCTAATCATAGCGGCACAAGAACAAGCACTAAGTACCAGATCCATAGAAGCAGCAATATATCACACAAGACAAGACCCGAGGTGCAGACAATACTAAGAAACCTCAGAAACAGTTCATCACATAGTGGCAGAATGCAAAATGCAAGCAGGAACAGCGTATACCGAACGCCACAACCAAGTAGCGGGAATTGTATACAGGAATATCTGCACATCACATGGGTTAAGTCCCCCTAAGTCCAGGTGGGATACCCCAGAGAAAGTGGTGGAGAATGAAAGGGCTAAAATCCTGTGGGACTTCAAGATCCAGGCGGATAAGCAGGTGTTGGCTAACTAACCAGACATTGTGATAGTAGACCAGGATCAGAAGACAGCAATGATAATAGATGTGGTAGTGCCAAGTGACAGCAACATCAGAAAGAAGGAATATGAGAAGCTGGAGAAATACCAGGGCCTTAAAGAGAACTGGCGAAGATGTGAAAGATGAAGGAAACAGTGATTCCAGTGGTGATTGGAGCAGTGACCCCTAAGTTGGGAAAATGGCTACAACATATCCCAGAAGCAACATCTGAGCTCTCTCCAGAAAAGAGCAATGCTGGGAACAACTAAGAACCCTCAAACTCCCAGGACCTGAGAATGATAGAGGACAAAAAAGACCACCCACATTGGGAGGTGAGAAGGAAGTTTTTTTTTATATTTAATTTTTTTTTAATTTTTTTTTTTTTATCCCTGCTCCAAGGGATATCAATTTCAAAAGTAACTTGGCAAAAAAATCTTGATCCTGTAGTTATATGTTAAGATATGTTTACAGTATGTGATCTGCAGCACTAAATGACTGCCGATCGGTACATATTTGTTGATCGGTGGCCCGTTTAATGTTTTTACACTGGCAAACAACTTAATGATATGCGCGCAGAATAATTGATCATTCAATGGGCATGTGCTGTTGAGATCGATCTTTTAAGCCATAAGACCATTTCACCCAAGACGAGTGTTTTCTGTTCATTGGGTGATCAGCAGCCTGTTAACAATGAGAGATTATCCAAGGTAAATCTGTTCCCGATCAGATAACGGAAAGGTACCATGTTTTTTTTTTTTTTCCATCTATAGCCATAGACGAATGTCTGCATGAGCTATTTAAACAAATGTTGTAATATTTTGTAATGAGGAATATTTGCTTATTGTACCAGTAAATATAAAAGAAAAATGCATGTCTTTTATTTCTCTCAATAAGAGAAACATTTTCAATGCTATTTTTTTTTTCTGTAAGGCGTGTTAAAAATGGTTAACATTGTTGGGGGTGCAGCCTGCACTCAGTCCGTGCAGCAGCAGTAAGAATGAGCTCCCAAGGAAAAAGCTCCTTCAAAGCAGACTACTGAAGAAAATAAGTGGCCATCCAGGTTCATAGACCCTCCTGGACTACAAAGATGCCGCCTGTGGGCCCCAAAGACGAAAGCAATTACCCTCAGGCTGAGGAGGTTTGCTGTTCGGCTGCAACTTTCCTGGGGGGAAAAGTACAGCGGCCTGAGACACCCACAGCATAAAGGGAAGGCTGCAACCCCTGTCCAGGTTCCTGTCCAAGACTCCTTTCCAGCACTACCAACACTTTAATAAGAGCTGCCTGAAAAAGAAGATAGGACATCAAAGCACCCACACTCAGAGAATGCTGCAACAGAGGGGGAAGATGCACTTAGATGCCTGAGCCCACCTTTCCACACACCTGTGATCCTCGCAGCCACACCAATCAAGCATAGCAAGGGACTCTTGGGGAGCTGGGCTACGCCACTTACTTTTAAAGTCAGAGGCACAGTCTGCTCCCCCATACCAGCCACAGACAAGGCACAGGTCTTTACAGCAGGCAGAGGAGGGGATGACATCAGGCAGCTTTCATGGAGCATGGATCAGCAAGTAGAGGGCTGCAGCTACAAGCAGTCTGGGCAGACTGTCTGATTACTCATTATGTCCACAAACCTCCTGCACAGTTGAGGACAGTAGCAGATATCAGCTTTCACAGACAGAGGGAACAGAAACCCCTCAAAAACAGTGTTAAAAGAAAAACACTGGAATCAAGCAGTGCCTTACTTAAAGCGGCAGCTGCAGCAGAGGAGGTTTTTGACCAAGATGAAGATTCTGAATACTCATCTCCCTCAAATAGTTCAAACTAAGAATAAGAAGGGATTTTAGTGACTTGCCTAACGTAAAATCATCAGCAATACCATTGCACTTCAGAAAGAAATCAAGGAGACCCATGGGAGAATATTAGACCAATGGGGAAGAATTTATCAACAGAAGAGTATATAACTGAATCCCTTAAAGCATTTGGCAAGTCAATGCAAATAAACATAGAAAAGCAATTTATCCACTCTCTGCCATCCGACGTGCTGTTCTGTCCATGTGACATGGGACTTGCTTCCCATGGACGGAATAGTACATCATCGCGATCGGCCGTATCGGCTGAGAATCAGCTGACACCAGGCACAAGGACCGCTCCCGGCACTTTAACCCCCAAATAATACTGTGATTGAACACGATTGCAGCATTTCGGAAGCTGGCGCAGGGGCTGACATTTCCCTCTGCCTTTGCATCGGAGACCCTGTGACGTGACGCAGGGTCCTGATTGCTGCCATGGTATCCCGATGTCGTCATGACGACATCTGGGTTACCAGAGCTAAGAAACTTCCTGATCATGTGCAGTTCATGATCAGGAAGTCTGTCAGTGCAGCGCTGACAACTTCTGTAGCATGCAGATGCTGCTTCATCTGCATGGTATAAAAGCGATCAGCCTGCAAAGTGTAAAAGACAGAATAAAGTAAAAAAAAATATTAAAATTGTAAAAATAGAAAATAATGAAAATCAATATTTATTCTATTGCTAAATAAATATTTGAATGAAAAAAGATCTAAACAATAAAAGTACAATAAAAAGTATCGCCGCGTCCGTAATGGCCCTATTAGGGTTGAACAATTAATATAAATGTTCAATTCTCTAGTTGCCTACTCCTGGCCTAATGGATATATTGATCATGTGCACTAAAGAAATACACCAGACACAGTCAGCTGTAACTCTCCTTGATCAATGTGTGGCTCAGCTCCAAAAAGAGATTTATTAGTCAAACACAATGTTATATATCTCCTGTAAGGGGGCTCGGTTAGCTCTAAAATGGGAGTGATCGGATGTATTCCATTGGTTAGTGGGTTGGGCATGAGCAAGTCCATGGGCGGATCCATGAGGTCATCAAGGTGGGTTGGTCCGTGAGGTCATCAGGGTGGGCGTCGCTGTGGGTGGATCCATGAGGTCATCCGGGTGGGCGTCATCTTGGATACCAGACCACACGGTCTGCTGAAACAGGAAATGGCGGCCATCTTCAGTGTCTTCATTGTTCATCTTGGATACCAGAGCACATGGCTCTGGTACAGGAGATGGCAGCCATCTTAAGTGTCTTACTTTGTCTGAGGAAAACTTATGTAAGGTTAAACAATACATGTTATAGGTTGCTTCCCTCAATTACCTTATGTGTTGAGGTTAATTAAGTATTTGATCTTATGGCTCTCCTCAACAGTCCCCCCTAAATACTTTATTAACCTTTTCTTTTATCTTGATCCCACCGTGGTTCCCTAACCCATCGATGTTAAGTGTTATTATGACATCAGAGGCTTCATGACAATATGGATGCTATAGACACCAGAGAATGTGTGACCGATTATGGGTATACTGAGGAGGTATATCGGAGCGTGTTACCAGTGTCCTCGGGACTTCCCAACCTGCTGGATCTATTACTCTCCAATCTTCCATCTCCATGGTTACATAAAATACACATGTGCGACTAACCCTGTTGTACACATCCTAGATCTGACCGTCTTGCCCGGGAGGGGGAATTGGAGTTTTCACCAGTTTGAGACAAGTTTTCCCTTGTGGAAAACCTCCCTTTGTAGCTGGACTTTGACAAGCAGGTCAGATCCTACTCTGTCCCTACCTGTCTAAGAAGTTTACAATGTGAGAGATGGATCCAGGAGGCACTCAGCAACCCTGACTGAAGTAGGCACAAACTTGCATACAGCTGCTCTGACTGCCTAGTTGTGGACTGTAAAAGACCGAAGAGGGCCTAGCTGTTCTATGTCTGCAGAATAACTCACCTCCTGAGCTATGAAAATGGGCACTGATGTTTTTACTCCTCTTTCGATCATTTTCCTTACACAGGGAAGAACACAACAAACAATAATAGCTGCAATGATTAGGACGACGAGGATAACTACGCCTATCTGAGCTAGCCATCTCTGCCACCCTTTCATCCATGAAAAGTATTGGTCCCAGGGATCTTCTACACCTGAATTTTTCTTTAATTCTTTTTGTAGGGAGTTCAGCTTTTTTATGGCTACTGTAACCTTCCCTGTGGGACCTGTATTATCTGGAATATAGGTACAGCATGCAGATTTCACCATTTTGCAAACACCTCCTTTTTCTGCCAATATCATGTCAAGGGCCATTCTGTTTTGAAAAGCCATTATTGATGTAGGGCCTAGTTGGTCTGCCAAACCTTGAAGAGCTTCTCTAGTGTAATTGACAAATCTCTGTTGATTATAATAGATGTAATTGATCCAGTCTACATTTTTATTTATAGTCACTAGGGGTAAGATAAACGATTCAAAACCTGCTTTGACTTGATCCCTGGCTTTAAATTCATCTGGTACCCCCCTTGGGACTCCTATAGCATCGACATAAATGTGGGGGTCAAAACTGCCTCTTGGTTCCAAATTTGTTTCCCGTTTTGTTCTGTGGAGATTTTCTGAAGTTAAGGCTTCCTCACCTTCTGCTGCTATGTAGAAAGGCATTATGGCTTTGGCTAGTGTACATTCTCCTATACACTCTCCTTCTAAATGAGTTCTGATCTTCATGTCTCCACATATCCAGAAAACATCAGAAATAGACTGGGTTTGGTTAATCAGGTCCCCCCTGCTTGCATTACTGTATCTGCTGCAATATCCCTTTGTGAAATTACCCAAAAATATGCTCCCTTCAGTATTAGTGTAACAGGTGTACTTTCCTGGGTATATGGTGATGCCTTCACCTGGACTAGGTGTTTTTGTGACTAAAGGCCCCGTCTCACATAGCGAGATCGCTAGCGAGATCGCTGCTGAGTCACAAGTTTTGTGACGCAACAGCGACCTCCATAGCGATCTCGCTATGTGTGACACGTACCAGCGATCAGGCCCCTGCTGCGAGATCGCTGGTCGTGTCGGAATGGCCTGGACCTTTTTTTGGTCGTTGAGGCCCCGCTGACATTGCTGAATCGGTGTGTGTGACACCGATCCAGCGATGTCTTCACTGGTAACCAGGGTAAACATCGGGTTACTAAGCGCAGGGCCGCGCTTAGTAACCCGATGTTTACCCTGGTTACCAGCGTAAATGTAAAAAAAAACAAACAGTACATACTCGCCTTTCAGTGTCCAGGTCCCTTGCCGTCTGCTTCCTGCTCTCACTGACTGCCGGCCGTACAGTGAGAAATGAGAGCACAGCAGTGACGTCACCGCTGCGCTCTGCTCTCGCTGTACGGCCGGCAGTCAGTGAGAGCAGGAAGCAGACGGCAAGGGACCTGGACACCGAAAGGCGAGTATGTACTGTTTGGTTTTTTTGGTAACCAGGGTAAACATCGGGTTACTAAGCGCGGCCCTGCGCTTAGTAACCCGATGTTTACCCTGGTTACCCGGGTGCTGCAGGGGGACTTCGGCATCGTTGAAGACAGTTTCAACGATGCCGAAGTCGTTCCCCTGATCGTTGGTCGCTGGGGAGAGCGGTCTGTGTGACAGCTCCCCAGCGACCACACAACGACTTACCAACGATCACGGCCAGGTCATATCGCTGGTCGTGATCGTTGGTAAATCGCTTAGTGAGACGGGGCCTTATGGGATACTTCTTTTTCCAATTTTCGCAATTTGTTTCATTAAGGGATTTGTTAGTAAACAGACTCAGGAAACATTTTTCCACATCTGGGGGTAAATCTAGAGGGACAGAACCCAAGTGGGGTCTCGCTCCTGCACAGACAAAGCAATTAGATTTATTATATTGATTGGCTGTATATTTCATCCACTTCAACCATAAGTTGGTCTCAGTGTATCCTGTTTCAATGGCAAGAATATCTTCAAATGTGGGGTTTGCAATGGCTGTCACCTTGTTAAGAGGGTTTGAATGCTTATTTTTATCTTTTGGGGACATTTCTTTTATATCTGCTAATATGAATTGACCTAGATGGGCACAACTGGCACACACACCATTTACATATGTACCCAGCAGATAGGTGCCATTATCGCCAGGTTGAGGGTTCTCCAGGTTGAGGACTAAAGGGTTGCATTGGCCAATGGTATCACAGGGTTTGAGGACTTTTGTACGGGAGAGTGTCATCCTAGTGAGTAGGGATTTGCCCTGTGAGTCCTGTTTTCTTGAGGCTGTGTTTGGTCTATACCCCCAATCTTCACCAGTGTTCCACCCGACCGCCCTCCATGAACTACATGTTCGTCCCCATCCATCACCTGTAACACATATATATTGTTGTCCTGATCTCAGCTGTGCCGGTTGACTCATTGTGGAAGGTGAGGAAACCCACTTAGTGTCGCACTGTACTACATCACAATAATCAAATTTAAAAGAAGCAACGTGTGCAGTAGTATTGTACCAGAATGTGATCACCCCCCAGTTTGGGTGATTGCGACCTGTTGTGCTCCTACAAAGGAGTATAGAATGGCACATCACACAAAGTAAAGGATATGCAACATTATGTAGAGGGTTCTGATGGAGGCACGAACTTCTTGCAGTGAGAGGCGTGTATCCACGTCGGTCTTCCTTCAAGTTTGACCGAAGTAGGAGTAGTCAGGAGCACTTGGTAGGGACCCTCAAATCTCAACTCCAGGGAAGTCTTTCTGACGTACTTCTTAACCAGCACGTAGTCACCGGGTTGGAAAGTATGGGTACCTTCAATGGAATCTGGATCTGGAATGGATGATAAAACTCGTGCATGTGTTACTGACAGTTCTTTAGTAAGGGCAAAGTACCAAAGTATCACTTCCTAAGGCTAGCTGTTGTGGAAAATATTGACCCAACCTTGGAGGCCCCCCAAAAAGAATCTCGTATGGTGTGAGTTTAATGGGACCCCTTGGAGTGTTTCTGACTGAGTATAAGGCAATGGGCAAAATGTCTGTCCAAGGAAGTCTGACCTCCTGACTGGCTTTCAGTATTTTATTTTTCAAGGTGCCATTCAATCTTTCTACTTTCCCACTGCTCTGAGGGTGATATGGAGTATGTAAACCCAAATCCGCTCCCACCAGTGTCCATAGTTCCTTAGTCAGTGCTGCAGTGAACGCAGGTCCTTGGTCACTCTCAATTACCTCTGGGACCCCATATCTGCAGACTACTTCAGTCATCAGTCTCTTAACAGTCACTCTGGCAGTCATGTTTGTTACTGGATAGGCTTCGGGCCATCCTGAGAACATGTCAGTCACTACCAGTACATACTCGTACTTCCCTACTTTTGGCATTTGAATGTGATCAATCTGAATCCTCTGAAAGGGATATAGTGGTTTAGCCAAATGTTTCTGAGTAACTTTCTGAGGCGGTGCTGGATTGCATGTTGCACACACAAGGCAGGACTTGCAATATTTTTGGGTAACAGTAGAGATTCCAGGTGCCATATAAGTCTTCCAAATTAGGTCATTCATCTGATTCTTGCCTCTGTGGGTGATACCGTGTGCCCATTCTGTCACTGAAGGGTACAGATTACGGGGTAGACAGACCTTTTTGTTCATCCTCCAGACTCCATCTTCATCCTTTTTAGCTCCTCCTTCTTGCCATGACTTCTTTTCATCATCTGATGTCTTGATGTAGATGGATGATTCTCATAAGAGAGCCTTTAGTCCCTTCTTCAGTGTCTTGTGACACGTACACCGCTGCTTTTTCTTTCCCGAATGGATGCACAGCATAGGTTTTTGCTGTTTTGTCAGCAAAGAAATTCCCCCTTGCTTCTGGAGAATCCAATCTCCCGTGAGCTTTGATCTTGATTACTGCAACCTCCAAAGGTAGATCTAGAGCGGCCACAAGTTCTTGTATGATAGCAGCATGTTTTACAGGAGTTCCACTGGACGTTAGGTATCCTCTGGCTGCCCAGATACTGCCGAAGTCATGAGCCACTCCAAAAGCGTATCTTGAATCCGTGTAGATGTTGACCACCTTCTCCGTCGCTTCCTGACAAGCCAACGTCAAAGCTTTAAGTTCCGCTTCTTGTGCAGACATGTGCGGTGGTAGCGATCCAGCTGAGATGACCTGGTCATGTGTAACCACGGCATACCCCGTATGGAATCTTCCAGTTTCATCTGCAAATCTGGAACCATCAGTGAAGAACGTCAGGTCAGCATGTGGGAGTGGGTCTTCAGACACGTTTTTCTTGGAGGCTGCTTCTTCCTGCATTTGTTCGAGACAGTCATGATCCTCTGAGTGTGTAGAGGCATCTTCTCTGAGAGCATCAGTATCATCATCCACATCCCCCCTGGAAAGAGGAAGCAGCGTGGACGGGTTGAGGATGGTGCAGCGGACAAGAGTGACATTATCCGGAATCAAGAGGGAACATTGGAGTCTCATATGACGCTGTAGCGACAGGTGTTTTGGTTGAGTCTGGCCTAGAATAGCTTTTATGTCGTGTGGAGCCATTAAGAGAACCGGATGTCCTAAGATGATATCAGAAGTTTTGTCCAGAAGCATATGTGCAGCATGAACAGCTCTGAGGCAAGTCGGGGAAGCTTGAGACACAGAGTCCAGGTGGGCAGAGTAGTAGCCGATTGGTCTTGTTCTTCCCCTATGTTTTTGTGCTAGGACTCCGGAAGCATGTCCTGCTACTTCACTGACAAACAAGTAAAAAGGTAGTTGATAATTTGGGATTCCAAGAGCTGGTGCAGACTGTATGGCCTGTTTAAGAGCATAGAAGGCTTCAACAGATTTGGGACATAGTGGAAATGCTGACGTCTTAAGGTCATCGTACAACGGTTGCATCAGCTTGGAGGCGTCTGGAGTCCATTGGCGACAATATGTGATAAGTCCCAAAAAAGCTTGTAACTGCTTAGGTCCTTTTGGTAGAGGAACGGTCTTAATAGCAAGCTTCCTTTCATCCGTTAGGTGTTTCAATTTCGGAGAGAGACAGTGGCCTAAAAACACGACTTTAGGCTGACACCACTGGACTTTGTTGAGGGACACCTTACAGTTTTGTTGTGCAAGATGAAGAAGACTGAGACTTGACTCTTCAGCGGTCACCTGATTAGGACAGCATAGTAGGAGATCATCCACATATTGAAGGAGGACAACTTGATGGTTAATCTCTCTCCATGGCTGTAGACAAGGGCCTGAGAGAAATGACTTGGTGAGTTCTGTGCTCCTTGTGGTAAGACCGTCCAGGTATATTGTGATCCTCTGTAAGTGAAAGCAAACAGGTACCAATCTTCTGAATGCAGTGGTATGCTGAAGAAAGCATTGGCCAGGTCTATGACAGTGAAACGTTCTGCATCTGATGGTATTTCCGACAGCAATGTATGTGGATTGGGCACAATTGGACTTTCTAGTACAGTTGCTGCGTTAACAGCCCGGAGATCTTGAACCATACGATACTTTGGAGCTTCTCCTTTTAATGTCCTCTTCTTTACTGGAAACAAAGGTGTGTTACAGGGAGAGTTACATTTGACTAGTGCCCCGTTCTCCAAGAGAGTCTTGATTTGAGTGGCCAAAGACTCTTCTTGGACAGATTTGAGTGGATATTGGGGCACCCTTGGAAGCTG
This sequence comes from Ranitomeya variabilis, assembly GCF_051348905.1. Taxonomy (NCBI): domain Eukaryota; kingdom Metazoa; phylum Chordata; class Amphibia; order Anura; family Dendrobatidae; genus Ranitomeya; species Ranitomeya variabilis. The sequence goes on along the minus strand of NC_135237.1, from coordinate 243,058,190 downwards.
AGCTCCAGGTTTAAGAATGACCCGCACCGGGGGCACAGCAAGACGTCCAATATCTTCAGGGCCAGTAGACCATAGAGTAGATGGAACTTGTGACATCACTTCTGGCGGAACACGAGACTGTTTTAGCAGCTTCATCCATCATCATAAGCAGAGGTGCAGCTTGAAGTTGACACTCTTCGCTCGGATCGAGCGGGTCAGTGATGGTGAGACCATCTGATGAATAAGCTATAGTTGCTCTCAGCTTTTGGAGAAGGTCTGCTCCCAGAAGGTTGGTAGGACAAGTGGGGGACACTACTAGACGCATAAACATATCTTCGTATGGTCCAACCTGTATCTTACGGGTGAGCTTGTTAGAAGTAGGCTTGCCATCCACTCCCACGCATGTCACGGCTTCAGAGGATATCAGATCGGGAAAAGGCAGGTCCTGTAATCTGATAACACTTCTGGCTGCACCTGTATCCACAAGAAACGGTAAGGGTTTGCCTTGAACGTTGATAGTTACTTTAGCTATAGGACCAGACATGGAAGCCAAAGTAGTGGACACGGGCTTGCCCTTGTCCTATCGGGTGCTTAGATCCATCAGAGCTGCGGTTTGATTGACATCGGGATGCATCTGAGCTTGTAGTGGTGGTTCGTAGTATTGGTCATTGTAACGAGGATAGTTGAATCTGCGATTATCCTCGTTGTAATTCCTGAATCTGCGTCTTGGAAAAGGGACCCTACAATCTCGTTTTTGGTGACCTGGGTTGCCACAATTGAAGCAGACGTTTTTGCTACGAGGTGATAGAAGTTGCTGGTTTTGATATTGCACATCAGTCCATAGAATATGGGTCTTTTTGTTTGAGGGTATCGATTTCTCAGGGAGTGTTTTTTCGAATCCCTTAGCTATTGTTAAAACATCCTTAGGATCCAATGTAGCATATTCAGGTCTGATTGCTTGAAATTGCTTCCTCAGGGCTTCTCGTAGGCCTTCAACAAAAGAGGAGACGAGCAGTGTCCGTTGAACTTTTATTTGGTTACTGAAGCCGAGGTCATTAAACATTTGGGCTAAACGAGCATGATATCTCTCCACTGATTCCCCTGGTTCCTGCGTGACATCCTTGAAAGATGTTGACTGATCCGCCAACTTATCCGAGGCCCATGTCTTAAGTTGTTGGCAAAACAAAATACCAGAGTCCCATGTGGTGTCACTGGCAAGTGAGGCATCATTGAATGCGGCCTCCATAACAGGCCAATATGCATCGCCCGCTTTAAGATTTGCCAGGGAAATGAGATCTTGCCACGTGGCTGAGTAATTCCTTTGTATTTGAAGCATGCTCCTGTAGAAAGGCATCGGCTGTTTTTCTGGATCTGGAAGCTGGTTCAACAGAGTAGCAGCTTGCTGGGGTGTAAACTTGACATAGAGGGTGGGCTCTTCAGACATGAGCATCGGCACTGTTGGTGGTGGCACCTGAGGCGGGAGTAGAGATGGCACCGCGAGTACAGATGTAATCCCTTGTTTATGAGGAGCAGGAGGAGGTAACAGTCCTGGAATGAGGGGCCCTATTTGGGCAGCTCCAGTATCATGGTGTGGGGTCCAGGTGATGCAGGCAGTCTTAAAAGCTTTAACAGTCCTGTCCTCATTACTAATTAACCTGATTTCAGAGAGGCAGCAAATGCTTGGGGGGCTACACTTGTTTATTATAATTTCAACAATTTCCCTTGTACATGCATGAACAGGGAAACCGAAAATGCCAACACCAATGGCGGGAATTGTCAAGGTCTCAATGTGCTCACTAATATTTGCATACTCTAAAATGCGAGTTATTGCTGCACGAAGTTGTTGAGCACTAACGTCTGGATGAATAGGGTCATAAGTAGGGGTCACAGCATGTATGATCATTCTACATGGAAGATTGCCAGCTTTAGTCACCGCTATGTCCCCAACAGCTATCTGACCACGTGACTCAACAATGATATGACTGTCAGCTTGAATAGTCGCCCCTCCTGCTTCCACTATAGCTCTAGCTACACCTCCATTGTGCTCTAACCGAGAATTGGCAGCATTAACAATAGCGTCTGTCTCCATTGTTATGTCACCCTTTCCCACCACTAACAAGGGTCCCTCAGGAAGTTCTTTTTCAAAAATAGGTTGCCAACATTCCCTCCCCTTTGTGCTTCCTGTGCTATTGGTATCCCCCTCCCACATTGAGCCCCCCCTTGATACAGTCGCCACCGTCCCATACAGGTGTGCGCTTGGCTGCGAGACAGCCTGTGAGGTACTGGGCATATGTAGGCTGCGTGAGAGTGCTGTTGTGGAAGCATTGGGAGGAGAGGCCGCTGCTTGGAGCATCTCATGTGGGTGTGCGGCTAAATTGGCATTGGAAGTGATAGTAGAAAGGGTAGGTGCTGGGGACGATCCAGGTGGGAGGACTGCTGGATTCACAACAGGAGTGATAGGGGAAAGGGTTGGTGCCCCATTGGAAACAACTGAGACAGGAAACATGGGTAAAGCCTGTTCACTTCCCGAAGGAATATAGTATTGGCCGTTAGTGGTCATTACTGGGTAACAAGGATTTGGTGATGTGGCGTGTAGCCTTAATCTGAGATGTTCACCACCAGGAGCAGCACATTCGCCATCCACAACATGGCCGCCGTCAGAATTACATTTGCCATCCATGAAATGGCTGCCGTCAGAATTATATTTACCACCAACAAGATGGCCGCCGTCAGAATTATATTTACCACCAACAAGATGGCCGCCGTCAGAATTATATTTACCACCAACAAGATGGCCGCCGTCAGAATTATATTTACCACCAACAAGATGGCCGCCGTCAGAATTATATTTACCACCAACAAGATGGCCGCCATCAGAATTATATTTACCACCAACAAGATGGCCGCCATCAGAATTATATTTACCACCAACAAGATGGCCGCCATTACATTTAGCACCTGGCTCTGGGCCACCATTTTGGCTGCTATTACATTTAACACATTCGCCATTAACAAAATGGCCACCATTACATTTAGCACATGGCTCTGGGCCACCATTTTGGCTGCTATTACATTTAACACATTCGCCATTAACAAAATGGCCACCATTACATTTAGCACATGGCTCTGGGCCACCATTATACGGTGGTGGCCGCTCACAGGATATATTTTTGTAATACACATAGGTCAAAACTCTACCTCTTTTTTTCCTTTCCTCCTCTATCCAATTTTCTCTATACAGACTTTCAGAGACTCTTTCCCATGCCCTAGCAGTAGACAACAATCCATTATCTTCTAGGATACCTTTTCTTTCTTTCAAGACAAGCTTCCAGTCCAGGGGCTGCAACCTTCCCCCTTCTGGCATTCCACACAACTTCATAAGCTTTTTACATTGCTTAATATGACTCTTCCCTTCACGAGTCGCTACTAATGTGCATGAGTCTAACTTGCCATCTGAATTTGGCTTAGTGCCTATACAGCAGAACTGCATTAATTTCTCCATCTTTCTATAGATATACAGTATATATATATCTATCAAGATAACAAACACCAAACAAACAATAAGACGGGGGAGATGACTCAAACCTAAAATTCTAAAGGGAACTGAGTCTGCAGTACTCAGTTCCTATTCCTTCTTGTCACGTGGTCCCTGTCTGACTTCCGTGCTCCGTACTTTACAAACCAATTATTCCCTACTTTGTCAAATTGCTCCCTAACTTACCGGTCCCCGTGCAGAGTCAATTACTCGATGTCACGGGGCAAAAAAAAAAAAGAAAAACTATAAATTTAATTGCCTCAAACTGAGCCAATTTGCTCCAAGTTTCAATGAGCCGCTACACAATTTATTATGCCCGAACTGAGCCAATTGCTCCAAGATTTACCGGGCCCCCCTAGGCCGAGTCAATTACTCCAGGTCCTAGTCTCTCTTGTACAGAACTGAAAATCTTATCACAGGCGACAACCGTATACCACAGACAAAAATTATTTTATTTTTTCTACACTTGCTTGCTTATCCTTCCCTAAAAAAACAAACTTGTTTTTCCCGTCCTACCACATGCTTTTCCTTCTATAAACACTTGCTTAACTTTCCTAGAAACCTGTTCTTCCTGCTCCAAACACAATGCTTCTCTTTAACTACTAGTCATCTCCCTTCTTCACAACATGTAACAGGCAGTAGGCAACTAAAACGTGACGGTTCTTGCAATTAAATGACCAGCAGCGGAGATACCCTTTCTGCCGTCTTACAGATACCAAGAAAACCGGACACGGTCAGGCAATCTGCACAGGATACCCCGAAGGACACAGGTAAAGACTACAGATTATAAAAAATCAGCAGACTTACCGTGTTCTGTTAAAGAGGTGATCAGTCTCCAGGTTCGGGGTACTCAGTGCATCCAGCCGTTCCACCCACCGGTTTTCAGGGTTCAGGGCTCTCCTCTGCTGGCCCCACGTTGGGCGGCCAAATATTAGGGTTGAACAATTAATATAAATGTTCAATTCTCTAGTTGCCTACTCCTGGCCTAATGGATATATTGATCATGTGCACTAAAGAAATACACCAGACACAGTCAGCTGTAACTCTCCTTGATCAATGTGTGGCTCAGCTCCAAGAAGAGATTTATTAGTCAAACACAATGTTATATATCTCCTGTAAGGGGGCTCGGTTAGCTCTAAAATGGGAGTGATCGGATGTATTCCATTGGTTAGTGGGTTGGGCATGAGCAAGTCCATGGGCGGATCCATGAGGTCATCAAGGTGGGTTGGTCCGTGAGGTCATCAGGGTGGGCGTCGCTGTGGGTGGATCCATGAGGTCATCCGGGTGGGCGTCATCTTGGATACCAGACCACACGGTCTGCTGAAACAGGAAATGGCGGCCATCTTCAGTGTCTTCATTGTTCATCTTGGATACCAGAGCACATGGCTCTGGTACAGGAGATGGCAGCCATCTTAAGTGTCTTACTTTGTCTGAGGAAAACTTATGTAAGGTTAAACAATACATGTTATAGGTTGCTTCCCTCAATTACCTTATGTGTTGAGGTTAATTAAGTATTTGATCTTATGGCTCTCCTCAACAACCCGACCTATAAAACTGTCCCACTAGTTAACCCTTTGGCTATGTGCACACGTAGGAAATGTGGTGCAGAATTTTCTGCACTAAATCTGCATCTCCTGGCAGAAAACGCAGGTGCAGATTTGATGCAGTTTTTGTGCGTTTTTGTTGCAGATTTTGTGCAGTTTTTGTGCAGTTTTTGTGCAGTTTCTGTGCAGTTTTTGTGCAGATTTTACCAGTGCGGATTTTTATCATGGAGGGGTGCAGAAACGCTGCATAACTGCACAAAAGAAGCGACATGCACTTCTTTGAAATCTGCAGCGTTTCTGCACGGATTTTTCTGCACCATGTGCACAGCTTTTTTTTTTTCACATTGATTTACATTGTACTGTAAATCACAGTGCAGATCTGCAGCGTTTCTGCAGCAGAAAAAAACGCTGCAGATCTGCACTAAATTTGCATCGTGTGCACAGGCCCTTTTAGTGAACACCATAAAGGCAAAAACCAATGCTTTATCATACCACCGAACAAAAAGTGGAGTAACACACGATCAAAAAAAACGGATATAAATAATCATGCTACCGCTGAAAACGTCATCTTGTCCCTCAAAAAAGCAAGCCCCATACAGCTCCAACAACGTAAAAATAAAAGATATAGCTCTTAGAATAAAGGGATGTAAAACAATTTTTATATAAAGGATGTAAAATATTTTTTATATAAAAGTATTTCTTGTATAAAAGTGCCAAAACATAAAAAACTATATAAATGTATTAATAATAATAATAATAATAATCTTTATTTAGATAGCGCCAACATATTCCGCAGCGCTTTACAGTTTAACAGTTTCAAACAACAATCATAGGTAACAATGTTAGCAATACAATAATAAAGCAAAATAAGACGACCCTGCCCGTGAGAGCTTACAATCTACAATGAGGTGGGGGAGATACAAAGTACATGTGTGTATTTACAATGATGTATTTACAATGATGGTCCAGCCATCTTCAGGGGGTGGGGGATAGATGGAGATAGTGAAAGGGCTACACACACACACACACACACACACACACACACACACACACACACACACACAAACATAAAATGACCTTGATTAGTTAATGTGGTAGGCAGCTCTGAACAAATGTGTTTTGAGGGAGCGCCTAAAACTATGCAAGTTGTGGATGGTCCTAATATCTTGTGGTAGAGCATTCCAGAGCAGCACGGGAGAAGTCTTGGAGTCGGGAGTGGGAGGTACGGATTAATGCCGAGGTTAGTCGAAAGTCATTTGCAGAGCGCAGCGGTCGGTTAGGCTGATAGACCGAAATGAGGGAGGAGATGTATGGGGGTGCCGCACTGTGGAGAGCTTTGTGGGTGAGAACAAGAACTTTGAATTGTATCCTGTAATGAATGCGCAGCCAGTGTAATGAATGGCGAAGAGAGGATGCATCTGAGTAACAATAAGCCAGATGGACAGCCCTGGCTGCTGCATTAAGGATGGACTGGAGAGGGGAAAGTCGAGTAAGGGGGAGGCCAATTAATAGAGCATTGCAGTAATCCAGGCGGGAGTGGATCAGGGCGACATTGAGGGTTTTTGTTGTCTCCATGGTAAGAAAAGGGCAGATTCTAGAGATGTTCTTTAGGTGTAAGCGGCATGAGTGGCAAGGGATTGTATATGGGATGTGAAGGAGAGATCGGAGTCAAACAAAACACCCAGACGGCGTGCCTGCTGTCGGGGTGTCTGCTGTCGGGGTGTTATTATGGTGCCACCCACGGAGAGGGAAATGTCAGATTTAGGGAGATTAGTAGATGGCGGGAGCAGAAGTTCAGTTTTGGAGAGGTTGAGTTTCAGATAGAGAGCGGCTGTTACGACTTATACTCACCGCTCCGTTCCTGGCTCCCGGCTTGTTGCTTCTGCTGCCGCCTCTGTTCACAGCACCCGCTCCTCTTCCGGGTCCCAGCGCACTGTCCCTTCCTCCTCCTGGGCTGCGTCACCTTCCCCCGTCGCCGCTCTTCCTCGCGCTCCAGCTTCCGGTCAGTGGCACGCTCGTCCCCGACGCGTGCCTCCTCCTCGCCGTGGGATGTCTGCTTCTGCGCAGGCGCGCAGGATTTGGCGCTAGATCATTCTCCGGCCCCGGATTCCTGCGCCGGATGTTTTCCTCCACGTGGGCTTCCAACTACCTATCCCTGAAGAGAGCACGGTATTTCAGGCCACCTCCCCTGCTAGGAGGTGCCTGAGTGTCTTTAGCTCTTTGCTTTTGTCTCTGGCCGCCTTTGTCTTTGAGCTCTGAATCTCCGCTCTGGTTCTGCGCTCGTTCCTTCCTCCTTGCCCTGTGCTCGTTCTCCAGCTTCTACTTGATTAACCTTCTTTTCCTTTTTTACTACAGTACCGTCCCCGTCTCTAGTCATCTTCAGCTCATTCCCACTACTGGTTTTCATCTCCCGGATTCTTGCTTTGTCTCCTCTTCTGTTTTATTTCCCTATCAAGAGCCGCCTCTCCTGGTATCTGCTACCGTGGTCTGGTATACTCCGGGCTTGCTCCTAAACAGTCCCTGTGTAGGGGTTGGTTAACACCGGGCTCGCTCGTCCGGAGGGTCGCCTTCCACGGTCCAGTAGGTCCACTCTTGTTCCTGCCTCAGTAACCATAACAGCGGCCATGATGTTGGAGACTGCGGACAGACAGTCAGTGGCGTTCTGTAGTACAGCGGGGGTAAGGTCAGGGGATGACATGTATTGTTGTGTGTCATCAGCATAAAGATGGTACTGAAAGCCAAATCTGCTGATGGTCTGTCCAATTGGGGCTGTGTAGAGGGAGAAGAGAAGGGGGCCAAGGACTGAGCCCTGGGGTACCCCGACAGTGAGAGGAAGAGGAGATGAAATGGAACCAGAGAACAGAACACTGAAGGAGCGGTCAGAAAGATAGGAGGAGAACCAGGAGAGAGCAGTGTCCTTAATGCCTAGTGACTGGAGCCTAGAGAGTAGGAGAGGGTGGTCAACAGTGTCAAAAGCTGCAGAAAGGTCGAGAAGAATGAGCAGAGTGTGGTCACCGTTACATTTTGCTGTCAGAAGGTCATTGGTCACCTTGATGAGTGCAGTTTCTGTCGAATGTAGGGGGCGGAAACCAGACTGTGAAGTGTCTAGGAGGGAATGAGTGGAGAGGTAACGGGTAAGGCGGGAGTAGATCAGGTGCTCCAAGTCTGTAGTTGTTTGTGCAGGATGGGTCGAGGGTGGTTTTTTTTTAGTAATGGAGTAATGATAGTGTTTGAAGGGGGAGGGGAAAATGCCAGAGGAGAGGGAGAGATTAAAGATTGTGGTTAGGTGAGATGTGACAACTGGAGAGAGAGACTGGAGGAGGTGTGAGGGAATAGGGTCGGTAGTGCATGTAGTCGGACAAGAAGAGGAGAGGAGCTTGGATGTATTGCTGTAACCGTACTAACCCGACTAATAAAACTGCCTTATTAATTTTACTACACATGGAACAGTATAAACGCTAACACCCCCCCCCCCCCCCCCAAAAAAAAAAAAAAAAAAAAAAGAAAAAAAAAAAATCATGAATTGCTGGTCTTTGGTCATTCTGCCTCCCAAAAATCAGAAATAGAACAGAAATCGATCAAAAAATGTCATGTGCCCGAGAATGGTACCAATAAAAAACGTCAAGTCGTCCCCCAAAAAATGAGACCTCACATGACTGTCGGCCGAAATATGAAAAAATTATAGCTTTCAAAATATGGCCATGCAAAAACTATTTTTTGCAATAAAAACAGTCTTTTAGTGTGACAGCAGCCAAGCATAAAAAGCCGCTATAAGGTCTCTTTCACTCTTCCTGATATTTCTGGTACCGGAGATGTCAGTGTCCGTGTGTGTAATACTTGCTGCACATGTGTGGCATGCATGTGCCGCATCAGAACCACAAGGACAAGTGCCAGGTTAGAAGTGTTACAGTAAGAGCTGTTCACCGGCGCCGGGTGCTGAACACAGCTCTCATCATTCTCCCCTGCTCTGCCGGCGATCACCACGAGCAGGGGGGAATTATGAGTTGCATTTAAGTAATAAGAGACAGCAGGCGGCAGGTGATGGGACTATTACTCCCATCAAGCCTACCCCTGCTGCTGCTAATAACAGTGACAGCAGGAGTGGCGGATGGGAGTATTCATCTGCCGCTCCTGCTCTGTAAATAAATACAGTAATTAAAAAAATAAAAATGGCGTGGGTTCCCCCTATTTTTGATAACCAGCCAGATAAAACTCACAGCTGGGGGCTGAAAGCCTCAGCTGTCAGCTTCAGTAAGGTTGGATATCAAGAATAGAGGGGTCCCCACGCCATATTTTTAAATTAATTAAAAGTGTGGGGTCCCCCCCACCATTTTTGACTACCAACCTTGCTAAAACTCACAGCTGGGGGCTTGTATTCTCAGGCTGGCAAGGGGCCATGGATGTTGACCCCTCCAGCTTGAAAATAGCAGCCCACAGCTACCTAGAAAAGGTACATCTAATAGATGCGTCAATTCTGTCGCTTTGCCCAGCTCTTTCCACTTGCTCTGTAGCGGCGGCAAGTGGGGTAATAGTTGTGGGGTTGATGTCACCAGTGACATGAAGCCCATGGCTTAGTAATGGGGAAGCGTCTACATGACGCCTATCCATTACTAATCCTATAGTTGTAATGTTAAAGACACAGCCAGAATAAAGTCTTTTATTTTAAAAAATGACACTCCTTTTAGTATTCTCAATTAAACCATACTTACTGCAACGGCTAATCCAAGCGAGGCCCTCGATCTCCTGTAATAAAAGTAAATTAAAAAAACAATATACTCATACCTGTCTGTCGTTCTATCCCACGCCGTAATCCATATGTGGGGGATACACAGTTTTAAGATCTGACCAACCCGGATGAAAACTACTGGTGAATGAGCTGCTTGGGAGCAGAGTTTCAGTGACTGGGGTGACATCATAGAGGTTGCCTCTGGTCACTGAGCTCCATTCCCAGCCGGGCTGAATTGCGATCAGATCCCTGCTAGCACAGTCACCGTCGGCGCTCACGGTGCTAGCGGGGATCTCGCAGAAGTCACCGCAGCTGATCGTTGCCGAGATCTGAATCTGAGCATGCGCCGCCCCAGCGGCCATTTTCCCAGAGGCCACCGCATTGCAGCAATGGAGCTGCGGGGGCCTCCAGGCTTTGACAAAATTCCGGCGGAGCACTGCCTCTCCAGCACAGAGCGCCGCTGCCACACAGAGCACCGCTACCGCAGCATTTGTAAGTATATTCAGACTATAAGACGCATCCCCATTTCCCCCCAAAAAAATTTGGGACAAGGTGCGTCTTATAGTCCGAATAAACGGTATATCAAGAAGGAACTAAAGAACTGTTACCTTTCTATATACTACAAGAAAAATATAAATTAGATGATGCAGACAGAGTTCGTAAAATCCGCATCAAAGCTATTGGAGAATGGCAAAAGTAAAAAAAAAAAAAAAAAAAAAGTTTTAAAAAATATGAAAAAAGGGGGCCCAATTTGCAGAATCTATTTTCTAAATCTTATGGCGTGATTAAATTCATACACATTATGTGTAGCTATTCTTTCTATGATGTCTTATACCGTATTTTTGGAGGATCTTTCCTTTTAACCCCTTTCTGACCTCGGACGGGATAGTACATTTTTTTGATCTTTTAATTCCGATTTTTGTGAGGCAGAATGACCAAAAACCAGCTATTCCTGAATTTCATTGGGGGGGGGGGGGGGGCATTTATACCGTTCCACGTTTGGTAAAATTGATAAAGCAGTTTTATTCTTCGGGTCAGTACGATTACAGCGATACCTCATTTAGATCTTTTTTTTGACCGCCCATGATGAACTATCCCCTCCCTGGGAATTATGTCCCAGGTCACCTTGACGGGATAGTGCGTCATATGGCAGAAAGGGGTTAAACTTTTACTTTTTTTTTTTCATATTTTTTTAAAACATTTGTTTTGGTTTTTTTACTTTTGCCATGCTTCAATAGCTTCCATGGGTGGCTAGAAGCTGGCACCACTCGATCGGCTCAGATCCCTCCTATGTAGCTAAATTACAGGCTTGCTATGCGCGCCGACCACAGGATGGCACTCACAGAATGCCGGCACCAACAACAATGGAGGTCTCAAGGAGACTTCTGGTTGTCATGCCGACATATCGCTGACCCCCGATCACGTGATGGGGGTCAGCGATGCTCTCATTTCCGGCCTGATGGCTGGAAGCGGTAGTCAAATGCTGCTGTCAGCGTTTGACAGCGGCATTTAACTAGCTAATAGCGACGGGGGGATCACGATTTAACCCGCCGCTATTGCGGGCTCACCGCTGAAGCCCGAATCAAAGCGGGGGGTTCTCACCTCGGACGTACTATCCCGTCCGAGGTCAGAAAGGGGTTAAAAAGAAAGATCCTCTAAAAATAGAAGACATCATAGAAAGAATAGCTAGGCATAATGTGTATGAATTTAATCACGCCATAAGATTGACAATAGATTTTGCAAATATGGCCCCCTGGAATAAAGAATTCACAACACCATTCACCTTGATCCCTCTAATCACAGGAGAGAAGGAAAGGGAAAAAGAAATGTAGGCTTGGAATACAAGAATGTGTTTTATTAAATGTAGAATTATTAGAAACCTATTTAGAAGTAAATATATTGTGTACTATTAGTGGATATAAAGTTGGTATAATTAATAGGTAATAGTATAGTATATATAACTGTTTAAACAGATAATTTTTTTTTTTTTTTTGAGAAAATAGACTATACAGCATTTACTCCTGTTTTTATCCTAGATTTGGATATACCCATTCCTTTACCCTTCTAACCCCCCTCCTTGCCCTTCCCGTCTCTCTCCCAGTACAATAAATACGTCTTAAGTATAGTAAAATATTGAGAGAAGATAAACTTAAAAGATAGAAGTGATATTCCACATGTACAGTTTGTAATTGTTAAAAAAACATTTTTTTGGGGGGAAAAATAAATAATCTTTTGAAAAAAAATGGCTAACATGGTACTAAACTGTTGTGAATATCTTTTTTTTTTTTTTTTTTTTTATTTGCTTTATATGTTAAACTTCATTTTATACTGTATACATCAGTGTGTATTGCTATTACAATTTCTTTACTTTCATCATTTTCTAGTGTAAACACCATCCTAAGCTTGATACTTTTGGACCATATATACCGACAGGTTCCAAAAAAATTGCAAAATTAAAAGAAATCTGCATTAATGTTGAAAAGGAATTTGGAAGACAAAAAATAAATGTAAGTTTTTGCATTTAATCAATTTTAAGTAAAATGCAGCAATTACTATGGAAACATATTTTTATTTATGAATTATCAATGCAGTTATGAAATTTTGTAGTAATTAGGCCTCTTCTAGACGGTTTTTCACCTTTCTGTACTCGACATATTAGACATACCGTATATACTCATGTATAAGCTGAGTTTTTCCAGCACCTTTTTTAGTGCTGAAAACGCCCCTATCAGCTGGTACACTAGTCACGGTCCAGAAAGCCAGCAGGGGAGGGAGCAGTGGATGCCAGGATACAGCGCACTCATAATACTCACCTACCAAGCACTCTCGGTGCTGGCACTGCATCTCATTCCGGCCCTTCAGCGCTTGCCTGCAGCTCTTCCTGTGCTGAGCGGTCACGTGGTACCGCTCATTAAGGTGAAGAATTTGGACGCGTCTCCACTCCCATAGCGGTGGAGCTCATATTCATCACCTTAATGAGCGGTACCACGTGACTGCTGAGCACAGGAAGAGCTGCAGGCAGGCGCCGGTGGCCGGAACGAGATGCAGTGCCTTGGTAGGTGAGTATGATGTTAGTTTTTTTTCTATAGGAAACATGCACACAGGGATAGGGGATAACGAGGCATGCATATATGGACGGAACCGGGGAGGATTTCATACCAGGTCAGGGAAGGGGGGCATGCAGGGAAGGGGAGAAATGCATACAGGGATGGGGAGGCATTCATACCAGGACAGGGAAGGGGGGGCATGCAGACAGGGGCAGGGAAGGGGAGAAATGCATACAGGGACAGGGATGGGGAGGCATGTATAGCAGGATAGGGATGAGGGGGCAATGCATACCCGCCTTATACTCGAGTCAATAAGCATACCCAGTTTTCCGTGGCAAAAGTAGGTGCCCCGGCTTAGTCTGGTCAGCTTATACTCTAGTATATATGGTATTTCCACGTATGTTCACATACTGCTTCTTTTTTATGCATTTTTCTTGGCAAAAAGTTTGGTATTTCTGCAATGAGTCGGGAATAAAATACATACTTTTTTTTTTTTTCCGTCTCCAAATTAAAGAGCCTGTATTGATTGTCCTTTGTTTTTTTTCTTTTTTACATTTACAATTTGTGATTCTTTACTCATTAACACCAAGAAGGAAAATCACAGGATCGATACTTGTAAATGACTAAAAATGGCAACCACATATTCAGAACATGTCAATATATTCAGCATTAAATATGAGCTTCACACCTAAAATTACAAGCACTTCCAGACCTTAGCATGCTATCTATCAATGAGGTTTTTTGAGATTGTCTGAGGAAGGTTTTGTCACTCTAAATGCACTTGGGCAAATCATCAAGATCTGCTGCTGGCAGCTCTTTATATAATTTCTGACAATCAATTAGGCCACGCAGGCTATACTAGCAACATGTGACCTGAGATCGTTAGAACAAAAAAAATGGCTTCTGGGAAACTTTCACTATAAACTTGCCCTTTGATTACTCATCAAATGCCCCCCAAACACGGTAGGTCACCACAGTGAGTTCCTCCACAGTATCCTCCACACGCACTGTATGATGACCTTACTGTACCCCCAGCCCCACAGGCAAAGTATGGAGACACCCCACACAGTATGATGCTCCCTGTGATCCCCACACAGCCCTCCACACAGAATAATTGGCCCCACATAGTCCTCCATGCAGCATAATGGGCCCCACATACAGTACCAAGTATAAGCACCCAGATTTTGCCAGTGGGCCAGAGTTTGACATTTATGTTCTAAATAGTGAATAATATAAGATGTTTTTAGAATTTTGTTTGCATTTCTCATTTACATATTACAGAAGCACTCCCATCAAAGTTTGTATCCTCTTAATATATTGCAGTCATCATATTATATAGCACTGTGTACTTTTACAATTGCTCATTTTGTTTTTCTACCCAGTAAATTCTTCTTTCTCCTTTGCCTAATTGGGGACACAGGACCACGGGTGTATGCTGCTGTGACTAGAAGGCTGACACTAAGTGAATACAAAAAAAGTTGGCTCCTCCTCTGCAGTATACACCCACACACTAGCTCTAGCTAAACCAGTTCTTGCTTAGTGTCTGTAGGAGGCACATGGGTCTGCTATTCAGACCACAATTTTATTTTTAATTTTTTACTTTTTAATTTTTTTCTTCTAATGGATTACTGGGGTGACAGATCCTTTCAGGGTTCCGATCTCCCCAAACCAACAGGTGGGAATGTGGAGTGTCGCCTCCACGTACACCCTCCTGCAGCGTTAAAAGGTATTCCCGAGCTTCTTTAGGGGTGACTGTTCCCTTCAGGGTTTCGATCTCCTCACACCAACAATGGACTAGAACATGGAGTGTCGTTTCCATGTACCCTCTTCTGAGCCATTCTTATTTCAGCCGGACCAACAGCCCTGCTCCATCCTAAGGGAGTCAACCCTGACAAACAGTGGCAATGGAAGGAGGCGGATGGTTCCTCTCCACCTTGCAGACAACGGGATGTTGGATGGAGGGTTCTCGGCACAGTCCACATTGCAACAACGCTGAAGCCCAGTCATCCGCGGCGGCGCCATGCCGGGACACGCACCGCTGGTAAGAGAATCCAGGTCGGCAGTGGGCCCCTGCAGCAGATTCCCAGTTCGAGCGCCTGTCATATGTGGGAGTGAAAAATGGGCCTTGTATGGGACACCTTCGGTGTCTGGGCAGAATTATGTGCACAGGGTGCCTGGACCCCACACGTGGCGAGCACCCCAAGAGCTGCCCTCAGCGCAAACATGACTTAAAAGATCCTGCAGGCATTTGTATCAGAGTTCCTCTGATTGTATCTGGCTGCAGCGCGCTCCACCGTGGCGTCCCCCTCCCTAGGGTAACGTTCCTGCCGGCCGCAGAAATTTAGGCCTCGGTTTGGGCCTATACAAGGAGCAATCTGAGGTTCCGCCCACCGGAAGATGCTGTGCCTGTAGCCCTGTCCCCAAAATGGCGCTTCTCGCTCACTGGGAGATTTCCGCATGCCACAACTCCCGAGGGCCTTCTTTTTCCACCTGGCCGGCCCTCCTCAGCTGGTATGGTGCCATGAGATCCCAAGAGAGATTGGAGGGAAGGTTTAAGGTACCGTTACACTGAACGACTTACCAACGATCACGACCAGCGATACGACCTGGCCGTGATCGTTGGTAAGTCGTTGTGTGGTCGCTGGGGAGCTGTCACAGACAGCTCTCTCCAGCGACCAACGATCAGGGGAACGACTTCGGCATCGTTGAAACTGTTTTCAACGATGCCGAAGTCCCCCTGCAGCACCCGGGTAACCAGGGTAAATATCGGGTTACTAAGCACGGCCCTGCACTTAGTAACCCGATATTTACCCTGGTTACAAGTGAACACATCGCTGGATCGGCGTCACACACGCCGATCCAGCGATGACAGCGGGTGATCAGCGACGAAATAAAGTTCTGGACTTCTAGCTCCGACCAGCGATATCACAGCGGGATCCAGATCGCTGCTGCGTGTCAAACACAACGAGATCGCTATCCAGGACGCTGCAACGTCACGGATCGTCGTCGTTCTCGCTGCAAAGTCGCTTAGTGTGAAGGTACCTTAAGATTAAACAGGTGTTGAAGTTCCTGCAAAAGGGGTTAGACATGGGTCTAGCCACGAGTACTGAGTTCAGGTGTCGGCGGTTGGTACTCTGTATAATTATAATCTAGCAGGCAAGTACTTGGTTGCCAGATTAATTAAGGCAGGGGGTGGTTCCGTGGGATCTAAATCTGTTGCTAACAGCGTTGACGGAGGCCCCATTTGAACCTATTTAGGAATCCCCGATAGAATTTTTATCTTTTAAAACAGCCCTTTTAGTTGCACTGACTTCGGCCCGGCGGATTAGTGATCTGCAGGCCCTCTAGACTGCTTCCATACACTCAGTTTAGGGAGGATAGAGTTGTTTTGAAGCCGGAACCCTTCTAACTGCTAACGGTGGCTTCAAAATTCCACAGACTGCAGGAAATAGTCTTTTTTTTTTGCTCTAACCCTACCAATCAAAAGGAGAAAAAGCTCCATTCATTAGCTGTTAGAAGGTGTTTACTTAGTTATATTTCAGTAACTTATCTTCGGAAGAAGGAAAATTCTTTATTTGTATCTTTTCAGGGGGTTAGGAAGGGGTTTAGAGTCTCTAAAAGCATCTTAGCTAGGTGGGTCAGGGAGGCAATTTCTTTGGCCTATACAGCAGGTGGCGCGGCAGTTCCGATGGGCCTAAAGGCTCACTCCACATGAGCCATAGCGACATCCTGGGCAGAGAGGTCGGAAGTGTTGATTGAGGACAAGCGTAAGGTGGCTACGTGGTCTTCTCCATCCCCGTTTTTTAAACATTATAGGCTGGATTTGGGTGACTCCTCCAATCTCACATTTGGGAGAAGGGTGCTTGAGGCTGTAGTCCCTCCCTAGTTTCTTTACATTTCTGTAATTCTCTTGTGGTGCTGTCATGGGAGACCGAATAAATGCTTAGCTACTTACCCGTAGCAGTGTTTTTCGGAGCCCATAACAGCACCCTTATATTCCCTCCCTTCACTTGTGGGTGAGCATTCTTTGGGGCTTTGGAAGTTTCTACACGTGTGAAAGTTATTTAGTTTAAAGATGTTGTATATATTTTGTTACTAACCTAGTAGGTCCCATCATGCTATGTAATCCAACTGATGCGGGAGAGAGGTGCCGCCCTTTTTATGTCTGTAGGTTTCCTGTCCCTGAAGTCAGATTCCCCCTCTCGTAGTGCTGTCACGGCTCTGAAATACACAGCTACCGGTAAGTAGCTAAGCATTTTCCTGGCTTCGGGCTCGGCACTCCTCCCTTTTTTGCCATGGTGTGGGTATTTAATGCTATGGTATCTTGGGCCGATACTCTGAGCAGGACCATACAGGACACTGTCCTTCTTTTGGAAGCAGCAGAACTTTCCAATCAGATCTCCTTGGCCAGGGTTAATCTCTTGCACGCGTTCCTACGCTCTGCTCTATGCTGTGCTTACATCCGCAACTGCCATCACCTTCCGATGGACACTGTGGTTCAGGGATGGCGAACGGACGCTGCGTCCAAAAAGAAAGGAAAAAAAGACCTTGACGTCTCTGCTCGACCAGATCGGGTGCTTATTCAGCAAGAAGCTGTATTAGCTTATACAGGTCCTTCTCAAAAAATTAGCATATAGTGTTAAATTTCATTATTTACCATAATGTAATGATTACAATTAAACTTTCATATATTATAGATTCATTATCCACCAACTGAAATTTGTCAGGTCTTTTATTGTTTTAATACTGATGATTTTGGCATACAACTCCTGAAAACCCAAAAAACCTGTCTCAATAAATTAGCATATTTCACCCGGCCAATCAAATAAAAGTGTTTTTTAATAACAAACAAAAAAACCATCAAATAATAATGTTCAGTTATGCACTCAATACTTGGTCGGGAATCCTTTGGCAGAAATGACTGCTTCAATGCGGCGTGGCATGGAGGCAATCAGCCTGTGACACTGCTGAGATGTTATGGAGGCCCAGGATGCTTCAATAGCGGCCTTAAGCTCATCCAGAGTGTTGGGTCTTGCGTCTCTCAACTTTCTCTTCACAATATCCCACAGATTCTCTATGGGGCTCAGGTCAGGAGAGTTGGCAGGCCAATTGAGCACAGTAATACCATGGTCAGTAAACCATTTACCAGTGGTTTTGGCACTGTGAGCAGGTGCCAGGTCGTGCTGAAAAATGAAATCTTCATCTCCATAAAGCATTTCAGCCGATGGAAGCATGAAGTGCTCCAAAATCTCCTGATAGCTAGCTGCATTGACCCTGCCCTTGATGAAACACAGTGGACCAACACCAGCAGCTGACATGGCACCCCACACCATCACTGACTGTGGGTACTTGACACTGGACTTCAGGCATTTTGGCATTTCCTTCTCCCCAGTCTTCCTCCAGACTCTGGCACCTTGATTTCCGAATGACATGCAAAATTTGCTTTCATCAGAAAAAAGTACTTGGGACCACTTAGCAACAGTCCAGTGCTGCTTCTCTGTAGCCCAGGTCAGGCGCTTCTGCCGCTGTTTATGGTTCAAAAGTGGCTTTACCTGGGGAATGCGGCACCTGTAGCCCATTTCCTGCACACGCCTGTGCACGGTGGCTCTGGATGTTTCCACACCAGACTCAGTCCACTGCTTCCTCAGGTTCCCCAAGGTCTGGAATCGGTCCTTCTCCACAATCTTCCTCAGGGTCCGGTCACCTCTTCTCGTTGTACAGCGTTTTCTGCCACATTGTTTCCTTCCAACAGACTTACCATTGAGGTGCCTTGATACAGCACTCTGGGAACAGCCTATTTGTTGAGAAATTTCTTTCTGGGTCTTACCCTCTTGCTTGAGGGTGTCAATGATGGCCTTCTTGACATCTGTCAGGTCGCTAGTCTTACCCATGATGGGGGTTTTGAGTAATGAACCAGGCAGGGAGTTTTTAAAAGCCTCAGGTATCTTATGCATGTGTTTAGAGTTAATTAGTTGATTCAGAAGATTAGGGTAATAGGTCGTTTAGAGAACCTTTTCTTGATATGCTAATTTATTGAGACAGGTTTTTTGGGTTTTCAGGAGTTGTATGCCAAAATCATCAGTATTAAAACAATAAAAGACCTGACAAATTTCAGTTGGTGGATAATGAATCTATAATATATGAAAGTTTAATTGTAATCATTACATTATGGTAAATAATGAAATTTAACACTATATGCAAATTTTTTGAGAAGGACCTGTATATGATGCTATAGGAGAAAACAAAATTCCCTCCCTAGCAAAAGTCTAGGCATCCTTTCCTAGGCAAAGTCTATTCCTATCTTGTCATATCTGGCTCTTTCATGACGAATGAGCCAACCTCCTGGTGTCTTTCATTCAAGACAGTGTTTACTCCCTGCCTACAACATGGTTCAAACATGGAGAAAGAAGCACGGAGCGGTATGGCCCATCCTGGGCCTGAAGCTACTCAACGTAGAAGAGGGAGTTCGCTAGCATCCATTGACATACGGGATGCTTAACTTCATATTCCGATTTTTGCCCCTCACCAGAAGTTCCTGCGCTTCGCAGTTTGCGAAGAGCATTTCCAGTTCACAGCCTTGCCTTTCGGACTTGCCACCGCTCCCATAGTGTTCACAAAGGTCATGGCGCCGGTCATGGCCGTTCTCCACTATCGGGGCTTGGTTGTTTTGCTATACTTAAAAGACCTCTTGATCAAGGCACTGTCTTTCCAGGCCTGCGCGGAGTGCGTACATGTCACTCTAGATGCTCTTTCTCGCCTGGGCTGGTTAATAAATCTAAACAAGTCCTCTCGCATTCCGGCTCAGCAGATATTCTTTCTAGGAATGCTCCTGGGCAACTCCCAAGGATTGGTGATTCTCCTTCGACAATGTCCTAGCCCTGCACTTTGTCGCCCATTCCCTTGTTCCATCCGTTTCGGCATGAGGGTCCTGGAGAGAATGGTAACAGCAACGGAAGCTGTTCCTTTAGCCCAGCTAACACCTCCGCCCTCTTCAGCATGCGCTTTTGGCGACCTGGGACAAGAATCTGTTCTCCCTCGACCGGTTGTGCTGTCTGTCAATGCGGGTCAGGCAAGCAACCAAGCAGTGGAATCTGCGGGCCTCCTTCAACCAGGGAAATTCCTTTCTTCCAGTTCAATTGCTAGTGGTCACTACCGACGCCAGTCTCCTCGGCTGGGGAGCTGCCTTCCGTTACCACACTGCCCAGGGGAGTTGGTCTTCTTGGGAGACGCGTCCTCCGATCAACGTTCTGGAGATTCGAGCGATCTGGTTATCCCTGCGATAGTTCCACCATCTTATAGCGGGTCGCCCCGTCCGGATTCAGTCGGACAATGCCATAGCTGTGGCATATATCAATCATCAGGGGCATCCGTAGCTGGTCGGCAATGCGCGAGGTAGTTCACATCCTCTGCTGGGCTGAAAAATACCATTCGGTCATTTCAGCAGTTCACATTCCAGTCGTGGAAAACTGGGCGGCAGACTTCCTCAGCTGCCAAGGTCTCGCCTCAGGAGAGTGGGCTCTTCATCCGAAGGTTTTCCACCAGAAATGTCTGTGCTGGGGGACTCCAGATGTGGACCTAATGGGGTTCAGGTTAAACGCCATGGTCCAAGAGTTTGCAGCTTGCTCTCGGATTCCCGGGTCCATCTGGACGGACGCACTGGTCCTTCCATGGCTTCAGTTTTGTCTCCCATACGTATTTCCACTGATTGTGTTGATACCGAGAGTCGTCAGGAAGATCAAAGCGGAGGGGGTTCCGGTGATCCTGATCGCTACGGACTGGCCACGCAGGGCGTGGTACGCGGAGTTGGGGCATCTCGTCGCTGATGTGCCCTGGCGACTGCCGTATCGACCAGATCTTCTTTCCCAGGGTCCGATTTGCCACCAGAACTCAGTGGCCCTGTGTTTAACGGCTTGGCCATTAAATCCTGGGTCCTAATCCATGCTGGCCTTTCCCAATCAGTGGTTTCCACCATGATTAGCGCCCGGAAAACTACATCGTATATGTCACTGCACATGGAAGGCTTTTTTTCTCATGGTGCAGATATCGCGGGCGTCCTCCTCTGCTCTTCTCCATATAATAATATAATTCCTTCCCGATAATTGCAGTATGTACTGTATATACATCATGGTTGCGAAACAATTCCCAATCGATGCAGTATATATACATCACATCCTACGTGCACTGGCGATGGTATCGCAAAAACATCATCTTGTTCCGCAAAAAAAAAAAAAAAATAAAGCTGCCATACAGCTCCAACAGCGGAAAATAGTTATAGCTCTCAAATATAAAGCAATGCAAAAATTAGTTTTTCTAGAATTTTTTTTTTTTTGTGTGTAAAAGCACCAAAGCCTAAAAAACCCTATATAAATATGGTATCGTTGTAATAGTACTGACTCAAAGAATAAAACTGTCTTATCAATTGTACCACATGCGGAATGATCAAAAAGTGGTGTGGCCTAAAATGATACCAATAAAAATGACAACTCATGCCACAAAAACACAAGCAGTCTCATGACTGTCTGACAAAATATGGAAAAGTTATAGCTATCAAAATGGCGATGCAAAAACTTGTTTTTTAAATATTGTCTTTTTATGTGTGACTTCAGCTAAACAGAAAAACACAATATAAACCTGGTATCGCTGTAATCACACCAACCCGAAGAATAAAGTAGTCTAATCCCTTACACTGCACCAGGAACTAAGTAAAAAAGTAAAACTAACCCTTTCCCGACACACTCCGTAAATGTACTGCTCTGCGTGAGCTGCATTCCTTCAAACCGCGGTATATTTACAGTAGAACGATTGTCCGGGCTCACGCTGAGTGGTGCGGCGATTTGATGCAGATGTCAGCTCTGTGTTAGAGCTGACATCCCTCAGCAGAGCCCATTATCGGTGCGAGCATTGATCATGTGCTTTTAACCCCTCTGATGCTGCTGTCAGTAGTCACAGCGACAGAGGAGCATCGCGCAGGGAGGGGGGCTCCCTGCATGCTTCCCTCAGAAAAACGCGATGCGATCACGCTGTTCTGATGGTCTCCATGGAGACCCCCAGCGCAGTTCCATCAGGACAGAGGTGCGATCGGGTTGTTTTGATGGTCTTCATGGAGGCCTCCGGCCGCAAGAAGACCGTGGGGTACTGTATGTAAAGTGGATTGTGAGCGGCTGCTGAGAACAGGCGCTGACATGCCTTCTTCTCTGCCTGTCAGATGCTGAAGTGATACTCTGCAGTGCAGAGTATCAGATGAGCGATCTAACACCATACAGTGATGTCCCAGGAAGGGACAATGTTTAAAAAAAAAAAAATAAATTTGTGTAAAAATATATTTTATTAAATCCCCCAAAGAAAGAAATAGAACAAATATTTCTCTATCGCCTCATTGGGGGACACCGGAACCATGGGTGTGTGCTGCTGCCACTAGGAGGCTGACACTATGCACAAAAAAAGTTGGCTCCTCCTCTGCAGTGTACACCACACCGACTGGCATTATGAACTTCAGTTTAGCTTAGTGTCAGTAGGAAGTGGACACAGGTCTTTCATTAGACCCTTATCTACCTCCAATGTGCGTCTTTTTTTTTTTTTTTCAGGTTTTCCGGAGGGATACAGTGTGAAGTCACAACTGTAATCCCACATTACGGACTGAGTACGGTGTGTACTGCCACCCCGTATCCTCATAGCTCCGACAGCAGGACCAAGACTCGCCCACCAGAGCCTGTCGGTTGAGGAGACGAGGACGTCCATCACCAGCTCCCCGGACGTCTCATACCTTCCTCGCATTAAGGTCAGTAACGGACGACGTGGGATGTTTTATGTGAGTATTTCCCCCACCAGTCCCAGATTAGGCAAAGAGGGAGCAGACGTTAATAAGAGGTCCCCCTGGATTTTTTATTTTACTAAAGGGTGCAGAGTTTTTCCCAGGCTACCTTGGCTTGGTTGTCGCTTCTTGTGGCCATCGGCGGTCGCAGGGGGCAGGGATCTTCGCTGCAGGCAGCCATTGCAGGCACAGTTCCCCTCATCCGCGCGGCGGCCTTTGGAGGCAGCCGCGTCTCCCCCTTTTCCCTGCGGCCGCACTGCCTTCTCGGCGTGGCTGCCTTTGCAGGCAGCCGCGCTGCTCCTTTATCCGGCGGCCACATGGTCTTTCCCGGCGCGGCAGCCTTTGCAGGCAGCGGCGCTGCTTCTTCGCCCCCGGCGTCCACACTGTTCCGGCGCCGCGGCTTTCTCCGGCGGCCGCCGGCCTTTAATTTAGGCCCTGGCTTTAGCCCGGGCCTACTTCCGGTGCCACGACTCTGCCCACTTCCTTTTCTCTCGGGCGGGCTTTTCTCTCGCCCGACTGTCATAGCCTGCCCACCGGCGCCATCTTGGTGCTCCTGTACAGGCGGTTTAGCTCTGCCCACCATTCCTGTGCCACTGCAGGAAGCATTTCGGCGCCCTACAAGAGCGCGATTCCTGGCGTCCACACCTCCCTTGCGGTCGACATCTCCCTGCTGTTGCCCACACCAAGCACCGAACCCGGAAACCTTCTCTGACTGAATTCCTTGAGCATCTTCTAGCCGTGCAGTGGACACCAAATCGTCTGCCGTGAGTAGCTCTGCACTGCAGACTGACACTCTCCTCTGCCCTCCTGTCCCCTAACCTTCTGGCATTTGTCAGGGACCCGTTCGTCATGTGTAATTCTAAGGGAGGTCGCTCTTGCTCTCCTACTTCTTCCTCTACTTCCTCTGCCTTAGTCAAACACTGTGTGTTCGTCTTGTAACTGCAAACTTCCCTCAGGTCAGTCCTCTCCCCTCTGTCAGGCCTGCAGCTACCCCACTATGCCCACTGTCCAGGATCCCCCAGCTGCCCCGCTTGAGTGAAGCCCCGCTCCAGTTTGGACTTCTGTCACAATCGGTAGCGGACCTAACACTGGTGTCACAGGCCCTTGTCTCCGTGCTTGATAAATTACCCCTACAGGCCGCCGCAGTAGCCAGCAGGTCGCCCCAACCGAGCCTTCCACTATAGGCCACAAAAGATCCAGACAGGAACGCCGGTCTGATTCCTCTTCCCGTTCCATCTCGCCTCACGGTCCTTCTCTGCGGTCGACTTCCCCCCCGGTCCTCCTCCCCTGAGTCAGGCGAGGCGTTCTCTGATGCTCCTTCGGAGGATAATTTGGAGCTGGACTCGAACCAAATCGCTAGCATTGAGGGATATGGTTCAGATTCTCATTGGAGCAATCAATCAGACCTGTGGCATCAAAGATTTCTCTACGGAACCCGCAGATCAGGCGGTTTCGTTTAGACGGTCCAAACCACCTCCCAAGGTTTTCGCTCCTCATCCTGAATTTGATCAGCTTCTGGCCAGAGAAAGGGAGAATCCTACCAGACGTTTTCAAAGAGGAAAGCGCCTTGGCGTCTTATATCACTTTCCTCTGGATCTCATCGCCAACTGGACTTCACCCTCTGTGGATCCTCCCGTCTCTAGACTTTCCACCCACACAGCCCTTCTGCTGTCCGGAGTGGTATCTCTGAAAGTTTCCAACGACAGGATTATTGAATCCTTTGTGAAGTCGGCTTTCGAAGCGGCGGCTTCTTCCCTTATGCCGGCCTTTGCTTCCGCCTGGGTTTCGAAGTCTGTATCCGAATGGGCCAATCAACTCCGTCGGGGCATTCTGGCTGGAGCTCCACCAGAGCAGGGGAATATTTGGTTTCCGCTTCCCTGGACGGCGCGTCTTGTGCTTCTCAGGCGTCTAGTAATGTTGCCATACGTCGCACCGTTTGGCTCAAAGGCTGGCAAGAGGATCTATCATCAAAAAAAGTCCCTTACCAGCCTGCCTTTTCAAGGATCACGTCTTTTCGGTTCCAAGCCTGACAAAATTTTTAAGGATGCCACCGGGGGCACAAGTTCCCTTCTTCCACAGTCAAAACCTCGCCGCCCTCCTCCTAGGCGTCAATTTCGGTCCTTTCGTCGTTTCGCGGCATCTGATTCCTTTTCCCACCGGCACGTCAAGAGAAGAAGGTATCCTTTAGACCCACTCCTTCCTCGCATTCTCGCTACTCCCAAGGAATATCTTCCAGGTCTAGGACTGGAAGATCCAGCTCGGCATGACTCACGACAAGACCCCAGACCACTTCCCAGGCTGGTCGCCCATCTTCTCTTCTTCAGAGACATCTGGATCTCCTCAGTAGAGGACGCTTGGGTCAGGGAAGTAGTATCCTCAGGATACAAAATAGTTCATTTCATGGCCCCGGGATTATTTCTTCGACTCCCGACCTCCAAGAGATCCTGCTCTAGTTCAGGGTTTCTCAGCAGCCATCGCTTCTCTCCTCAAATCTGGGGTAATCGTTCCCGTCCCAGAAAAAGAACGGTTCACAGGTGTCTATAAAATTCTTTTTGTGGTACCGAAAAAAGACGGCAGAGTTCGTCCCATTCTGGATCTGAAATTGCTGAACAAGAGGGTTCATCTGAGACATTTCAGGATGGAATCCCTTCTTCCAGTAATTGCTTCCATGGAGGCTCAGGAATTTCTGTGCTCCATAGACATCCAGGACGCCTACCTCCATGTCCCGATATTCCCGGAACATCACCGATTTCTGCGTTTTGCAGTACTTCAGGAGCATTTTCAGTTTGTCGCCCTGCCGTTCGGTCTCGCAACCGCTCCCAGGGTTTTCACGAAGATCATGGCAGCGCTGATGGCCATCTTGAGGGTCAGGGGCCTGTTGTTGTTTTTTTTTTTTCCGTACCTCGACGACATCCTCATCAAGGCCCCGTCCTTTTCTCAGGCTCACGAAAGTCTGCCCATTGTCCTCAACACTCTAGCCCGTTTCGGGAGGCTTGTCAACAGGAAGAAATCCTGTCTTGTTCCTTCTCAGCGCCTCGTTTTTCTGGGCATGCTCTTCGACACTCATCAGACCAGAGTCTTAATTCCTGCAGACAAGAGATCCATCCTTCTTCGGGAGGTTCGCTTGCTCCAGGGTCCTCTGCTTCCCTCCTTCCGATCGGCCATGAAGGTTCTGGGGAGGATGGTGGCAACATTGGAAGCGATTCCCTTCACCCAATTTCACTCAAGACCTCTTCAGCAGGCTATTCTATCACAGTGGGACAAGTCTGTCTTCTCCCTGGATCGTCCGATTCGGCTTTCTCCCCGGTCAAACGATCCCTCAACTGGTGGTTGTCACCTCTCATATCCCAGGGCAGGTCCTTCCTTCCAGTTTACTTGCAGGTGGTTGACGACGGGCGCCAGCCTGCTCGACTGGGGTGCGGTGTTTCGTCACCTGACTGTTCGGAGTCGCTGGTGGGCGCAGGAGTCATCTCTGCCGATCAATGTCCTCAAGATTCTGTTTTTTCTTCACTGGGAAAGGATTCTCAAGGGTCTGCCAATTCGAATCCAGACGGACAATGCCACAGCAGTGGCATATGTCAACCACCAGGGGGGGACTCGGAGCTCTCTGGCCTCGGCCGAGGTATCCAAGAACCTCATTTGGGCAGAGGCAACGGTTGCGGTGATATACGCGGTGTATATCCCCGGCGTGGACAATCGGGCCGCCGACTTCCTCAACCGCGAGGGCCTCGCGGCAGGGGAATGATCCTTGTATCAGGAGGTCTTCCATCAGATTTGTCTTCAATGGGGGACTCCGGATATGGACCTCACGGCGTCCCGAATCAACAGGAGGGTCCCTCGGTTCGTCTCCAGGTCCCGCGATCATTCTCGCAGTGGGTGTCGATGCTCTGGCCATTCCTTGATTGCAATTCGTGCCCCCCTATATATTTCCACCCCTTCCCCTGCTTCCCAAGCTGCTAAAGATCAAGGCGGAAGGGGTGCCGGTCATTCTGATCGCCCCGGATTGGCCCAGGAGATCTTGGTTTGCAGAGACCGTTAATCTTCTCGTGGACGCCCCCTGGCGGCTTCCAGACAGACCCGATCTGCTGTCTTAGGGTCCGATCTGCCATCCGAATTCTCGGTCGCTCAGTTTAACGGCGTGGCTGTTGAGACCGCAGTTCTAAGAGCGTCTGGCCTTTCGGATTGGGTGATTCACGCTATGATCCAGGCTAGGAAGCCTTCGTCTTCCAGGATCTACTATCGTACTATTTCCACCCCTTCCCCTGCTTCCCAAGCTGCTAAAGATCAAGGCAGAAGGGGTGCTGGTCATTCTGATCACCCCGGATTGGCCCAGGAGATCTTGGTTTGCAGAGACCGTCAATCTTCTTGTGGACGCCCCCTGGCGGCTTCCAGACAGACCCGATCTGCTGTCTTAGGGTCCGATCTGCCATCCGAATTCTCGGTCGCTCAGTTTAACGACGTGGCTGTTGAGACCGCAGTTCTAAGAGCGTCTGGCCTTTCGGATCGGGTGATTCACGCTATGATCCAGGCTAGGAAGCCTTCGTCTTCCAGGATCTACTATCGTACCTGGAAGGCTTACTTCCGTTGGTGCGAGTCCAACCACGTTTCACCCATGTCCTTTTCCCTTCCATTTTGGCCTTCCTTCAGGCAGGACTGGATGCGGGCCTTGCCCTTAGTTCCCTAAAGGGCCAGGTTTCTGCGTTATCTATCCTCTTCCAGAAGACGCGATCTTCTCGGCCACAGGTCAAGACCTTCCTTCAGAGAGTAGCCCATGCTGTCCCTCCGTACAGGGCTTCTGTGGCTTCATGGGATGTTAATCTTGTGCTGGAGGTTCTGAGGGGTTCCCCCTTTGAGCCTCTCAGGGAGGTCTCCCTGTCCGTTCTATCTTGGAAGGTGGCTTTTCTTGTGGCCATCACCTCTATCCGTCCTTTTTCCGAGTTGGCGGCCCTTTCTTGCCGACCTCCTTTTCTGGTTATCCACCAGGACAAGGTGGTCCTGAGGCCTCCGCCTTCATTCCTTCCTAAGGTGGTTTCCACCTTTCACCTCAACGAGGACATTGTTCTACCTTCCTTTTGTCCAGCTCCGACTCCTCCTCTGGAGCGATCGTTGAACAAGCTGGACCTCGTCAGGGCGGTGAGGATCTACCTGGCTAGAACAGCCTCTTTCCGGGAGATGGATTCTCTTTTCTGTCATTCCTGATGGCACGCGTAGGGGCCTGCCGGCTTCCAATGTGACTGTTGCTCGCTGGATCAGAATGGCAATTTTGGAGGCTTACCGGGTCAAGAACAGAGTGCCCCTCCCGGGATTAAGGCTCACTCTACCCTGGCAGTCAGCTCCTACTGGGCGGTGAACCACAGGGCTTCCGCCCTATAGCTTTGCAAAGCGGCAACCTGTTCTTCCATCCACACTTTTGCCAAATTTTACAAGGTCCATACCTACGCTTCGGGTGACTCCAGCCTAGGCAGAAGGATCTTGCAGGCGGCAGTGGTGAGTCCTCTGACCTGATGGAAGTCTGTTTTTCCACCCCAGGGACTGCTTTGGGACGTCTCATGGTTCCTGTGTCCCCCAATGAGGTGATAGAGAAGATTTTTTGGGTTGCTTACCGTAAAATCTGTTTCTCGGAGCCTTCATTGGGGGACACAGCACCCTCCCATATTATTCAGTTACTGTTGTTTTGTGTTCTATGACTGTACTCATGTGTACAGTTCTCATGTTTGTGGTTATTTCAACCTTATTGTTTTTCTCCTACTGCGTTCTCACTAACTGAAGTTCATAATGCCAGTCGGTGGGGTGTACACTGCAGAGGAGGAGCTAACTTTTTTTGTGCATAGTGTCAGCCTCCTAGTGGCAGCAGCATACACCCATAGTTCCTGTGTCCCCCAATGAAGGCTCCGAGAAACAGATTTTACGGTAAGCAACCAAAAAATCCAGGTTTTTTTTTCAAATAAATACATTTTTTTTATGTAAATAAAAAAAGTACACAGTTGGGTAAGCTGCTTCCGTAACGACCCACTCTATAAAACTATCCAACTAGTTAACCCCTTCAGGGAACACCATAAAAAAATAAAGCATTTTTTGCCTTGTTCTTTATCATACCGCTGAAAAAAAGTGTAAAAAAAATGCAATAAAAAAAGAATGTAAGTAAAAATGGTACCTCTGAAAATGTCATCTTCTCCCATAAAATAAAAGCTGACATTAGTGATGAGTGAGTGTACTCCTTGCTCGGTTTTCCCAAGCACGCTCAGGTGGTCTCCGAGTGTTTGACTGCTCAGAGACTTGGTTTTCATCACCCCAGCTGAATGATTTACAGCTATTATCCATGCTGAGTACATGTGGGGGTTGCCTGGTTGCTAGTGAATCCCCACATGTAATCAAGCTGGATAGTAGCTGTAAATCATTCAGCTGCGGAGGCAATGAATACTAACCCCTTAACGACCGCCGATACGCCTTTTAACAGCGGCAGTTAAGGGTACTTAAACCACAGCGCCGTTACTTAACGGCGCTGTGTAAAAAGTGAATAGCGCCCCCCAGAGTTGGATTTTTTCTGGGGTCTCGGTTGCCGGGGGTAGCAGAGACCCCAGAGAACATGATTCGGGGGGGTTTTACCGACCCCCGAGTTGCGATCGCCGGTAATTAACCGTTTACCGGCGGTCGCAACAAAAAAAAATGCAATTTGCCATTTAATTTCTCTGTCCTCCGATGTGATCGCACATCGGAGGACAGAGAAATGGGGACCCCAATCGCCCCCTGATACTTGCCTATCTCCCCCGGTACTCCTCGTGGCTCCCGATGGGCGCCGCCATCTTTTTCCAGAAAAAGAATGGCGGGCACATGCGCAGTGCGCCCGGTACCCGGAAGATCTTTGGGGTCTCGGCTGCCGGGGGTAGCCGAGACCCCAAAGAACATGATCGGGGTCGGTTTTTACCGACTTTTTTTTTTCTTTTTGCTATCGCCGGTAATTAACTGTTTACCGGCGACCGCAAAAAAAAAAGCGATGTCATTCTCTGTCCTCTGATGTGATCGCACATCAGAGGACAGAGAAATAGGGGGATCGGGGACCCTGTTATACTTACCGGTGTCCCTGGGTCCTCCTCCTGCTTCTTCTGCTGGCCGCCGGCTTCTTGCTCCGGTAAGAAAATGGCGGGCGCATGCGCAGTGCGCCCGCCATGATATGCCGGCTGGCAGAGGAAGATTCTTCTTGTTTTATTTTGGTCACTGTGAGATCCTATCACAGTGATCAAAATAAAAAAAAATAGTAAATAACCCCCCCCCCTTTATCACCCCCTTAGTAAGGAAAAAATAATAAATAAAAAAAAAGTATGTATTTCTATTTTCCAATTAGGGTTAGGGGTAGGGTTAGGATATGTGCACACGTAGAATGATTCTCTGCAGATTTTTCCGCAACAGATTTCATAAATCCGCAGGGCCAAAAAGCGTTTTTCCTGCGGACTTATCGTGGATGTACCGCAGTTTTTGTGTGGATTCCCCTGCGGTTTTACACCTGCGGTTTTCTATTATGGAGCAGGTGTAAAACCGCTGCGGAATCCGCAGAAAGAATTGACATGCTGCGGAATGTAAACCGCTGCGTTTCCGCGTGTTTTTTTCCGCAGCATGGGTACAGTGTTTTATGTTTCCCATAGGTTTACATTGTACTGTAAACTCATGGGAAACTGCTGCGGACCCGTAGCTGCGGAAACGCAGCAATATCCGCAGCGTGTGCACATAGCCTTAGGGTTAGGGCTAGGGTTAGAGCTAGGATTAGGGTTAGAGCTAGGGTTAGGGTTGGGGCTAAAGTTAGGGTTAGGTCTGGGGCTAGGTTTAGGGCTAAAGTTAGGGTTTGGGTTTAAGTTAGGGTTAGGGCTAGGGTTGGGGCTAAAGTTAGGGTTAGAGTTTGGATTAGGGTTGGCATTAGGGTTACATTTGGGATTAGGGTTAGGGGTGTATTGGGATTAGGGTTAGGTTTTGAGGTTAGGTTTGAGATTAGGATTAGGGGTGTGTTGGGTTTAGGGTTTTGATTAGGGTGATGGTTAGCTTTGGGATTAGGGTTAGGGGTGTTTTGGGGGTTAGGGTTGTGATTAGGATTGTAGATCGGGTTAGGGTTGGAGTTAGAATTGGGGGTTTCCACTGTTTAGGTACATCAGGGGGTCTCTAAGTGTCACAGCCAATTTTGTGCTTAAAAAGTCAAATGGTGCTCCCTCCCTTCTGAACTCTGCCGTGCGCCCAAACAGTGGTTTACCCCCACAAATGGGGCATCAGCGTACTCAGGAGAAATTGGACCCCAAAAGTTGTTGTCCAATTTATCCAGTTTGTGAAAACAAAAAACTTGGGGGCTAAAAAATCTTTTTTGTGGAAAAAAAAATATTTTTTATTTTCATGACTCTGCATTATAAACTTCTGTGAAGCACTTGGGCATTCAAAGTTCTCACCACACATCTTGGGGGGGTCTAGTTTCCAAAATGGGGTCACTTGTGGGGGGGTTTCTACTGTTTAGCTACATCAGGGGCTCTGCAAACGCAACATAACGCCCGCAGACCATTCTATCAAAGTCTGCATTCCAAAACTGCGCTCCTTCCCTTCCGAGCTCTGCCATGCGCCCAAATAGTAGTTTACCCCCACATATGGGGTATCAGCCTACTCCGCATAAATTGCACAATAAATTTTGGGGTCCAATTTCTCCTTTTACCCTTGTGAAAGTAAAAATTTGGGGGTGAAAAGATAATTTTTGAGGAAAAAAAAGGATTTTTTATTTTCACAGCTCTACTTTATAAATTTCTGTGAAGCACTTTTTAAAGTGCTCACCACAAATCTAGATAAGTTCCTTAAGGAGTCTAGTTTCCAAAATGGGAAAATGTGGGGGTTTCTACTGTTTAGGCACATCAGGGGCTCTCCAAACGCGACATGGTATCCGATCTCAATTCCAGCCAATTCTGCATTGAAAAAGTAAAACTGCACGCCTTCTCTTCCAAGCTCTGCGGTGCGCCCAAACAGTGGTTTACCCCCACATATGGGGTATCGATGTACTCAGGAGAAATTGCACAACAACTTTTGTGGTCTAATTTCTCCTGTTACCCTTGTGAAAATAAGAATTTGTGGGCGAAAAGATCATTTTTGTGTAAACAAATGCGATTTTTTTATTTTCACGGCTCTTATTTATAAACTTCTGTGACGCACTTGAGGGATTAAAGTGCTCACCGCACATCTAGTTAAGTTCCTTAAGGGGTCTAGTTTCCAAAATGGTGTCACTTGTGGAACGTTTCCACTGTTTAGGCACATCAGGGGCTCTTTAAACATGACATGGCATCCACTCTCAATTCCAGCCAATTCTGCATTGAAAAAGTCAAACGGCGCTCCTTCTCTTCCAAGCTCTGCGGTGCGCCCAAACAGTGGTTTACCCCCACATATGGGGTATCTGCGTATTTAAATTTCTGTTTTTACACTTGCGAAAAAAAAAAAATGGTTCTGAATTAAAATGTTTGCAAAAAAGTTAAATGTTCATTTTTCCTTCCACATTGTTTCAGTTCCTGTGAAGCACGAAAAGGGTTAATAAACTTCTTGAATGTGGTTTTGAGCACCTTGAGGGGTGCAGTTTTTAGAATGGTGTCACACTTGGTTATTTTCTATCATATAGAATAGATCCCTCAAAATGACTTCAAATGTGATGTGGTCCCTAAAAAAAAAAAATGGTGTTGTAAAAATGAGAAATTGCTGGTTAACTTTTAACCCTTAACTCCCTAACAATAAAAAAATTTGTTTCCAAAATTGTGCTGATGTGAAGTAGACATGTGGGAAATGTTATTTATTAACTATCTTTGTGACATAATTTTTTTTGCCATATTTCCATTTTTTTTATTAATAATCGCAAGTAATATCGAAGAAATGTTACCACGAACATGAAGTACAATATGTCACGAAAAAACAGTCTCAGAATCAGCGGGATCCGTTAAAGCGTTCCAGAGTTATAACCTCATAAAGTGACAGTGGTCAGAATTGTAAAAATTGGCTCGGTCATTAACCCCTTAATCCCATATGACGTACTATACCGTCGAGGTGGGGTGGGCCTTAATTCCCGGTGACGGGATAGTACGTCATACGCGATCGGCCGCGCTCACGGGGGGAGCGCGGCCGATCGCGGCCGGGTGTCGGCTGCATATCGCAGCTGACATCCGGCACTATGTGCCAGGAGCGGTCACGGACCGGCACATTAACCCCCGGCACACCGCGATCAAACATGATCGCGGTGTACCGGCGGTACAGGGAAGCATCGCGCAGGGAGGGGGCTCCCTGCGGGCTTCCCTGAGACGATCGGTACAAGGTGATGTACTCACCTCGTACCGAACGTCTTCTCCCTGCAGGCCCCGGATCCAAAATGGCCGAGGGGCTGTATCCGGGTCCTGCAGGGAGCACTTCCGGGTCGGAGCAGGCTGCAGATGAAAGCTGCAGCCTGCTCCGATGAAAGTATGATCGCAGATCTGATAGAGTGCTGTGCACACTATCAGATCTGCGATCTGTGATGTCCCCCCCTGGGACAAAGTAAAAAAGTAAAAAAAAAAATTTCCACATGTGTAAAAAAATAAATAAAAATAATTCCTAAATAAATAATAATAAAAAAAAAATATTATTCCCATAAATACATTTCTTTATCTAAAAAAAAAAAAAACAAAAACAATAAAAGTACACATATTTAGTATCGCCGCGTCCGTAACGACCCAACCTATAAAACTGGCCCACTAGTTAACCCCTTCAGTAAACACCGTAAGAAAAAAAAAAAGAGGCAAAAAACAACGCTTTATTACCATACCACCGAACAAAAAGTGGAATAACACGCGATCAAAAAGACGGATATAAATAACCATGTTACCGCTGAAAACGTCATCTTGTCCCGCAAAAAACGAGCCGCCATACAGCATCATCAGCAAAAAAATAAAAAAGTTATAGTCCTCAGAATAAAGCGATGCCAAAATAATTATTTTTTCTATAAAATAGTTTTTATCGTATAAAAGCGTCAAAACATAAAAAAATGATATAAATGAGGTATCGCTGTAATCGTACTGACCCGACGAATAAAACTGCTTTATCAATTTTACCAAGCGCAGAACGGTATAAACGCCTCTCCCAAAAGAAATTCATGAATAGCTGGTTTTTGGTTATTCTGCCTCACAAAAATCGGAATAAAAAGTGATAAAAAATGGTCACGTGTCCGAAAATGTTACCAATAAAAACGTCAACTCGTCCCGCAAAAAACAAGACCTCACATGACTCTGTGGACCAAAATGTGGAAAAATTATAGGTCTCAAAATGTGGAGATGCAAAAACTTTTTTGCTATAAAAAGCGTCTTTTAGTCTGGTTTCACACTTGCGTTTTTATCTGCATGCGTTTTTTAAAAAAACCGCATGTGTGAAAAAATGCATGTAAACGCGGTAAAACGCATGCGTTTTTATAGAAAAACACAAGAAAACAAGAAAAAAACAAAAAACCCTAACCCTACCCCTAACCTGAAATACGTGGCACTGAAATACGTGGCACTGAAATATACGTTTATATACGTATATACGTATATAAGTGCCACGATATTTCAGTGGCCACGTATATAAGTGCCACGTATTTAAGTGCCACGTATTTAAGTGCCACGTATTTAAGTGCCACGTATTTAAGTGCCACGTATTTAAGTGCCACGTATTTAAGTGCCACGTATTTAAGTGCCACGTATTTAAGTGCCACGTATTTAAGTGCCACGTATTTAAGTGCCACGTATTTAAGTGCCACGTATTTAAGTGCCACGTATTTAAGTGCCACGTATTTAAGTGCCACGTATTTAAGTGCCACGTATTTAAGTGCCACGTATTTAAGTGCCACGTATTTAAGTGCCACGTATTTAAGTGCCACGTATTTAAGTGCCACGTATTTAAGTGCCACGTATTTAAGTGCCACGTATTTAAGTGCCACGTATTTAAGTGCCACGTATTTAAGTGCCACGTATTTAAGTGCCACGTATTTAAGTGCCACGTATTTTTCAGTGCCTGAAATACGTGGCACTGAAATACGTGGCACTGAAATACGTGGCACTGAAATACGTGGCACTGAAATACGTGGCACTGAAATACGTGGCACTGAAATACGTGGCACTTAAATACGTGGCACTTAAATACGTGGCACTTATGACTGTCAGAAAATGTTCAGTAAACGGTTAGGGGTAGGGTTTCAGGTAGAATTGGGGAGTTTCCACTGTTCAGGCACATCAGGGGCTCTCCAAACGCGACATGGCGTCCAATCTCAATTCCAGCCAATTCTGCGTTGAAAAAGTAAAACAGTGCTCCTTCCCTTCCGAGCTCTCCCGTGCGTCCAAAAAGGGGTTTACCCCAACATATGGGGTATCAGCGTACTAGGGACAAATTGAACAACAACTTCTGGGGTCCAAGTTCTCTTGTTATCCTTGGGAAAATAAAAATTTGGGGGGCTAAAAATCATTTTTGTGGGAAAAAAATATGTTTTATTTTCACGGCTCTGCTTTGTAAACTGTAGTGAAACACTTGGGGGTTCAAAGTTCTCACAACACATCTAGATAAGTTCCTTGGGAGGTCTAGTTTCCAATATGGGGTCACTTGTGGGGGGTTTGTACTATTTGGGTACATCAGGGGCTCTGCAAATGCAACGTGACGCCTGCAGACCAATCCATTTAAGTCTGCATTCCAAATGGCGCTCCTTCCCTTCCGAGCGCT
Organism: Ranitomeya variabilis; assembly: GCF_051348905.1. Taxonomy (NCBI): domain Eukaryota; kingdom Metazoa; phylum Chordata; class Amphibia; order Anura; family Dendrobatidae; genus Ranitomeya; species Ranitomeya variabilis. The sequence continues at coordinate 243,022,831 of NC_135237.1, read as the reverse complement.
GTCATGCGCCCAAACAGTGGTTCCCCCCCCACATAGGGGGTATCAGCGTACTCAGGACAAATTGGACAACAACTTTTAGGGTCCAATTTATCCTGATACCCTTGTGAAAATACAAAACTGGGGGCTAAAAAATCATTTTTGTGAAAAAGAAAAATAATTTTTATTTTCACGGCTCTGCGTTATAAACTGTAGTGAAACACTTGGGGGTTCAAAGTTCTCACAACACATCTAGATAAGTTCCTTGGGGGGTCTAGTTTCCAATATGGGGTCACTTGTGGGGGGTTTGTACTGTTTGGGTACATCAGGGGCTCTGCAAATGCAACGTGACGCCTGCAGACCAATCCATTTAAGTCTGAATTCCAAATGGCGCTCCTTCCCTTCCGAGCTCTGTCATGCGCCCAAACAGTGGTCCCCCCCCCACATAGGGGGTATCAGCGTACTCAGGACAAATTGGACATCAACTTTTAGGGTCCAATTTATCCTGATACCCTTGTGAAAATACAAAACTGGGGGCTAAAAAATCATTTTTGTGAAAAAAAATAATAATTTTTATTTTCACGGCTCTGCGTTATAAACTGTAGTGAAACACTTGGGGGTTCAAAGCTCTCAAAACACATCTAGATAAGTTCCTTAGGGGGTCTACTTTCCAAAATGGTGTCACTTGTGGGGGGGTTTAATGTTTAGGCACATCAGGGGCTCTCCAAACGCAACATGGCATTCCATCTTAATTCCAGTCAATTTTGCATTGAAAAGTAAAATAGCGCTTCTTCCCTTCTGAGCTCTGCTATGCGCCCAAACAATGGTTTACACCCACATATGGGGTATCGTCGTACTCAGGACAAATTGCACAACAACTTTTGTGGTCTAATTTCTTCTCTTACCCTTGGGGAAATAAAAAAATGGGGGTGAAAAGATCATTTTTGTGAAAAAATATGATTTTATATTTTTACGGCTCTGCATTATAAACTTCTGTGAAGCACTTGTTGGGTCAAAGTGCTCACCACACATCTAGATAAGTTCCTTAGGGGGTCTACTTTCCAAAATGGTGTCACTTGTTAGGGGTTTCAATGTTTAGGCACATCAAGGGCTCTCTAAATGCAACATGGCGTCCCATCTCAATTCCAGTCAATTTTGCATTGAAAAGTCAAATGGCGCTCCTTCCCTTCCGAGCTCTGCCCTGCGCCCAAACAATGGTTTACACCCACATATGGGGTATCCGAGTACTCAGGACAAATTGCACAACAATTTTTGGGGTCCAATTTCTTCTCTCACCCTTGGGAAAATAAAAAATTGGGGGTGAAAAGATAATTTTTGTGAAAAAATATGATTTTTTATTTTTACGGCTCTGCATTATAAACTTCTGTAAAGCACTTGTTGGGTCAAAGTGCTCACCACACATCTAGATAAGTTCCTTAGGGGGTCTACTTTCCAAAATGGTGTCACTTGTGGGGGGTTTCAATGTTTAGGCACATCAGGGGCTCTCCAAATGCAACATGGCGTCCCATCTCAATTCCAGTCAATTTTGCATTGAAAAGTCAAATGGCGCTTCTTTGCTTCCAAGCTCTGCCATGCGCCCAAACTGTGGTTTACCCCCACATATGGGGTATCAGCGTACTCAGGACAAATTGTACAACAACTTTTGGGGTCTATTTTCTCCTGTTACCCTTGGTAAAATAAAACAAATTGGAGCTGAAATAAATTTTGTGTGAAAAAAAGTTAAATGTTCATTTTTATTTAAACATTCCAAAAATTCCTGTGAAACACCTGAAGGGTTAATAAACTTCTTGAAAGTGGTTTTGAGTACCTTGAGGGGTGCAGTTTTTAGAATGGTGTCACACTTGGGTATTTTCTATCATATAGACCCGTCAAAATGACTTCAAATGAGATGTGGTCCCTAAAAAAAAAATGGTGTTGTAAAAATGAGAAATTGCTGGTCAACTTTTAACCCTTATAACTCCGTCACAAAAAAAAATTTTGGTTCCAAAATTGTGCTGATGTAAAGTAGACATGTGGGAAATGTTATTTATTAAGTATTTTGTGTGACATATGTCTGTGATTTAAGGGCATAAAAATTCAAAGTTGGAAAATTGCGAAATTTTCAAAATTTTCGCCAAATATTCGTTTTTTTCACAAATAAACGCAAGTTATATCGAAGAAATTTTACCACTAACATGAAGTACAATATGTCACGAGAAAACAATGTCAGAATCGCCAAGATCCGTTGAAGCGTTCCAGAGTTATAACCTCATAAAGGGACAGTGGTCAGAATTGTAAAAATTGGCCCGGTCATTAACGTGCAAACCACCCTCGGGGCTTAAGGGGTTAAGTAAAAAAAACAAGTATACAGGCAGAGATGCTTACCTGTCCAAGGCCTCTAACAATTGCACTAACCAAGGTGCAGCCGACCCAAGTTAAGATGGCAATTACACAGGTGCAATAATACCGATAAGGCAGCCACCCTACAATCATGAATTAGCCGCTTGGTGCACCTGTGCAGACAAATAGTCTGTATGTGGCGTGTTAACACAGGAATGCAAAGTATATGGCTCAAAGCCTATTAATGACGCCATGTAGCGGGCCCACCTTAATGTATCCTGTGTGAACAGAGGCAGCCTTATCGGTAGTATTGCACCTGTGTATTTGCCATCTTAACTTGGGTCCGCTGCACGTTGGTTAGTGCAATTGTTGGAGGCCTTGGACAGGTAGGCATCTCTGCGTGCATACTGGTGTTTTTTTGTCTAGAATAGTGGAGGTTTTTCCTCTTATGGTGTTTTTTTTCGGTCATTAAGTACCAAATTGGCTCTGTCACTAAGGGGCCAAATCTCAGAGCAGTCATAAATACTTAGAGATCACCAAAGTGTGCTCGGGGAAAACCCGAGCAAATAGTACACTCGCTCATCACTAGCTGAGATACAGCTCCATCAGCAAAAAAAAAAGTTATAGCTCTCAGAATAAAGCGATGCAAGAAAAAAACTATTTTTCTATAAAATAGTTTTTCTGTAAAAGCACTAAAACCCAAAAAAAGATATAATTTTGGTATCGCTGTAATCGTACTGACCCGAAGAATAAAGCTGCCTTACCAATTTTACCATGCGTGGAACAGTATAAACTCCCCCCAATAAAGCAATTTCTGAATTGCTGGTTTTGTTGATTGTCTCCCAAAAATCGAAATGGAAAGTGATCAAAAAATGTCATGTGCCCGAAAATGATACCAATAAAAACTGTCTCATCCCGCAAAAAAACAAGCCATAACATGACTGTCAGCTGAAATATGGAAAAATTGTAACTCTAAAAATGTGGTGATGCAAAAACTAGTTTTCACAATAAAAAGCGTCTTTTAGTGTGTGACAGCAACCAAGAATAAAAACCCGATATAAACCTGATATCGCTGTAATTACATCGACCCAAAGAATAGTCACCTAATCACTTATACCGCACAAGGAACAGTATGAAAAATAAATACCAATTCTTCACATGCTATTGATTTTTTTTTTCATTCTGCCTCCCAAAGATCACAGTAAGGCTCGGCGCACATTTCAGGGCTGTGGAGGTGGAGTCGGTTTTGGTTGGAGTCGGTAGAAATGTACCGACTCCAGCTTTAAAAAAAAAGTATTAATATTTCATAATTGAACTTTCATATGAATTTTATAAATGTTACTCAAATATATATGTTCTATCAAACTATGAACAACAGTGATAAGCAGTTCTGCTGGAGATAGAGACATTTCTTAGGGTACCGTCTCACTATACGATTTACCAACGATCACGACCTGCGATACGACCTGGCCGTGATCGTTGGTAAGTCGTTGTGTGGTCGCTGGGGAGCTGTCACACAGACCGCTCTCCAGCGACCAACGATGCCGAGGTTCGCTGGTAACCAGGGTAAACATGGGGTTACTAAGCGCAGGGCCGCGCTTAGTAATGTCCGATTTGTTTGTGACAAAAATGAAATAGTTACCAAGACATTGGCAGTAAAAGACACCAAAGCTCATCACACCAGTGAGTTTCTCCAGGTCTTGGCGGAAAAGGTTCTGCAAGACTTTGAACTTAAAAAAGAGCAAGTTCTTTCTGTCGTAACTGACAATGCTTCAAATATGATAAGTACTATTAAGCTAATGAATGAGAGTAATGATGGTGACCAGCAGCTAGAAGAACATTCTGGGTCCACAGACACAGAAATGTTTGAAATAGAGGAATACTGTATTGTAACTGAGGAGCAAACTGAAGTTGCTTCAGATGAACAGCAACATGATGGTTTAGATCTTGTTGAAATGTGTCAATACGTTCTTTCATTCATCACATGCGCTGTGTTGTGCATACGCTACAGCTGGCTATAAGAGACAGTCTGCAAGAAGGACATGCTGCTGCACTGATTGGCAAGGTGAGAAAATTGGCTACTGTTGCCAGAACCCCTAAAGTTGACTCAATTTTGAAGAGACGTGCTGGAAAAGGGGCAATTATTGATCAAGCCACACGATGGGGCAGTACTTTCTTAATGATTCAGCGCTTGGTTGAACTGAAAACCTTTCTTGTAGACATAGCTAACCCTCAACTGACGCTAAATGAAAGTCAATGGAATCAGGTGACTGAGCTGGAAAATTGCTAGATCACCCATTTACAGTGACTAAAAAATTACAAGCAGAGGACTTAACTCCAGGTATTTTCTTAAAGGAGTGGAAGAACCTGATGTTTCGCCTGTCCCAAAGAGGAGGGTTAATTGCAAGTGGCATTGCTACATCAATGAAACGGAGAGAGGAGCTACTATTACAAAATAACATTCTTTTGGCAGCTGTTTATGTAGACCCAATGCATCGGATTCTTCTAGATGATCAACAGCTAACTAAAGGAAAAGAAGCTCTGTTTGAAATGGCAGTAAGGTTGAAAGGGTTGCAGAACAGTCAGGAGGAACAAGAAGAATTTGGTCGTCCTGCCACATCTTCACCCTCATCAACTGATGAAGAATTTAATTTCGAAAAATATTTGGATCACAAGGACCGTGCAAAGCATTCCTGCATAGAAGAAGAGTCATCCCCATCAAACACAGCCAGTACATTTCAGCAGAATTTTTCATGTGCACTAAAAGAAATTGAGAAATTTGACCGTTCATCTAAAATAACAGTGCAACAAGCGATTCCTCTGTATCCTGACATTGTCAGAGATGTTGCCCAAGTGGTTACTGCTTTGCCACCAACCCAAGTTAGTGTAGAGAGGTTGATCTCTGCTCTCAAAATAATTAGATCAGATTTGAGGGCATCCATGAAGGAGGATCTGACAGAGGCAATACTTTTTCTGAGGACAAATTTATAGATTTCTTCTTAACTGCATAAGTGTTTATTGCATATTTACTTACAAGAGTTTAGAAAAGTTTATAAAAGTTATTTGCTATATTCTAATTATATTCTAATAAATATAGTTTTTGCTCTAAGTAGTCTGATTACTTATATGATGGTGAGAAACTGAATAAGCACGATGTTAATATTTTACAACAGTAAATTTATTGTTACGAATTGGCCATTTATGAAGGAGTCGGAACCTGATAAAATCCAGGAGTCTGAGTCGCAACTGTGGCTTACCGACTCCACAGCCCTGGCACATTTATCATGCTCTCTGTGCGGAGTGCTTGTACTGGGGTTTCTGTGTAACTCTGAAATACGTAATTCAGACAGAACCACAGGCTGAAGATTCCCTGTAGTGAGACAGGTGGAGGCACTGTGGACGTCATGGGACCTGTGATCTGGCGGTGTCCGTCTTGTTAGGATTGCGTGAAAGTGCTGTTGGCCACAGTTTTGTGCACTTCTGAAAATGACAACGCTGAACAGAGGCCACATGGAATCCAGAGTAACTCTGCTGCCTCATTATAGTGAATAGATCCCTTGGTGGTTTCCTCTGTCATGTCACTTGGAGATTTAGATGGAAACCCCGATGTAAGTGCTCAGCGTAGAGCACTAGATAAATGTGATCCCAAACGTTATGAAAAGTGTTTCCAATGAAAGCGTCAATCCACAAAAAAAGCAAGTCCCTACTCAAGTCCGTCATCTGTTAACGGAAATATATTGGGCTTCCACGTTACTGGTAGCACAAAGGCTCTGGAAAAGCGAAATGCCTACTTGCTCCCCCCAAAAATCTCAACAAAATCTCCACTTCCAAATCCAAATGCCCACTTCCTTTGAGCGCCAGTGTGCCTAATTCCCATTTAACGCCCACATGTTTAGCATTTTTGTAGTGATAAGAGCCCATCTAATTTACAGGTGCGCGTTTCCAGAAGCATGAGCTGGGCATAATGTACTGGTCACTACAGCATACTGTTCACTACAACGGCAGTTTGCAATTTTCACTCCGCAACATCTACTACTGCCAGTTTCTGGAAAGCGCCCATGGAGTCAAAATTGTCACTACATCGGTGGATAAATTCCCAAAGGTTTATAATTTCCAAAATGGTATCACTTGGAGGGGGATTCTGTGTTTCTATCACTTAGAGGCTCTTTATATGGAAACCGCTAACTATTCCAGGAAAATCTGCATTCCAGGATGCAATAGCGAGTTTCTCCATATAGCTAAGTAGTACTGTACAGCCACATATGGGGGCATTGACACGTTCAGTAGAAATTGTGAGACAAATTTTGGTATCATTTTTACCCATTTCCTTGTAAGAAAATGGAAAACTTGGGGCTAACTTGCAATCTTGGTGGTAAAAATGTAAATTACTTTATATTCACTGCCCAATGGTATAAAAGTCTGTGACACACGTGGTGTTAATATAATCACTGCACCCCTAGATTAATTCATTTAGAGGTTTAGTTTGTAAAATGGGGTCACTTATGGGTGGTTTTGCTGTGTTGGCACCTCAGTTGCTGTGCCAATGTAGCATGGCACCCTCAAACAAGTGCAGCAAGATCTGCACTATAATATGGCGGTTATTCCCTTCCAATCCCTGCTGTGCACCCAAACAGTTGTTTTCCTTCACATATTGGGTATCTGCACGCACTCAGGAGAAATTGCACAACAAATTGTATGGAGCAATTTCTCCTGTTACCCTTATGAAAATGCAAAATTTGGAGCTAAAAAAGATTAATCTGGGAATAATTTGATTTTTTTTTTTTTTGTTAAGTTTTATTTTCACAGCTTAATGTTATAAACTAATGTGAAGCACCTGTGGGTTCAAGGTGTTAAATACACATCTAGATAAATTCCCAAAGGTGTCTAGTTTCCAAAATGGTATCACTTGTTTTGGGGTTTCCACTGTTTAGTCATGTAAGGGGCTCTCCAAACATGACATGGTATCCGCTAATTATGCCAGGAAATTTTACATTCAAAAAGTGAAATGGCGCATCTTCCCTTCCGAGCCCTGCTGTGTGCCCAAACAATAGATTTCCCCCACATATGGGGTATCGACATGCTCAGGAGAAATTGCACAACAAATATGGTCCATTTTCTCCTGTTACCCTTGTGAAAATAAAGTAACAAAATAATTGGTTCTAAAAGTAAAATGTTTATTTTTTCTTCCATATTCCAAAAATTCCTGTGAAGCACCTGAAGGGTTAATAAGCTTCTTGAATGTGGTTTTGAGCACCTTGAGGGGTGCAGTTTTTAGAATGGTGTCTCTTTTGGGTATTTTCTGTCATATAGGCCCCACAAAGTAACTTCAAATGTGAGATGGTCCTCGCAGCAAAATTTGCAAAACCATTTTTTTGTTTAAAAATGAGAAATCGCTAGTCAACTTTTAACCCTTATAACTTCCTAACAAAAAGGCATAAAATGAAGTTTGAAAATTGCGCAATTTTCACCAAATTTCCGTTTTTTTTTCACAATTAAACACAAGTCATATCAAAATGCATGACGCCAAAAAAATGCTGCGTGTGCATGCGTTTGTATTTGTTTTTGTCTTCGTTTGCGTTGGTTATGCGCATGCATTCGATATTTCCAGGAGGGCGTGTCTCAATCGGTTCCTGGATGTGCGCAGTCCGAAGTACGCAAGGGTATCGACCACATGTCCTTGTGTACCAATGCGTTCCCATAGACAATAATACGTTGTTTATACGCACTCATCCGCATTCGCATGCCTGCACATATTTGACGCCTCAAAAAATGCAACATGTTGCGTTCGCCGCACACCGCGAAACAACGCATGCGGATGCATCTGCATTCAAACTGGTGCAAATGCATGTCCCTGCTTACGCTATGTTAAATATATGTACGCAAGACGCATGCAGATCTACACGCAGCCATACGCTGAGCACAGATACGCTAATGTGAACCCGGCCTAACATGATCCGCCTGTAATAGCAATGGTGACATCCCTAGAACAGTGGGAGGGAAGTATATGTTTTGTCTTTTTCTTGGTCTGCTCTTCGGTGTTCACCATCTGGGATAGTGATGTAGGTTTTCAGCAGATGAGGCAATCCCAAATATAAGTAATTTTATTTTTTTTTTTTTTTGGGGGGGGGGAGAGGATAGGTCAGAGGAAGTAATGTTTTATTGAGAAAATTGCTATGTTGGGGAGGTTTTTTAAAAATGTTTTTTTAAATTACCTAACAGTTCACCAAAGGGACTTGAACATGTGCTCCTGTGATCACATAGGTAGTGCACTGCACTTTATATCAAACCCCGCTTGTAAGAGCACCCGATAGGCTGAGTCTGACTCGGTGACCATTGTTAGGCCTCCGTTTGAATTTACAGACCATTCGCACACTGCGGTAACACAGTGCAGATACCAATGGCCTGACGGAGGGGAGCGTTCTTCCTCTGTCAAACACTTCATGTGCTGCCAGCACAGTAGATTAATGATGGGTTAACTCTTAAGAGTGAGACAAGTGCTGTGCTTGTCAATTTCCAGCAGTCCCATAGAGAATGAATGGAGTTCAGCTGCTTGTGCTCGACCTTTGCTTCATTCTGTCGGGCTATGTAGAGCCTTGCTCTCTTTATTAATGAGTGTAAGGCTATGTGCACACGTCCGGAATTGCCTCCGAAATTTTGGCAGCAATTCCGCGACTGCCGCGGGTAAAACGCATGCGGAATGGGCATGCGTTTTCCCTGTAAACACTAGCGTTTTACAAGCGTATTTAGCTTGCAGAATGCTAGCGTTTTCCAAGCAAGCTGTAGCATCGCTTGGAAAACTGATTGACAGGTTGGTCACACTTGTCAAACATAGTGTGACCAACTTTTTACTATTGATGCTGCCTATGCGGCATAAATAGTAAAAAGATAGAATGCTAAAAAATAATAAAAAATCATGATATTCTCACCTTCCAGCGTCCCCTGCAGCCTTCCCTCTCCTCGCGATGCTCCTGGCATCTTCTGTTCCCAGTTGCCTCGCGGCAATGACCCCAGATGACTTGGCGGTCTCACGAGACCGCTACATCATCACAGGTCATTGCCGCAAAGCATCCCTGGGAACGGGAGCATCGCAAGGAGTGGGAAGGCTGCCGGAGATGCCGGAAGGTGAGAATATCACAATTTTTTAATTTTAATTTTTTTTTTTTTTTTTTTTTTAGTTATATGGTTCCCAGGGCCTGGAGGAGAGTCTCCTCTCCTCCACACTGGGTACCAACCGCACATGATCCGCTTACTTCCCTCATGCTAGGCATAGCCCCATGCGGGAAGAAAGCGGATCAATGCATTCCTATGTGTGCGTAATCACCGCGATCCCACACACAAAATGAACATGCTGCGTTTTTTTCCGGAATGCGATTCCACTGCAGAAAAAAACTCAGCATGTGCACAAAATTGCGGAATGCATTCTAATAGGATGCTTAATGTATGCTTTTTTTTGCGTTTCTATAGCTAAAAATCCTGAACGTGTGCATACAGCCTAAAAGTGGTTTTGACCCCTGCGATCATTAAGTTAATCCCTATCGTTTCTACAGGGAATAATTATATACCTGATACATCTCCTTTTATTACTGGTAAACATTTTATTTTGTTTTTGATCTTGGATAGTCCTTTTTGCTTTTTTAGCCTGTTTTCACCTTTACCTTTTTAAAGTATTAGCCTGACGTTTTCTCTCTTCACTGTACAGTTTTATTGTTGCTTCTTAAGTTATCACTAAATATGGCAATTCTATTTTGGACAGTCCAACTTATTTATTTTTTTTTCTTTGCTTAGGTTCTGGAAGGATTTCAAAGGTGGGGTTACGGTAAGTGAGTTGAACACTTGAACTTTTATTTTCATACTTTGTGGAAATAATTTTGTGGCATTTGCTAGTTTGTAAGTATATGTTCTGGAAAAAGGGAGAAATATATTCCTGCGAAACTGTAAAACTTCACGTTTATTTTAAATAAAAATGTCATCAAATATGTTCTACTCGCACTAGACACTCAGCTTACATATGCGTTTCAGCCTCTCGAAGTACCATTTTACTGGATTTCTTGAGTGAATCTGACCGTTCCATGCGCCTTCTTCCCTAATGCTAATGCATATGCAGAATTTGGTGAGCTGACTCTCCCTCACCTTTTTTTATATTGCATATTATCTACCTGTACTTGTTCAACTTTCCTCCTAGACTGTACAGGTTTCCTGTTCTCAAAATGTCAGTTGATGGGAGGCGCATGTGACAGGACCTGGCCATCGGCTGCCTCTCTAGGGCATATTTATCAAGCTAAATGCTCAAAAAGGGGTTTAAAATGTGTGCAAGAAACATCAGTGTTACATAAATTCCACCAGATTTATGTGATTTGTGGGTTTATTTATTTATTTTTTTTAATTTCTTTTTGCGCCTTGTTAAAAAAAAAAAAAAAAAAAAGTGGCAGTACCTTTCTGGACGGCTTTTAGACAAAGGTAAGGCAACTAATAAATTGTATAAGGACACCAAAAAAGATTCCTCTATATATGACAAAAGGCATCTCCAATGCATTATATCGTGAACAGGTAGGGAAGCAATTCAGGCTAATATTTTTCAAACATTCTTTATTTCTACAAACAAAAAAACTGACCAGCACATTCCAACTTGTGTGAACAAGTGCCAGCTAACACAACAATTTTAAGAAAATACAAATCTGCACTCTGGATTGTTTAGAATGGTAAATCTAGAAAATTGGGACAATTTTCTAATTTTACCATTGTTTATTTCTAGTTAGCGCATCTCAGATTTAATTTGATATTTTTTGTATTCTCATCGGACGCAGTCCTGTGTACACCAATGCTAACGGTGCTTCTGAGTATGCAGCTCTAAAATAAGCAGTTATGTACAGTGCTAATACTCACCTTTTTCCCTTTTCATGGTAGATTAAAATTAATTTATCAAACCGCATGAATCACTAAAAAAAATCTGGCATATTTTAAGATAGTGCAAAGATAAACTGGACAATCTAATAATTAAACAGTAAAAGCTGTAGTCCTTCAAAGTTTATCTTCTTAATCTATTGCAGTAATCCTATTTTATGGCACTGTGTAATTGCAAATGCTCAGTTTGCCTTTCTATAATTCTTCTGTTTTCCATTAGGTATATGACATCACGTGATTCAAAACTGACTAGCTGAATCCTTCTAAGTTCTATGTAGAAACAGGAGATCCAATTTTCCCTGTATGACTCATGAGTCTCTGCAAAAGTCCCTGGCAGAGAGCTGGTCCATCAGTTGAGATAAATACTGTGTATACTTGAGAATAAGTCGACCCAAGTATAAGTCGAGACCTCTAATTTTGCCAAAAAAACCTGGGAAAACTTAATGACGTGAGTATAAGCCTAGGGTGGGAAATGCAGCAGCTACTGGTAAATTTCAGTAATAAAAAGATACCAATAACTCAAATTAATTGAGACCTCAGTAGGTTAAATGTTTTTGAATATCCATATTGAATCAGGAGCCCCGTATAATGCTCCATACAGTTCATGATGGACCCAATAAGATGCTCCATACAAAATACGCCCCATATAATGCTCCATACAGTTCATGAAGGGCCCAATAAGATGCTCCATACAAACTACGCCCCATATAATGCTCCATACAGTTCATCATGGGCCCCATAAGATGCTCCATACAAAAATATGCCCCATATAATGTTGTATAAAAGGCTAATGATGGCCCATAAGATGCTCCATAGAATAATAGGCCGCATATGCTGCTCCATAAAGGTTGATGGCCCCATGAGATGCTCCATAGAATAATATGCCCCATAAAAGGTTGATGGCCCCATGAGATGCTCCATAGAATAATATGCCCCATAAAAGGTTGATGGCCCCATGAGATGCTCAATAGAATATGCCCCATATGCTGCTGCTGAGATTAAAAAAAAAAAAAATGCATACTCGCCTCTCATCGCTGGGCGCCAGGTGCAGGAGTCGCCGCTGGCTCAGGTCCCCGGCACTTGTGATATTCACCTGTCTCCGTTCCATCGCCGTGCGCCGCTGTTTTCCGGGTCTCTGCAGTGACTGTTAAGGCAGAGGGCGCACACTAAACACCTCATCGCGCCCTCTGACCTGAATGTCACAGCTAGAGGATGCGGAAGACAGAGTGCGGCGGTGGAACGGGGACAGATGACTGGCTCACCCTTCCCCATCATACTCGCCCTCCTGGTGTGGTCTGCACATCCCTGCTTCTCCGATGGTTTCTGGCACGTGCCAGGAGCTTGTTCCTGTGTTCATCGGTAACATGGTACCGATCATTAAAATAATGAATATGCGCTCCACGCCCATGTGAGTGGAGTCACATCCATATTCATTACTTTAATGAGCGGTACCACCTGACTGCTGAACACAGGAAGCGCTGCAGGCACCAGAGACCATCAGAGAAGCAGAGACATGCCGGGAGGAGGTGAGTATGATGTGACAGCTGCCGCTTCCCCTCCCCTGCCGACCCCCTGGGACAGTGGCTCAAGTGAAAGCTGAAAGAGGCACTTTCAGCCTAAAAAAATGGGCTGAAAATCTTGGCTTATACTGGAGTATATACAGTAATTTCTCCAGGGACAACAGGCTTCCAGTTTCTACATAGAGCAGAGAAAACAGAAGAATTACCTGGGTATAAGGGCAAAATGAGCACTTGAAGTACCCCCCCCAAAAGGAAAGAAATTCATGAATAGTTGGTTTTTGGTCATTCTGCCTCACAAAAATTGGAATAAAGAGCGATCAAAAAAATGTCACGTTTTGTGCGAAAAAGGTACCAATAAAAACGTCAACTCGTCCCCCAAAAAACAAGACCTCACGTGACTGTGGACCAAAATATGGAACAATTGTAGCTATCAAAATGTGGAGACGCAAAAAAGCGTCTGTGTGTGACGGCTGCCAATCATAAAAATCCGCTAAAAAACCCGCTGTAAAAGTAAATCAACCCCGCCCCCCCCTTCATCACCCCCTTAGTTAGGGAAAAATAATAAAAAATTTTAAAATATATTTATTTCCATTTCCTATTAGGGTTAGGGTTGGGGCCAAAGTTAGGGTTGGGGCCAAAGTTAGGGTTGGGGCCAAAGTTAGGGTTGGGGCCAAAGTTAGGGTTGGGGCCAAAGTTAGGGTTGGGGCCAAAGTTAGGGTTGGGGCCAAAGTTAGGGTTGGGGCTAAAGTTAGGGTTGGGATTACATTTACGGTTGGGATTAGGGTAAGGGGTGTGGTTAGGGTTAGGGGTGTGTTGGGGTTAGGGGTGTGTTGGGGTTAGGGGTGTGTTGAGGTTAAGGATGTGGTTGGGATTAGGGCTAGGGGCATGTTCGGGTTATGGTTAGGGTTGGGATTAGGGTTAGGGGTGTGTTTTGGTTAGGGTTTCAGTTAGAATTGGGGGGTTTCCACTGTTTAGGCACATCAGGGGCTCTCCAAACGCGACATGGCGTCCGATCTCAATTCCAGCCAATTCTGCGTTGAAAAAGTAAAACAGTGCTCTTTCCCTTCCGAGCTCTCCTGTGCGCCCAAACTGTGGTTTACCCCAACATATTGGGTATCAGCGTACTCAGGACAAATTGGACAACAACTTTTGGGGTCCAATTTCTCCTGTTACCCTTGGGAAAATACAAAACCGGGGCTAAAAAAATAATTTTTGTTAAGGGGAAAAAAAAAAAAAAGTTTTTTATTTTCACGGCTCTGCGTTATAAACTGTAATGAAACACTTGGGGGTTCAAAGTTCTCACAACACAACTAGATAGGGTCCTTGGGGGTCTAGTTTCCAATATGGGGTCACTTGTGGGGGGTTTCTACTTTTTAGGTACATCAGGGGCTCTGCAAATGCAACGTGACGCCTGCAAACCAATCCATCTAAGTCTGCATTTCAAACAGCGCTCCTCCCTTCTGAACCGGTGGTTCCCCCCCACATATGGGGTATCGGCGTACTCCAGGACAAATTGGACAACTGTTGGGGTCCAATTTCTCCTGTTACGCTTGGGAAAATACAAAACTGGGGGCTAAAAAATATTTGTGGAAAAAAGATTTTTTATTTTCACAGCTCTGCGTTATAAACTGTAGTGAAACAGTTGGGGGTTCATAGTTCTCACAAAACATCGAGATAAGTTCCTTAGGGGGTCTACTTTCCAAAATTGTCACTTGTGGGGGGTTTCCACTGTTTAAGCACATCAGGGGCTCTCCAAACGCAACATGGTGTCCCTTAGGGTATGTGTCCACGTTCAGGATTGCATCAGGATTTGGTCAGGATTTTCCATCAGTATTTGTAAGCCAAAACCAGGAGTGGGTGATAAATGCTTAAGTGGTGCATATGTTTCTATTATACTTTTCCTCTAATTGTTCCACTCCTGGTTTTGGCTTACAAATACTTATGGAAAATCCTGACCAAATCCTGATGCAATCCTGAACGTGGACACATACCCTTTGATGTGCAGTTTTTAGAATGGTGTCACACTTGGGTGTTTTCTATCATATAGACCCTTCAAAGTAACTACAAATGTGATGTGGTCCCTAAAAAAAAAAAAAAAGGTGGTGTAAAAATGAGAATTTGCTGGTCAATTTTTAACCCTTATAACTCCCTAACAAAAAAAAAAAATTGGGGGGTTCCAAAATTGTGCTGATGTAAAGTAGACATGTGGGAAATGTTACTTATTAAGTATTTTGTGTGACATATCTCTGTGATTTAAGGGCATAAAAATTCTAAGTTAAAAAATTGCGAAATTTTCAAAATTTTCGCTAAATTTCCATTTTTTTCACAAATAAACACAGGTAATATCAAATAAATTTTACCAATACCATGAAGTACAATATGTCACGAGAAAACAATGTCAGAATCATCAGGAACCCTTGGGGGTTAAGGGGTTAATAACTACTCCATAATGTGTATATGTAAGCTTTAGAACAGGTTTATCAGGTTCCCCTTCATACTGCCATTTTTAGATCAGGAGTGTCATGCAACCTGTGAGGAAGGTTCTACTAACGACTACAGGAGAGCTTGTAAAACTTTTATTTGTAAGTGCCACAAAATTATGTGCCTAATAAACTTGTTACATCTAAAAAGTTTATTCATGTTATTTAGTGATGAGCGAGTGTGCTCGTTACTCGAGTTTTCCGAGCATGCTCGAGTCTCAACCGAGTATATTGCCGGTGTTCGGATGCGATGCTCCGATCCTTGCTCTGCATATTGAGTGGCTTAAAGAAAGATGCAGGGATTGCCTGCCATACACGGTTAAGCTGTAGCCATGTTTATTGGCTGTATTACAGCCACTCAACATGCGGGGCATGGATCCGAACATCGTATCTGAGCACCCGGCAATACTCTGTTGAGACTCAAGCATGCTCGGAAACCTGGAGTGTAGAGCACACTCGCTCAGCACTAACGTTATTTTAACTCTTTACTGTTTTTTTTTTGTGTGTGTTTTTGTAAATGCTCTATTTAAATATTTCATAAATGTTGACTTCTGTTTATGCATTTTAATACTTTCTGGTAAGTTTTCACGGTCAGGAAACGCTGCGAATTAGACGCTGTGTTCAGCCGCTGAGTCCAATCTGCAGCGGCCAGATGTTACAGCATAGTGGATGGGATTTTATGAAATCCCATCTCCACTATGCTTTCAGACGCAGGTGGCAGATCTGCGTATACACACATGCGGCGCGTCTTTATAGGCCGCAGCATGTCTATTTATCTTGCGGAGACGCTCAGTTTCCACAAGATAAATAACACCAACCTATGTATAGGATGCGGTGATTACGCATGGTTCAATGAACACATGCGGAATCACCGCGTGTACAAAAGTTGGCAGTGCTTTGGATGGAACAGGAAGCTGCTGCGTCCAAAGCGCAGCCTTTACTGAACGTGGAAACATGCCTTAAAGGTAAAAGTTATCTCTTCATGCCACAGCACTGCTTTCATGTGCTCATTGAGTGACACAGTCCTGTCTTCATCCCAGAGTTAAAGGGAACCTGTCACCCCCCCCCCCCCCAGGCGTTTGAAACTAAAAGAGCCATCTTGTGCAGCAGTAATGCTGCATTCTGACAAGGTGGCTCTTTTAGTTCTGGGTGCTGTAACTGCAGAAATAATCAGTTTTGTAATTTGTCCTAAATAGCTTTTCTTCAGACAAGGAGGCAGGCCTTTCCCCCCTGCTGCAGACGCCTCACAGCCGTCACTCAAGTCTTCTTGGCGCTGGGCGCCGCCTCCTCAGCGCTGTTTTAAAATCAGCCGGTGCCTGCGCTCTTTTGTCATGCCTTGGGCAGGCGCAGTGAGCGCTGCCCGTCCTCTGTCCTCATATGCAGTCTAGCTGACTGCACCTGTGCTGCCGCCCTGCCTGTGAATCCCATCTCCGCAGTGTCTTCTGATTTATTCACACTGCAGGGCTGGGATTCACAGGCAGGGCGTCCGCACAGGCGCAGTTAGCTAGACTGCATATGAGGACAGACGGGCAGCGCTCACTGCGCCTGCCCAAGGCATGACAAAAGAGCCCAGGCGCCGGCTGATCTCAAAACAGTGCTGAGGAGGCGGCGCCATGAAGACTTGAATGACTGCTGTGTGGCGTCTGCAGCATTGGGGGAAAGACCTGCCTTCAGGACTGAAGAAAGGTATTTAGGACAAATTAGTAAACTGATTATTTCTCTAGTTACAGCACCAATAACTAAAAAAGCCACCTTGTCAGAATGCAGCATTACTGCTGCACAAGGTGGCTCTTTTAGTTTCAAACGCCTGGGGGAGGGGGGGGGGGGTTACAGGTTCCCTTTAAAGTCTACGAGCACCATCTTTCTGACACTGCTCATTCACTTCTGTTTTCACTAACATGGCAGCAACAGATTGGCATATAAGAAGTTATCAGAGCCATGGTAAATGGGGATTGCAGCATTTGGGGTGTTTGACAAACAGACAGACAGGAAGCATATTTTAATTGCCAGTGCACAAACTATTTAGACAAACGATGCATATAAGTAGTGTATTATCTGTGTATGTTATCTTGTAGAACTAATATTGTAAAAGAAGATTTTAAAAAATGTTATTAAAAGTTAAAATGTATTTTTTAAAATTCCAACCATTCCAAATGAAAGCACTTTTCAGGGAATATGTGATCATGTCATCAGATAATAACCTATGTCATATTTGCACAAACCAGAAGGTGAAGCCTGGATTTCCTGACATCTACCTACAGTATCAAGCTTCTTCAGCGAGTTGGAATCCTTTGTTTGTAATATCATTCATCAGATACTCCGCGGCTTGCGCTTCCTGAGTTCTAGTCACGTCAAAACGTATCCCTTTGACAGCTGACCCTCTTGCCAGTTGGCTTCATTTTGTTTTTTGCTCTGCCCTTGTGGCGTTCTTGTCTCTAAACAAGGGGCCACTTTTAGATGCATTTAGTGGCTATTGTGGCCTCACTTTTGAGGCTGCGAGTCCATCCCTCATGATAACTCGATCCATAGGGTGGTCTTAAGTCTATCCTAGTCTTTTTTGCCTACAGTCCTTAATGGCTGGGTTGGAGAATGCAGCAGTGCTTCCATCTTTTTACCTCCTATGTTGAGCGCTGGCCAGGTCATCTTATTCAAGCGTCAAGGCAGGTTGCTGATAAGATTGACTTTTGTTACTTTGCATGGACGGCCAAGATGTTTGGAGATTTTACTTCTCAAATGGTCACCAAAGAAGTCTACCTCCTCCTCTAGAGTTTATCGCTGGTAGGTGATGAGTCAGGGCGGAGGTATGTTCCTTTCTACATTCCAGGGGAATCTGTCTTTTTCCTGTAAGGGCGGGGATTCTCTTTCCACAGCTTGGACTCCATTTGAATAATCCTGAGTTTAAAAGGCAGTCAAAATTTTGAGTCCAAAACTTTCGCTCTTTATTGAGCCCTGGGCATCATCCGTGGTTTCCAAATAGACCTTTCCCAACTGTCTCCTTTTATACCCAATTTCTTTAACATTTAATTCATTAGTAGGCTTTTGAGTTTGCTGTTTTGAAATTTTCAGGCATTTCGGATTAGTTTTGTCCAACTATGATTAGGGACCAAGGGCCTTAGATGTCACATTTCTACCATTACATTTAGAAAGCCTCTTGTTCTTGGGTGAGAACCTTTTTTGCAGCACTCTTAGGCTATGTTCACACTTTGCGGTTTTTGCTGCGGAGCAGTTTTCCATGCAGGGTACAGTACAATGTTACCCTATGGAAAACAAAAAACGCTGTGCCCACATTGCGGAAAATCCCTTTAAAAACCGCGCGGAATTGCTGCGGAAAAAAAGGAGCATGTCACTTCTTTCTGCGGATTCCGCAGCGGTTTTCAACATGCACCAATAGGAAAGTGCTGTTGAAAACCCGCAGAGGAATCCGCAGAAGAAACCGAAGGAAAATCCGCAGCGGTTTTGCACTGCGGATTTTCAAAATCCGCTGCGGAAAAATCCGCAGCAAAATCTGCAAAGTGTGAACAAGCCCTTATGGCGATATCCTCCTCTTTCATTTTTGAATGATTGTCTTGAGTCATGGTTGAGTGCCCATCGGAGATTTTTTATTTTTTTTTCAACCTCTGTAAAGCTCTCAAGCAATCCTCCAAAGAGGACGCGCTCCTATTTTTCTCCTTTTCTGGGACAGAGTCTTCTGACATTCTGCTCCCTCCCTACGCCTTTCTGTCTTTCGTCTCCATAATGACACTGCTCTCCTCTAGATAATTTGCCTGTCCTTTCCTTGAGGTTCCTCCACAATCTGATGTAATCAGATCTGTGCAACTCTACCTGTCTCTAAAAGATCTATTTCGACTTTTGCTTACCTTTTGTGAGTTATCATGGTTTACTCTGACAGAGGTTTGACCATCTCTATGGCTACCATTGTTCTCTGGTTTCGATCTGACAATGCGGATGGTCTGACTAAGCTAGAGTGCCTCTTCCAGGCTGTCTACCCCCGCTGGGTAGAAACCTCCAGGTCTTGCGCTTCCAGACGTCTGTTTTTCTATCAGATTTTGCTACTTCTTTAGTCTTGTGTCTGCATCGTTGTGGAGCTCTTACCTTTGCGTTTAAGGATGCAGATCTTTGCAGAAATTACAAGCTGCAGCGGCTCGGGCAGTAACCTGAGAAATTGCTAGTCTTCCTTCTGCAGTACTGGTATTTGTTTTCCCACCCCAGGACAGTTGTAGGACATGCCATGATTTTAGTGTCCCCCAATGAAGCAACCGAGAAGTCAAGATTTTTGATATTCACCTTAAAATCTTTCTCATAGCCTTCATTGAGGGACACAGCCCACTCCCTTGTTGGGGTGGTCTGGATTTTGCTCTTACTTCTGCTTTTGTACTGATTGAATAACTGGGTTTCGCATGCCCAGGGGATGAGTCAACTTTTATTTTTTTATTATTCATTCCCTTTGTCCCCCAATTAAGGTTATGAGACAGAATTTACGGTGAGTACCAAAAATCTTAATCCCGCACAGTGATCACTGCAAAACAAAATATTAGGTAAAACAATGCCTTAATTTCTGTTTGACCTTCCTCATAACTCAATAAAAAGTTTTCATACAGCTCTATAAATGAAGACATGAAAAACTTATGGCTTTTAAAATTTGTGCAGAAAGAAGAAAAATAGATATAAGGCTATATATATTATCTATATATCCTATATAGATATGCATATTTATATGTGTGTGTGTGTGTGTTATCTTTAACTCTAGGCCTTTTAACTGATTATTTTTAGTTTTCAACTTAAGGGGGTTGTCCACTACTAGAACAACCCCTTCTTGATCAAAATGTTTGTCCCCATGAAAATAACAAAGCTTGCACTTTCTCTATACCCCATACCCCAACACCCCGCACGGGCTCCGTTCCCGCAGTGTCTGTGGTCCTGGGGCTCTCGTGTGGTGTGAAACATGACACTGTATGCATGCTTGTATGTATATATGTGTGTGTATACAGTGAAGGAAATGATTATTTGATCCCTTGCTGACTTTGTATTTTTGCACACTGACCAAGACATGAAGTCTATATTTTTTTAAGGGTAGGGTTTTTTTAAAAATGAGATATCAAAAATCAAATCCAGAATATCACATTGTATAAATTATATAAATGTATTTGCTTTTTGCAGTGAGAAATAAGTATTTGATCCTTCTGGCAAACAAGACTTAATACTTGGTGGCAAAACCCTTGTTGGCAAGTACAGCAGTCAGACGTTTTTTATAGTTGACGATGAGGTTTAAACACCTGTCGGGAGAATTTTGGTCCACTCCTCTTTGCAGATCATCTCTAAATGATTAAGATTTTGAGGCTGTTGCTTGGCAATTTGGATTTTCAACTCCCTCCATAAGTTTTCTATGGGATTAAGGTCTGGAGACTGGCTAGGCCACTCCATGACCTAAATGTGCTTCTTTTTGAGCCACTCCTTTGTTGGCTTTATGTTTTGGGTCATTGCCTTGCTGGAAGACCCAGCCATGACCCATTTTTAATGTCCTGGTGGAGGGAAGGAGGTTGTCACTCAGTATTTTACAGTACCTGGCTCCATCCATTCTCCCATTGATGCGGTGAAGTAGTCCTGTGCCCTTAGCAGAGAAACACCCCCAAAACATAATGTTTCCACCTCCATGCTTGACAGGGGGGTTGGTGTTTGGGTTATAGGCGTCATTTCTCATCCTCCAAATACTGTGAGTTGAGTTAATACCAAAGCGCTAAATTTTTGTCTCATCTGACCACAGCACCACCTTCTCCCAATCACTCACAGAATCATCCAAGTGTTTATTGGCAAACTTCAGATGGCCCTGCACATGTGCCTTCTTGAGCAGGGGGACCTTGCAGGCACTGCAGGATTTTAAACCTTTACGGCGTAATGTGTTACCAATGGTTTTCTTGGTGACCGTGGTCCCAGTTGCTTTGAGATCATTAACAAGTTCCCCCGTGTAGGTTTAGGCTGATCTCTCACCTTCCTCATGATCAAGGATACCCCAAGAGGTGAGACAGTCATTTTCTTACTATTCCACCAACAGTTGTCTCCTTCTCACCCAGCGTGTTACTTTTGTTTTTTTAGCCCATTCCAGCTTTGTGCAGGTCTATGATCTTGTCCCTGACATCCTAATAAAGCTCTTTGGTCTTGCCCATGTTGTAGAGGCTAGTCTGACTGAATCTGTGGACAGGAGTATTTTATAAAGGTGACTATGTAAGACAGCTGTCTTTAATGCAGGTAATGAGTTGATTTGGAGCTTCTAACTGGTCTGTAGAAACCAGAACTCTTAATGGTTGGTAGGGGATCAAATACTTATTTCTCACTGCAAAATGCAAATAAATTCAAAACACACATTTGGCATTGCCCAATCTGTAAAACGATGCAATTATTTATCCTATATCTTCTGCTATAAGTAAATTACAAATAGTTTAATTTTATGGGAGGAGGGTTCAACAAAGAGAGGAGTTTTTAAATTATCAAGTCTTATTCATCCAAAATGGTACTAATAGCTACAGCTTACTGTTAAAAGCTGTACAGCTCTACAGAATGAAAATGGTTATAGCTAGTATTTGACTACATATACTGTGTTTTTCGGCGTATGAGACTGGGTGTATATGATGACCCCCTACTTTTCCAGTTAAAATATAAAATCTTCTCAATAGTTGGGGGATAGCTTATATGCTGGGTGTCATCTTATAGGGCGGGTGTGAAGCAAGCTGCAGGTGTCCAATGGGTTACCATGTCAGCAAGGGTGTGTGTATGTAAAATATTTTTATTTTACATACATTTTATTTTGTGGTATTGAGCTCATTTGGGCAATTTCATCATTTTTGAAGTATTTTTGCCATTTTCCAGCCAGTACATTGATTGGTAAAGTGAATAGTGTCATAGTAAACAGTAACTTGCATTATTAAAAAAACAAGCCCTTCTACCGCAATTTGGATGTGAACACGCATAAATTTTATAACTTGGAATCCGGGAGGGAAAAAATGAAAGTACAAAAATGGATTATCTTCCAGTTGGCAAGTGATTAAAGAATTTACTCTTGCCAACAAAGCATAACACTAAAAGTTACAAGTTGTGTAATGTTATAATCATATCAACACATAATGTAAGACCATATAATAATTTTTTTCCACTTGGTGAGCACAATTAAAAAAAAAAAAAAGTAAATAAATTTTTTTTTAGAATTGATGTTTTTGCTTATACAGCCTAAGTCTTATGTACTTTAAACTGACACCAGTGAAAAAATGACATGTACAACATGTACTGAAAAAGAAAAAAAAAAAAAGAATCGTAGTTTTTTTTTTTTTCCCTGGATATTTAAGAAAGAAATAGTCCTGGCAAATGAAGATAAAAACAATTGCATGACACCACATTTTGTTTTAAAATGGTCAAAACTTTTTTTTTAAACTTTAAATGTAGTTCCCTATTCATCGGATAGGAAATCCCTTTCTGAACACTGAGGGTCCAACTGCTAGTAGCCCCACCAATCTGGAGAGCTGTGGCTCTGAAGAGCACTGTATGAAGGGATGAATAGTCGACAATGCTCTCTTCAACTTTATTTTATAGGAGTGCAGAAGACCAGCTGAAAGTATTGCTCAGCTATAACCGGCAATCTCATTAAGAATGAATGGAGCAACAGTGCGCATGATTTACCCACCGGTCCATTCACATAGTGCTTTTCAGAGCCACAGTTCTCTGCATCAGTGGAGGAACCAGCGGTTGAACTCCAAGCGATTTGAGAAGTTAAAGTATGTACTCGTGTATAAGCTGAGTGTTTCAGCACATTTTTTGGTGCTGAAAACGCCCCCATCGGCTTATACATGAGTCAGTTGTCGCCGAAAAGGGAGCAGCGGGTCAGAGGCAGGAGCCGGCGGGTGTGCCTAAAGCCTGTGCCGCTGCCGTAATAGCGCACAGTGCCAGCCGCAGCCACCAGCTTCTAGCGCATATCCTACTCGCCTACTAGCACGCCCTTGCTGGCACTGCTTCGTTTCAGCGCCTGCCTGCAGCTCTTCCTGTGCCAAGCGATCACGTGGCCCCGCTCATTAAGGTAATGCATCTCTCCATCTCCATAGCCGTGGAGTGCATATTCGTTACCTTAATGAGCGAGGCCACCTGAAAGCTCGGCCGGAAGACAGAGTTGCTGGCGCCTAAAGGAACGAAATGCAGTGCCACCGCGGGCACACAGGCAGGTAAATAGGATTTTTTGTTGTTGTTTTTTTACCGTAATCATGCATATAAAGATAGCGGGTAAATAGCCATGCATACAATGACGGGTTCGGGGTAGCTATGCATACCAGGATGAGGGACCAATGCATACCTGGCTTATACTTGAGTCAATAAGCTAGCCCAGTATTTCGTGGCAAAATTAGGTGCCTCGGCTTATACTGTGGTCGGCTTATACTCCAGGATATATGGTATTCCTTATTCTTGGGTAAGCGATTATTTCCAAACTTGAGAATACCTCTTTTAAAGGGAACTTGTCAGTTGTATTTCACACCTCACTTTTTATATGGTCTTGTAGCTTTTTCAAAGATAAATCCAGAAATACTTTTCCATGGCCAGACCGTACCTCTTACTAAGAAGCCAGCTCTTGAATTGATATCCAAATGAGGCTGAAGAACTAAATGTAAATTTGAGGCCTTTGCCACTCCAGGTGCTGGGTGGGTATTAGAGCTGAAGTCGCACAGCATATAGACTCAGTCAAGCAGGAGGAGATGGCACTGGACAGGGAATAGCGTTGGCGTGAGACTATTTCCAGACTTATCTTTGATAGAGCTACATGAGCATATAAATAGTTTTGGTTTTGAAATTGAAAACCCTCGCCACCTCACTTGAACCTGCAAAAAAAATCTAGTTTTTGCTCTCAGAAATTTTCATGTATAATTTTCACATTATGATAACACTCAATATACTATTGTAGATTATGTTCTGTGATTATTACCACATAGATCTTAATGGTGGATCAAGTCTTAACTACGATCCAGACAGTGAACTGAATCAGATGGACTACACCAGTGATGATGTCTTTGGAACCAGTAAGAAGCCTAAAGTTTCTGAACACATAACCTTTCTAGGTAATCATCTGCTAAATATTGATTTGCCTTCATTGTATCTGAAGTTGCCCCTGAATTCATAGGGAATCTGTCACCAGGTAATTCAGTTGTATCAGCAGATTGATTGAAGGAATAGACGTACTGCCATGAAATCCTCCATATGCATGTGCTCTGCATAACTCTGTCCCCACTACTGATTGGTGGCTTTCTGACTATGCATATTGTACACAGAAATCTGCCAATCAGTGCTGTGCGTGGGATTATATAGAGCTCAGAGTTGTGAAAACTGGAGATTCTGCAGCAGATAAAGCAGGGATTTATGGTATATAATTCAATCCATCGCTGGAATGACGCTACATCAGGCTGCTCTGAGATGGGGTAGGAAAAACCTCGTGACGGATTCCTATTATTGTTTGTTTGGTTTTTTTCATTTTGTTTGTCAGGGGTGGAACATTTTGTGTCAAGCAAACAGTAAATTCAGTTGATTTTGGTAGCTGGAAAAATTGGACAGGGGGAAACCAGCTATGATAAAGATCACTGATGAGATTGAAATTTATCACTTTTTTCCCTCAGTCCTTACATGACTCTGGAGCTTCTGTCATTTTAAAGTTGGATTGAATAAAGTCTGGATTTTACTAAGGAGCTAGAACACTTTAATCTTTTTACATTGAGGAGTATATGACTTGGTCAAAATATCAAAATGATCTAAGGAAAAACAGCAGGTCATGGTTGCCTAAGGTTCAGTTATGCAGTTGGGAAATGAATGATGGCCTGTGGTCCAGTGCCACAGAAGTGCTATTGTAGCCTATAAAGCAAATACTGGGTGTGATTAAAAAAGGTGTCAAAACATACAGTGCTTCTCAGCATGATGGTAATGGGTGAATATAGTTGTGACCCCATACTTACCCTTGTTTACTGTTGAAAGAACCAATAAGTGGAAAGTTGGGCTAATTAACCATATTGTCTAATATTAATTGGATGGCCATGTGCATGTACATTGCTTTCATGAGAAAGAGATGGTGCTATTATGCACTTGTAGAGGGAGAGGGAAACATGAGGCAGTATAATGCTCTGGGCAATGTACTGCTTGTCCTTTCATGTGACTGTTACATGCATAAGTGGACCAAGTAGTCCCCTTAATGGCAGAGATAATTCAGCAGGATAATTCACCCTGTGGACTGCATTTCTTGTTCAGGAACTGTTTGATCTCCATGCCAAAAATTTCAAGGAGTAGACTTGACCTTCAAATTTACAGGATCTCTGATCAAGCATGTTTGGTATGTGTTATAAAAGCAAGTTGGGTTTACAGAGCCCCAATAGGTTATTTATTGGACTTAAAGGGAATCTGTCACCTACTTTTTCATGTATAAGCTACGGCCACCGCCATCAGGGGCTTATCTACAGCATTCTATAATGCTGTAGATAAGCCCCCGATATATCCTGAAAGATAAGAAAAACAGGTTATATTATACTCACCCAGGGGCGGTCCCGCTGCCGTCCGGTTCGATGGGCGTTGCGGTCCAGGTCCGGCACCTCCCATCTTCATGTGATCACGTCCTCTTCCTTGCTTTCTGTCGTGGCTCCGGCACAGGCGTACTTTGTCTGCCCTGTTGAGGGCAGAGCAAAGTACCGCAGTGCGCAATTGTCGGGAAAGGTCAAAGAGGCCCCGCGCACTGCAGTACTTTGCTCTGCCCTAAAGAGGGCAGATAAAGTACGCCTGTGCAGGAGCCGCAACAGGAATCAAGGAAGAGGACGTCATCGCATGAAGATGGGAGGCACCGGACCCGGACCGCGACGCCCATCGGACCGGACCACATCGGGACCGCCCCTTGGTGAGCATTATCTAACTTGTTTTTCTTATCTTTCAGGTTGCATCGGGGGGCTTACCTACAGCATTACAGAATGCTGTAGATAAGCCCCTGATGGCGGTGGCCGAAGCTTATATACAAAAAAGTAGGTGACAGATTCCCTTTAAAGGGTTGTCTAGTTATAACAAAATGATGTCTTGTCTCCATTCTATATGTCATCAATATCAGATTTGTTTTTTTCCATCACCTCGGCACTCTAACCGATGACCTGCTATTGACCTGTTATCCGGGTGGTTAAACTTGGCTACAAGGCATCGCTCCATTCAGTGTGTAGTGGTGGCTACCAGGTGCTGCAGAACAGCTTCCATTCAAAAGCTTTGCTGTTCCTCTAATTGTTTACAACTGGCAGCTACTGAGGCAAATAGCCAATTGGTAGGGATGTCAGACACATCCACTCTTCTGAAATTGATTACCTATCCCACTGATATGTCAACAGTATACTATGCTGCTGACATCTTGGCATCAGATACCTCCTTCAGAGGACTTGTAAGATACATGTTGATTTATACATGCAGTGTGTAAAAACTAGCTGTGAACGCAAGTGATTTATTTATTTTCCAGATTACTAACCTTATTTAAAATTCCTTTGACTATGTACATACACTGCTTATTCTTTGTAGAATTAAAGGCAGCGCATGAAGCGGATGAGCGTGCAGCATCTAGGTAAGTATGAGCAATATTATTAGACAATTGCCTTTTATTTTATACATACTTATGGAAAAAAAAATATATATATATATATATATATATATATATATATATATATATATATATATTTACTGTACTACCCGGCTTCGCCCGGGGTAATAACTGCTGTTAGCAAAATAGAATGTGTTAACAAAAATTTATTCTGCACAAAAAAACCACAAAACAAATAGATAGAAATGTAATTATTAAAAGGCAAAAACTAAGCTAATAGAAGCATTTTACAACATATATTTCAACACCAGAGATATTCCACACAGATTTAACTAAATTGGCCAAGTAATGTGAAGTAATCTTCTACTACTTATTCGAGAGCCTTTTGATAAACGACATTCTTAGTTTTTCCTTCAGGTGCAAAGACAAACAGATTTTTGGCTGTTCCAACTCTTGAACAGGCCACATAAAGTTGACCATGAGAAAAGCATGGAGATTGTAAATCTAAGCTAGCTGAAGAGCCCGGCGTTGCCTGGGCATAGTAAATATCTGTGGTTAGTTATAGCACCTCACTTCTCTTATTTTCCCATCACGCCTCTCATTTTCCCCATCACATCTTTCATTTTCCCCCTCACATCTCATTTTCTCCCTCACACCTCTCATTTTCCCCCTCACTCCTCTTATTTTCCCCCTCACTCCTCTCATTCCCCCCTAACACTTGTCATTTCGACCTCACATCTGTCATTTTCCGAGCACTCCACTATTTTCCCTCACTCCTCTCATTTTGCACTCACACCTTTTCATTTTCACCTCACACCTCTCATTTTCACCTCAGTATATACATGTTTGTCATCTCCCTTATATATAGTATCCACCTGTATGTCATCTCCTGTATATAGTATATACCTGTATGTCATCTCCCCTGTATATAGTATATACCTGCTGTGTGTCATCTCCCCTGTATATAGTATATACCGTATTTTTTGGCATATAAGACGCACTTTTTCCCCAAAAAAATTGTGAGGAAAATGGGGGGTGCGTCTTATATTCGGAACGCAGGCTTACCGGCATTGTGGTGGCGACAGAGGTGCGGGCATGATGTGGCACGGTGAGCTGTATGGCGTGAGCAGGTCCCATCCATATTTGAGGTGAATCCGCGGCCCGGTATTGATGGAGAGCAGCAGCGCTGGTGAGTTACGGTATTTTCCGGTGGCGGCGGCCATCTTGCTGAGGCCGCGCGTGCGCAGATTCACTACTCTGCGTCCCAGGGCTTCAGGAAAATGGCCGCGGGAGGCCGCGCGTGCGCAGATGGAGATCGCGGCGGCCATTTTCCTGAAGCCCTGGGACGCAGAGTAGTGAATCTGCGCACGCGCGGCCTCAGCAAGATGGCCGCCGCCACCGGAAAATACCGTAACTCACCTGCGCTGCTGCTCTCCATCAATACCGGGCCGCGGATTCACCTCAAATATGGATGGGACCTGCTCACGCCATACAGCTCACCGTGCCACATCATGCCCGCACCTGTCGCCGCTACAATGCCGGTAAGCCCGCCGCCACCAGGAAAACCACCCAGCTCTGCTGCTCTCCTTCACTACTGCTGTGGCGTCACCTCAAATGTGGAAGGGACCCTGGCCGCTGCCACCTGAGGAAGTGACCGCACGTCTGCCACCGCCACAGCAACCTCCCCATGGACACCAGGCCATGGCGTCGCCCACCTACGCAGGATGGGACCCTGCTCAGGTGCACGCCGTTCCGCCCACCGCACCTCAGCATCACCTCACCTCTGCCACCACCATGCCTCCTGTGACCCTGCTCTGCCACTGCCTGCCCTCAGGTAAGAGATCTTAAATTCGGACAATAAGACGGACCCCCATCTTATAAAAAAAAATCTTTTTTTCTGCATTTTTCACCCCAAATTTGGGGTGCGTCTTATAGTACGGTGCGTCTTATAGGCCAAAAAATACGGTACCTGTATGTCATCTCCTCCTATATATAGTATATACCTGTATGTAATCTCCTCCTGTATATAGTATATACCTGTGTGTCATCTCACCTATATATAGTATATATCTGTGTGTCATCTCCTCCTGTATATAGTATATACCTGTATGTCATCTCCTCCTGTATATACTATATACCTGTAGGTAATCTGCTCCTGTATATAGTATATTCCTGTGTCATCTCCTTCTGTATATAGTATATACCTGTATGTCATCTCCTGCTGTATGTAGTATGTACCTGTATGTCATCTCCTCCTCTATATATATATACCTGTCATCTCTCCTGTATATAGTATATATATGTGTGTCATCTCCTCCTGCATATAGTGTATACCTGTGTCATCTCCCCTGTAAATAGTATATACCTGTGTGTCATCTCCTCCTGTATATAGTATATATCTGTATGTCATCTCCTCCTGTATTAGACCTCGTTCACACGTTATTTGGTCATTATTTTTACCTCAGTATTTGTAAGCTAAATTGGCAGCCTGATAAATCCCCAGCCAACAGTAAGCCCACCCACTGGCAGTATATATTAGCTCACACATACACATAATAGACTGGTCATGTGACTGACAGCTGCCGGATTCCTATATGATACATTTGTTGCTCTTGTAGTTTGTCAGCTTATTAATCAGATTTTTATTTTTGAAGGATAATACCAGACTTGTGTGTGTTTTAGGGCGAGTTGTGTGTGTTGAGTTTTGTGTGGCAACATGCGTGTAGCAACTTTTTGTGTGTCGAGTTGCATGTGACAGGTTAGTGTAGTAAGTTGTGTGCAGCAAGTTTTGCGCATGGCGAGTTTTGCGCGTGGCGAGTTTTATGTGTGGTGCCTTTTGAGTATGTGCAAGTTTTGTGTGAGGCAACTTTTGCATGTGTTGCAACTTTTGTGCATGTGGCAATTTTTCCGCGTGTGCAAGTTTTGCGTGTGGCGAGTTTTCCATGAGGTGAGTTTTGCACGTGTGGCGAGTTTTTCATGTGGAGAGTTTTGCGCGTGGCAAGTTTTGAGCGGCGACTTTTGTGTTTCAACTTTTATGTGGCGAGGTTGGTGTATGTGTGGTGAAATGTACGCTGAGGGTGGTATATGTGTTCGAGCACGTGGTAGTGTGTGGCACATTTTGTGTGTGTGTTCATATCCCCGTGGTGGTGTGGTGATTATCCCATGTCGGGGCCCCACCTTAGCAACTGTACAGTATATACTCTTTGGCGCCATCGCTCTCATTCTTTAAGTCCCCCTTGTTCACATCTGGCAGCTGTTAATTTGCCTCCAACACTTTTCCTTTAATTTTTTCCCCATTATGTAGATAGGGGCAAAATTGTTTGGTGAATTGGAAAGCGCGGGGTTAAAATTTCACCTCACAATATAGCCTATGA
Source organism: Ranitomeya variabilis (assembly GCF_051348905.1). NCBI lineage: Eukaryota > Metazoa > Chordata > Amphibia > Anura > Dendrobatidae > Ranitomeya > Ranitomeya variabilis. The sequence goes on along the minus strand of NC_135237.1, from coordinate 242,992,668 downwards.
CGCTCTCGGGGTCCAGACGTGTGACACTGCAAAATTTTGTGCCTGTAGCTGCGACGCCTCCAACACTTTTCCTTTCACTTTTTCCTCATTATGTAGATAGGGGCAAAATTGTTTGGTGAATTGGAAAGCGCGGGGTTAAAATTTCACCTCACAATATAGCCTATGACGCTCTCGGGGTCCAGACGTGACTGTGCAAAATTTTGTGGCTGTAGCTGCGATGGGTCAGATGCCAATCCCGGACATACATACACACATACATACATACATACATACATACATACATACATACACACATTCAGAGATATATATATATATATATATATATATATATATATATATATATATATATATATATATATATATATATATATATATATATATATATATATATATATATATATATATATATATATATATAAAATTTTTTTTTTTTTTTTTGCAAAATCAGCTGTGAAATTTGTTACAGATCCTTGAGAATCTGTATAACATGCAGATTCTGATTTCATGATTTTCATGTTACACAAGCTCCCCTCCGCTTCCTTTACATTGTAGAAGTTTTATCCCAGCAAAGCCATCTACTTGCTAAGCAGACTGTGGCTTAAATATCAAACACCCACACAGTAGTCATATTAAGGCTTTCCTTTTGTAATCCTGAGCCCTCTATTGTATGTTATCAAGCATAAGAATTTTATGGACTGTACCTCACCAGCAGTAAACCGAACCTTTAGGCTATGTGCACACGTTGCGTATTTGCTTTTGTAAAATTCTGTGCAGACTCTGCCTTTCTTGGCAGAAAACAGTTGAAATTCCTCTAGTTTGTTTATGCGTTTTTAATGCTGATTTTCATGCGTTTATTTTTTTCATATGGATTTGTATACGTTTTTGTAAGCTAAATAATGATACAAAATTATTTAACCAAAAAAAAAATTGTGATGTCATTTCCTTGTTCATTCTCTTCTTTTTCATTCTCCATTGAAGACCATAATATCATTACATACAATGTTCAAATGTTTACACGCAAAACAAATGTGAAAAAAAAAAAATAATAATAAAAAAAAAATATATATATATATATATATATATATATATATATATATATATATATATATATATATATATATATATATATAATTTGTTTATATTAGCCCCTTTCTGCGGTCAGATATACTATTCCGTCCATGTGTCCTGGGCCCTAATTCCCATGGAATAGTACGTCCAACGCAATCAGCCGCTCTCACGGGGGTTGCGCGGCCTGGTGCCAGCTGATTATCACAGCTGACTTCCGGCACTATGTGCCAGGAGTGGTCATGGACTGCTCCCGGCACTTTAACCCCCAAAACACTGCGATCCAACAAGTGTTCCGGCGGCATAGGGAAGCATCGCGCAGGGAGGGGGCTCCCTGCGTGCCTCCCTGAGACCCTCAGAACAACGCAATGTGATCACGTTCCGAGGTTCTCCTCCCTGCAGGCCCCTGGATCCAAGATGGCCACGGGGTCCTTCCCGGTCCTGCAAGGAGGTTGCTTGCCGGCGCCTGCTGAGAACAGGCGCCAACAAGCCTCCAGCACTGCCTGTCAGATCACTGATCTGACACAATGTATAATATATATACCATATATAATGATGTCCCACACTGGGACAAAGTAAAAATGTAAAAAAAAAAAAAAAAAAGTGTAAAAATATTTTTTTTAAATTCCTAAATAAAGAAAAAAAAAATTGTTCCAATAAATTTCTTTGAGTAAAAAAAACAAACAACAAAAGTACACATATTTAGTATCGCGACCCGACCTATAAAACCGTCCCACTAGTTAATCCCTTCAGTGAACACCGTAAAAAAATAAATAAAAAACGAGGCAAAAAACAATGCTTTACCATCATACCGCCGAACAAAAAGTGGAATAACACGCGATCAAAAAGACGGATATAAATTAACCTGGTACCGCTGAAAACGTCATCTTGTCTCGCAAAAAACAAGCCGCCATGCAGCGTCATCAGCAGAAAAATAAAGTTATAGCCCTCAGAATAAATCGATGCAAAAATAATTATTTTTTTATATATAATAGTTTTTATTTATAAATGAGGTGTCGCTGTAATCATACTGACCCGAAGAATAAAACTGCTTTATCAATTTTACCACACGTGGAACGGTATAAGCACCCCCCCCCCACCCAATGAAAAAAAAACAAAAATAATGAACAGCTGGTTTTTGGTCATTCTACCTCACAAAAATCGGAATAAAAAGCTATCAAACATTGTCACGTGCCCGGAAATGGTACCAATAAAAACGCTGGTCAACTTTTAACCCTTTTAACTCCCTAAAAAAAAAAAAAATTGGTTCCAAAATTGTGCTTATGTAAAGGTAGACGTGTCACATGTTACTTAAGTATTTTGTGTGACATATCTCTGTGATTTAAGGGCACGAAAATTCAAAGTTGGAAAAGTGACAATTTGTCAAATTTCCATTTTTTTTTCCTCAAACACAAGTCATATCAAAGAAATCTTACCACTATCATGAAGTACAATATGTCTCGAGAAAACAGTGTCCGAATCACCAGGATCGTTGAAGCGTACCAGAGTTATAACTTATAATAATTGGCCCGGTCATTAACATGCAAACCACCCTTGGGGTAAAGGGGTTAATTGAAATAAGCACACAGGCTACTTTTTTGAATCTTAGTTTACTATACTTACTGCATCGCCTAATCTTCGACTCCCTCAATCTCCTGCAACAAAAATAAAATAATAAACCGACATATAATACTATCCGGTCCGACGTCCATTTACCGAGTGTCCTATGACGATCTTGCATGTAGAACAGTCACATCGGGAGCTGTGACCACTCTACCCGGCCGCCTGTGATACACTGTAAGAAGGATTACCTCTTTTCAGTGTATCGCTTAGAGTTCACCAGCCTTCGTGCTCTCACTTACAGCACTGCTCCGTGAGAGTTTTCTCACGCAGCGGTGCCGCAAGTGAGAACCTGAGCTGATCAGCTGATGATCTACGGTGAACTCACTGCAGTCCAGTGGTACACTACGGGAGGGATCACCTCCTGTCAGTGTATCTCCGGAGGCCGGGTAGAGCAGTCACATCACCCGATGTGACTGTTCTACACGTGTGATCGTTGTGGGACACTCATTATTAAATGGATTACAGCGGACAGGGAGTATATGTTGGTATATTTTATTTTTGTCGCAGGAGACGCGTGCATCGGGGAATCGTTGTTTGGTGAGTATGTATATTGTATGTAATTATTAGTGATCAGTGAATATACTCATTACTTGAGATTTCTCGAGCATGCTTTTTTAGTGCTCAGAGATTTAGTTTTTCTTGCCGCAGCTGAATGATTTACATCTGTTAGCCAGCATAAGTACATGTGGGGGTTGCCTGGTTTTCTTGTCCTGCTCCATACATGATGGGTGCTGGATGAATCATAGGCACCTACCTCTTTCAACTATCGGATATAACCATTTCAAGACTAGGCAATATTTCTGTGTTCCTGACCATGCTCATTTCCATCTTATTTCATAAGTGTGTTTTAAAGGGCTGTAAAACTTTTTCTCGATTTGGGTATTCAAAAAAGTTTTTTTTTCTTTTCCCCTGATACATAGGGCCTATATTTTGTTATATCTATGCAAACCACATAGGGTCAGTGTTTTTTTTTTTTTTTTTTTTTTTTTTTTTTTTTAAAAAAGCCCTCCCTCTTTAAAATAATTTGTAAGTATTGGAAATTTTTTTTTTTTTTTTTTTGTGGTGGGACCAGTAGCAGATTTGGACTGCCAGTGCCTTTTATTTTATTCAGTTATTTTTATCTGTTCTTGTTTTAATGTTTTGGGTTTGTTTTTTTTATTTCACATAAAAGATCTTTTCCATACCTTTAAAAATCTGATCTATCAAAATAAAGTAAATAAATCTGATCAGCAATTGGCATAACAAGAAAAAAAAATCAAAACCCCCAAATCACTACTTGTTTTTTTTTTTGTCTTTATTAACATGAAGCAAGCAATGAAGCGTAATAAGAGACAGTCAAGACATCATATCTATGCCAAAATGGTATCATTAACCCCTTTGAGACGAAGCCTGTTTTCACCTTAATGACCAGGCTAATTTTTACAATTCTGCTCACTGTCACTTTATGATGTAATAACTCCTGAAGGCTTAATTGGATCCCGGTGATTCTAAGATTTTCTTGTGACACATTGTACTTTATGATAGCATTAAAATTTCTTCGATATGACTTGCGTTTATTAGTGGAAAAAAAAACAAATTTGGCAATTTTCGCAATTTTCGAACTTTTAATTTTTACGCCCTTAAATCATAGTCACATCGCACAAAGTACTTAATAAATAACATTTCCCACATGTCTAATTTACATCAGCACAATTTTGAAACATATTTTTTTTGTTAGGAAGTTATAAGGGTTAAAAGTTGACAAGCAAAGTTCTCATTTTTACTACAAATTTTGCAAAACCATTTATTTTAGGGACCGCCTCTCACTTGAAGTGACTTTGAGGCGCCTGTATGACAGAAAATACCCAAAAGTGACACCATTCTAAAAACCGCACCACCTCAAGGTGCTCAAAACCACACTCAAAAAGTTTGTTAGTAACCCTTCAGGTGCTTCACAGGAATTTTTGGAATGTGGAAGGAAAAAAAATAATCATTTACTTTTTTCAAAATATTTTTCCTTTAGACCTACATAATTTTTTTTTCTTTACTTTCGCAAGGGTAGCGGGAAAAAATGGACCATACATTTCGTGTAATTTCTCCTGAGCATGCCGATACCCCATCTATGGAGGAAATCTACTGTTTGGGCGCACGGCAGGGTTCGGAAGAGAAGGAGCGCCATTTCACTTTTTGAATGCAAAGTTTGATTTAATCATTAGGGAATGCCATGTCCCGTTTGAAGAGCCCCTGATGTGCCTAAACAGTAGAAACCCCCCACAAGTGACACAATTTTGTAAAGTAGACCCCTCTGTGACCTTATCTAGATGTGTATTGAGCACCTTCAACCCCCAGGTGCTTCACATAAGTTTATAATGTTAAGTTGTGAAATTAAAAAAAAAAAAAATCACATTTTTCCCACAAAAATCTTTTTTAGCTACAAATTTTGTCTTTTCACAAGGGCAAAAGGAGAAAATGGAGCCCAAAGTTTATTGTGCAATTTCTCCTGAGTTAACCGATACCCCATATGTGGTTGAAAACTACTTTTGAGGTACAGTGCAAAGCTCAGAAGGGAAGTAGCGTCATATTACAGTGCAGATTTTGCTGCACTTGTTTGAGGGTGCCATGTTACATTGACCGAGCCCCCGAGATAGCAGAACTCCCCCATAAGTGACACCATTTTACCAATTAAACCTCTCAATGAATTAATCTAGGGGTGCAGTGATTATATATACGGACACCTGGATGCAACCCCCAGCTGTAAGTTTTGTCTGGTTGGTTAGCAAAAATAAAGGGGAACCCACTCTGGTTTGTTGTTTAATTATTTATTTACAGCACAGGAGCATCTGATGACCACTCCCATGCGCAGCTCCTGCTCTCGCTGTTATTAGCGTCAGCAATTGTCAGCTAATAAGAGCTGTAGTCCCATCAGCTGACATTAGTGACCGGAGGTAAACTTTATACCTCCGATCACAGCTGCGCACTCACTGTCATTTGACAGCGTGGGATCCACGGCTCTCTTACTGGCCGGGGATGATTTCCCCGCCAATCAGAAGCGGTGTTTGCAGATGACAGCACGACAAACACCAGGTGTTAAGACAGCCAAACAATAACATGGACTTCCTGGTGAAGTCCATGTTGGGTGTCCATGCCCGAACAGTAGGTGTTCGGTACGGACGCCGAACTATACTATTCGGGTTCACTAATCTTTTGACACCACAGGTGTGTCATAAACTTTTATACCATTGTGAAGTGAAGAAAAGTCCCTTCCACAGGTGAGGTGACGCAGCGGCCCGGTAAGCAGCAGAGCCGGGTGAATCATGGCTTTATCAGTGGCGGTGCCATCCTCCTGAGGCCGCGCGTGCGCAGATGGAGTGCTCTGCTTCCCGGGCCACGGGAGGCCGCGTGCGCAGATGGAAATAATTTGTGAGGAAAGAAAAATAATTTTTCACGGCTCTGCCTTATAAACTTCTGTGAAGCACTTAGGGGTTCAAAGTGCTCACCACACATCTAGATTAGTTCCTTGGGAGGTCTAGTTTCCAAAATGGGGTCACATGTGGGGGAGCTCCAATGTTTAGGCACACAGGGGCTCTCCAAACGCGACATGGTGTACGCTAACGATTGGAGCTAATTTTTCATTCAAAAAGTCATATGGCGCTCCTTTCCTTCCGAGCCCTGCCGTGAGCCCAAACAGTGGTTTCTGACCACATATGAGGTATCGGTGTACTCAGGAGAAATTGCCCAACAAATTTTAGGATCCATTTTATCCTGTTGCCCATGTAAAAATGAAAAAATTGAGGCTAAAATAATTTTTTTGTGAATAAAAAAAAAATTACTTTTCCATTTTTATGGATCAATTTGTGAAGCACCTGGGGGTTCAGAGTGCTCACTATACATCTAGATAAGTTCTTTGGGGGGTCTAGTTTCCAAAATGGGGTCACTTGTGGGGGAGCTCCAATGTTTAGGCACACAGGGGCTCTCCAAACGCGACATGCTGTCCGCTAAAGATTGGAGCCAATTTTTCATTGAAAAAGTCAAATGGCGCTCCTTCCCTTCCGAGCCCTGTCGTGTGCCCAAACAGTGGTTCCCCCCCACATATGGGGTATCGACGTACTCAGGACTAATTGTATAATAACTTTTGGGGTCCAGTTTCTCCTTTTACCCTTGGGAAAATAAAAACATTGTTGCTAAAAGATTTTTGTGACTAAAAAGTTAAATGTTCGTTTTTTCCTTCCATGTTGCTTCTGCTGCTGTGAAGCACCTGAAGGGTTAATAAACTTCCATGAATGTGGTTTTGAGCACCTTGAGGGGTGCAGTTTTTAGAATGGTGTCACTTTTGGGTATTTTCAGCCATATAGACCCCTCAAACTAACTTCAAATGTGAGGTGGTCCCTAAAAAAAAGGTAAATTTTGTAGTAAAAATGAGAAATCACTGGTCAAATTTTAACCCTTATAACTTCCTAGCAAAAAAAAAGTTTTGTTTCCAAAATTGTGCTGATGTAGATGTGGATAATGTTATTTATTAACTATTTTGTGTCGCGTAACGCTCTGGTTTAACCCCTTTACCCCCAAGGGTGGTTTGCACGTTAATGACCAGGCCAATTTTTACAATTCTGACCACTGTCCCTTTGAGGTTATAACTCTGGAACGCTTCAACGGATCCCTGTGATTCTGACATTGTTTTCTCGTCACATATTGTACTTCATGATAGTGGTAAAATTTCTTTGATATTACCTGCGTTTATTTGTGAAAAAAATGGCAATTTGGCGAAAATTTTGAACATTTCGCAATTTTCCAACTGAATTTTTATGCTCTTAAATCACAGAGATATGTCACGCAAAATACTTAATAAGTAACATTTCCCACATGTCTACTTTACATCAGCACAATTTTGGAACCAAAATTTTTTTTTCTTAGGGAGTTATAAGGGTGAAAAGTTGACAAGAAATTTCTCATTTTTACAACACCATTCTTTTTTTTTTTAGGGACCACATCTCATTTGAAGTCATTTTGAGGGGTCTATATGACAGAAAATACCCAAGTGTGACACCATTCAAAAAACTGCACCCCTCAAGGTGCTCAAAACCACATTCAAGAAGTTTATTAACCATTCAGGTGTTTCACAGGAATTTTTGGAATGTTAAAATAAAAATGAACATTTAACTTTTTTTCACACAAAATTTATTTCAGCTCCAATTTGTTTTATTTTACCAAGGGTAACAGGAGAAAATGGACCCCAAAAGTTGTTGTACAATTTGTCTTGAGTACGCTGATACCCCATATGTGGGGGTAAACCACTGTTTGGGCGCATGGCAGAGCTCGGAAGGAAAGGAGCGCCATTTTACTTTGCAATGCAAAATTGACTGGAAATGAAATGGGACGCCATGTTGCGTTTGGAGAGCCCCTGATGTGCGTAAACATTGAAACCCCCACAAGTGACACCATTTTGGAAAGTAGACCCCTTAAGGAACTTATCTAGATGTGTGGTAAGCACTTTCACCCAACAAGTGCTTCACAGAAGTTTATAATGCAGAGCCATAAAAATAAAAAATCATAATTTTTCACAAAAATGATCTTTTCGCCCCCAATTTTTTATTTTCCCAAGGGTAAGAGAAGAAATTAGACAACAAAAGTTGTTGTGCAATTTGTCCTGAGTACGACGATACCCCATATGTTGGGGTAATCCCCTGTTTGGGCGCATGGGAGAGCTCGGAAGGGAAGGAGCATTGTTTTACTGTTTTACTTTTTCAACGCAGAATTGGCTGGAATTGAGATCGGACGCCATGTCGCGTTTGGAGAGCCCCTGATGTGCCAGAACAGTGGAAACTCCCCAATTCTACCTGAAACCCTAATCCAAACACACCCCTAACCCTAATCCCAACGGTAACCCTAACCACACCCCTAACCCTGACACACCCCTAACTCTAATCCCAACCGTAAATGTAATCCAAATCCTAACCCTAACTTTAACCCCAACCCTAATCCTAACTTTAGCCTCAACCCTAACCCTAACTTTAGCCCCAACCCTAACTTTAGCCCCAACCCTCACCCTAACTTTTTAGCTCCAACCCTAACCCTAGCCCTAACCCTAATGGGAAAATGGAAATAAATACATTTTTTTAATTTTATTATTTTTCCCTAACTAAGGGGGTGATGAAGGGGGGTTTGATTTACTTTTATAGCGTTTTTATAGCGGATTTTTATGATTGGCAGCTGTCACACACTAAAAGACGCTTTTTATAGCAAAATAGTTTTTTGCATCTCCACATTTTGAGACCTATTATTTTTCCATATTTTGGTCCACAGAGTCATGTGAGGTCTTGTTTTTTGCGGGACGAGTTGACGTTTTTATTGGTAACATTTTCAGACACGTGACAGTTTTTGATCGCTTTTTATTCCGATTTTTGTGAGGCAGAATGACCAAAAACGAGCTATTCATGAATTTCTTTTGGGGGAGGCGTTTATATTGTTCCACGTTTAGTAAAATTGATAAAGCAGTTTTATTCTTCGGGTCAGTACGATTACAGCGATATCTCATTTATATCATTTTTTTATGTTTTGGCGCTTTTATACGATAAAAGCTATTTTATAGAAAAAATAATTTTGGCATCGGTTTATTCTGAGGACTATAACTTTTTTTATTTTTTTGCTTATGATGCTGTATGGCGGCTTGTTTTTTGCGGGACAAGATGTCGTTTTCAGCGGGACCATGGTTATTTATATCCGTCTTTTTGATCGCGTGTTATTCCACTTTTTGTTCAGCGGTATGATAATAAAGCGTTGTTTTGCTTTTTTTTTTTTCTTACGGTGTTCACTGAAGGGGTTAACTGGTGGGACAGTTTTATAGGTTGGGTCGTTACGGACACGGCGATACTAAATATGTGTACTTTTATTTATTTATTTTTTTATTTACATAAAGAAATGTATTTATGGGAATATTTTTTTTTCTTCTTTATTTAGGATTTTTTTTTTTTTTTAACACATGTGGAGTTTTTTTTTTTTTTTTACTTTGTCCCAGGGGGTGACATCACAGACCGCTGATCTGACAGTTTGCACAGCACGCTGTCAGATCAGTGATCTGACTTACAGCGCTGCAGGCTTAGCAGCGCCTGCTGTGGACCCGGAAGTAGTCCCTGCAGGACCCGGATGCAGCCCCGTGGCCATTTTGGATCCGGGGCCTGGCCCCCTCCCTGCGCGATGCTTCCCTATACCGCCAGAACACTGCGATCATGTTTGATCGCAGTGTGCCCGGGGGTTAATGTGCCGGGGGCGGTCCGTGACCGCTCCTGGCACATAGTGCCGGATGTCAGCTGTGTGATAATCAGCTGACACCCGGCCGTGATCGGCCGCGCTCCCCCCATGAGCGCAGCCGATCGCGCTGGACGTACTATCCCGTCGGTGGTCATACGGGCCCACCCCACCTCGACGGGATAGTACGTCCGATGTCAGAAAGGAGTTAACAAAATAAAAATTTGAAATTTTCTAAATTTTCGTCAAATTTCAGATTTTTTTCACAAGTAAATGCAAAAATTAATGACCTAAATTTACTACTAACATGAAGCCCAATATGTCATGAAAAAACGATCTCAGAATCGCTAGGATCCGTTGAAGCGTTCCAGAGTCATTACCTCATAAATGGACACTGGTCAGAATTGCAAAAAATGGCCAGGTCATTAAGGTCAAAATCGGCTGGTAGGCTGGGTCATAAAATATTCCCCATATGATGCTGCACAAATGTTGATTATGACCCCATAAGATGCTCTATAGGCACGTTTGCCCCGTATAATGCTCCACAAATGTGGATTATGGCCCCATAAGATGCTCCATACAGTTATTTGCTCCATATAATGCTGCACATTGCCCCTTAAGATGCTCCATAGAGATATTTGCCCCATATAATGCTGCACATGGCCCCATACTGATATTTGCCTCATTTAATGCTGCACATAGCCCCATAAGATGCTCCATGCAGATATTTGCTCCATATAATGCTGCACATGGCCCCATACAGAATATTTGCCCCATATAATGCTGAACATAGCCCCATAAGATGCTCCATACAGATATTTACCCCATATAATTCTGCACCTGGCCCCATACAGATATTTGCCCCATATAATGCTGCATATGGCCCCATACAGATATTTGCCCCATATAATGCTGCACATGGCCCCGTACAGATATTTGCCCCATAGAATGCTGCACATGGCCCCATAAAATGCTCCATACAGACATTTGCCCCATATGCTGTTGCTGCGATTAAAAAACTAAAAAAATTATATATTCGCCTCTCAGGCCCCTGACACTTGCTATATTCACCTGCTCCCCGTTCCACCGCCGAACGCCGCTGTCTTCCCGTCCTCTGTCCTGACGTTCAGGCAGAGTGCGGCGCGCGCACTAATTGCGTCATCGCGCCCTCTGACCTGCGCGTCACTGCCAAGGACGTGGAAGACGCAGTGGCGCCGACAGTGCAACGGGGAGCAGGTGAATATTGGGCACAGAGTCATACTCACCTGCTCCTGGTGCTGTCCCTACACGTCTGTTCCCCGGCGCCGGCAGCTTCTTCCTGTAGTGAGCGGTCACATGGTACTGCTCATTACAGTAATGAATATGTGGCTCTACCCCTATGGGATTGGAGTCGGGTTTATATTCATTACTGTAATGAGCAGTACCATGTGACCGCTCACTACAGGAAGAAGCTGCCGGGGAACCAGGGACGTGCAGGGACCGCGCCAGGAGCAGGTGAGTATTATCACACAGCTCTTCTCCCCCTCCCCTGCCGACCCCTGGGTATGACTCGAGTATAAGCCGAGAGGGTTACTTTCAGCCTAAAAAAGGCTGAAAATCTCGGCTTATACTCGAGTACATATGGTGTGTGTGTGTATATATATGTATGTATGTGTGTGTATATATATATATATATATATATATATATATATATATATATATATATATATATATATATATATATATATATATATATATATATATATATATATATTTTACAATCTATATTAAGTCAAATAATTAGAAATCTTGCAGGTTTCACATTGGTGACTGGGGCTTTTTTAGCCTTTTTAACTTAGTTTTTTTTTTTTTTATGGAATAATACCTGTTCATGCCCGCAGTCAGACCTCGACCATATCATTTGTACTGACGTATCTCAAAAGAGCTTTTGCAAAAGTCATTATGAAAGGAGAGAATATATAAAAATAAAATAAAAAAGGAGTGGCTTTTGAGGAAAAAAGAGAATGAAATGAAACCAACACCAAAAAATTACCTGCATTGGGAACTGTTAAGTTGACGGATGGAAAATGTAAAGGCCATTTCTGCATCCCAGCAAGCAGACATTGGCGGTGAGCCAAATATCCTTTATCCTATGGACAGGCGATTTCAATCTGGAGAAAACTTTTCACTCTAAGTCCAAATTCATTGTCACAGTGTCTATTAATCATTAATCTTCGTCTCAACACCAAACATTTTGATTTACATTAGTTTAAGCGATAGCCTTGATACATATCAAACTCACAGTACATTAAAGACAAAGTTTACACAACAGAGAACGCATAACTTTTCTCTACTGCACGGACTTTGATATCTTTAATGTCTGATGATTGAAACCATCATTACCAAACCTGGTTTGTGGAAAAAAGTCTATTCCCTTAATGTTGGTCTTGCACATCTCTTACTGGATCTTCACTCTTTTTAAAGGTGTTTTCTAGCTTGTTTTAAAATAAATAGCAGCTTTGGGGATAAGAGAAAGACCTAATAAGCCTGGGAAACCGCTCTCTGCTCCAGCACTGCCTTTCCAATGATTTCTGCCAGATCGGACGTGATTATATCACAACTATCTGTCTCCTGTGTCTGCAGAACGTAATCCTGACATCATCACTTAGTCTGGTGGAGAAAATCAGAACCCCAGCACTGGAGCCGTGAAGAATCCTGGGCAGAATATATATATTCTTTTATTCCCATAACTTGCCGCTGCCATTTTTTAAAAAGGCCAGATGACCCCTTTAATTATACATCTCAGGCATCATCACTGAAGACAATTGTCAGTAGTTTGAGGTTTGAAGCCTTTGAGCTAATCCTAATCTCTGGATTTTGTTTTAAGAAACTCTTTTGCTTGCTCAAATGCCAATAATCATATGTGGCAAAAATTGTAATTTTCTGTTATTTTTTATGTCTTCTTATAGATGTAGATGTTTTTCTGTTGTGAAGAAATAAATGTAATGTGTATGTTTTGTTTTTCTTTTGTAAGCAGTGGCGTTGTTGCACATAACACAGGAGAGTCTGAGGTAAGATTTGTTACTGATGGAATGGCAGCACTGTAGATAGTTACATTTTTATGTGTATATAATACATGGGACTCCAGTTTCTTACATAATTGCAGGTGATGGATATTGAGGAGGCATATCATAGTAACTCACACCCTTAACAATTGTTAATTATTTTTTTATTTATATTTTTCAGGAAGTTAAGCCAATAAATGATACAGAGCAGGAAATAACTGTTACAGAGGAAAGTAGAGGAGACACCGATGAGGAAGAGGTGCCAAGCGAGGTACGTTCCAAATTTATACCTAGACCTCTTTGTTCATGTTTACTTGTGATATAAATCCATGTTTATTTTGCAGGAGCCTTGCGAGTCTAACCAGGATTTTACAAGAAACGAAGATCTATTAGACTATTTGGTAAGTATTTTTCTGCAGCTGAGTAAAATTTAACTCTTGGGCCATGTGACTGTGCATGGGTTATCCTTGGCCCCAAAGTGGTCTGAAATATACAGCCTTGGTCACCAATTTTATGGAAAAAAATATACCACTGAATCTACCATTCTATTCTATACAGCAAAAAATGTAGGATGAAGCATACAAATCTGGTCTATGTCAGGAAGACACTATTTTAGTATATGGTTGGTATTTAAGTCCTCAGCGTGTACAGCAGAAGTTTTGTTTTGTGCTGACGCATAGAAGAAAGGTGATATATAGATATTGATGTATAGATAGATATGCACATGCAAAATGTGATTATTTTTAACTGTGCACACTATTGTCATATACACTGAGTATATAATGTATATTCTAATTCTAATCTTTTTGTCTGTGTTTGTACAGTACAGACCAAAAGTTTGGACACACCTTCTCATTTAAAGATTTTTTTGTATTTTCATGACTATGAAAATTGTACATTCACACTGAAGGCATCAAAACTATGAATTAACACATGTGGTATTATATCCTTAACAAAAAGGTGTGAAACAACTGAAATTGTCTTATATTCTAGGTTCTTCAAAGTAGCCACCTTTTGCTTTGATGACTGCTTTGCGCACTCTTGGCATTCTCTTGATGAGCTTCAAGAGGTAGTCGCTGGGAATGGATTTCACTTCACAGGTGTGCCCTGTCAGGTTTAATAAGTGGGATTTCTTGCCTTATAAATGGGGTTGGGACCATCAGTTGTGTTATGCAGAAGTCTGGTGGATGCACAGCTGATAGTCCTACTGAATGGACTGTTGCTTTTTTCTTGCCATAATACAAATTCTAAGTAAAGAAAAAACAGTGGCCATTATTACTTTAAGAAATGAAGGTCAGTCACTCCGAAAAATTGGGAAAACTTAGAAAGTGTCCCCAAGTGCAGTGGCTAAAATCATCAAGCGCTACAAAGAAACTGGCTCACATGAGGACCACCCCAGAAAAGGAAGACCAAGAGTCACCTCTGCTTCTGAGGATGTTTATCCGAGTCACCAGCCTCAGAAATCGCAGCCTCCACAGTCACCAGACCTGAACCCAATCGAGATGGTTTGGGGTGAGCTGGACCGCTGAGTGAAGGCAAAGGGCCAACAAGTGCTAAGCATCTCTGGGAACGCCTTCAAGATTGTTGGAAGACCATTCTCGGTGACTATCTCTTGAAGCTCATCAAGAGCATGCCAAGAGTGTGCAAAGCAGTCATCAAAGCAAAAGGTGGCTACTTTGAAGAACCTAGAATATAAGACATATATTTTCGTCTGTTTCACACTTTTTTTAAGTATATAATTCCACATGTGTTAATTCATAGTTTTGATGCCTTCATAGTCATGAACAGAGAAGGTGTGTGTATACATGTATATATGTATGTATATACAGGGGTTGGACAAAATAATGGAAACACCTGGAAACATCAACAAAAGTTAGTTTAATATGGTGTAGGTCCACCTTTTGCGGCGATTACAGCCTCAATTCTCCGAGGTATGGATTCATACAAGGTGTGAATTGTTTCCAAAGGAATTTTCTCCCATTCTGCAGTTAAAATACCCTCCAGTTCTTTGAGCGACGATGGCGGTGGAAATCGACGTCTAACTTGAATCTCTAAAATCGACCATAAATGCTCAATAACGTTGAGGTCTGGGGATTGTGGGGGCCAGATGAGATGCTCAACTTCATTAGAATGTTCCTCGTGCCATGCTTTAACGATTCTAGCTGTATGAATTGGTGCATTATCATCCTGAAAGATGGCGTTCGCCTCCGGGAACAGTGCTTGAACCATTGGATGCACTTGGTCGCCCAAAATGCCTAAATAATCTCGGCTGTTAATTCTTCCATGAAAGGATATCATTGGCCCGGCGGATCTTTATGTAATAGCACGCCAGATCATCTCAGAACGTCCATCATGTTTTACGGTTTATGAGAAGGCAGTCTGGATGGATTGCTTCTTTCGGCTGTCTCCAAACGTACACTCGGCCGGAGGTCGGAAATAGGGTAAACAATGATTCGTCTGAGAATATCACATGTTTCCACTGCTCATGGGACCAATTCTGGAGGTTTCTACACCACTCTAAACGCTTGGAAACATTTGTCATTGAGAGCAGTGGTTTTCTAATTGCAGCCCTTCCATGGAATCCAGTTTTGTGCAGCTCCCGACGAACAGTTTTCGTTGAAACTGGGTTCTGTAGGTGTTCATTGAGCTCAGCAGTGATTTTCGGAGCCGTGGTCTGGCGATCCTCTCTCACAATTCGCTTTAGAGTCTGACGGTCTCGCTCAGTCAACTTTGACTTTCGGCCGGACCTGTGCTTTGCTGCGGACATTTTTCCTTCTCTGTCAAACAGTCATTACTTTGGAGACAGTACCTCTTGACACGCCAAGCATTTGGGCACTTTCTGTTACACTAGCGCCTGCCATACAAGCACCAACAATTTGGCCTCTTTGAAAATCCGAGAGGTCTGCCATTGGTATCAGGTTCTCATCAATGTTCTTACAATTATGCAAAACAAACAGTTAATTTACATACACTTATCACATAACACAAATAATCCAACTACAAAACATTACGATATGTCACTGTCTCCATGTTTATCACATGTTCGAAGATTATGATGCCAAAATGTTTGTTGTTTCCATTATTTTGTCCAACCCCTGTGCGTGTGTGTGTGTATATATGTATGTATATATGTGTAGATATAGATATAGATATATATAGATATATATAGATATAGATATAGAGAGAGAGATACATATATATATATATATATATATATATATAGATAGATAGAGAGAGATACATACCGTATATACTCGAGTATAAGCCGAGATTTTCAGCCCAAATTTTTGGGCTGAAAGTGCCCCTCTCGGCTTATACTCGAGTCATGGTCGGCGGACGGGTGAGGGGGAGAGAGGATTGTCACCTAGTCCTGGCGCTCCCCCTGCCTGTCACACTGTCTTCGGGTGCCGCAGCTCTTCCCCTGTTCAGCGGTCACGTGGGACCGCTCATTAAAGTTATGAATATGGACTCCACTCCCATAGGGGTGGAGCCGCATCTTCATTTCTCTAAAAAGCGGTGCCAGTGACCGCTGACAGAGGAAGAGCTGCGGCACCCGGAGACAGTGTGACAGGCAGGGGGAGCGCCAGGAGCGCCGGGACTAGGTGAGTATTTTATATTCACCTGTCCACGTTCCAACCACCGGGCGCCGCTCTGTCTTCCCGTCCTCTGGCTCTGACTGTTCAGGTCAGAGGGCGCGATGACCCATTTAGTGTGCGCGCCGCCCTCTGCCTGAACAGTCAGTGCGGAGAGACGCCGAGACGGGACGCTGAGGAGCTGCAAGCAAGAGAGGTGAGTATGTGTTTTTTTTTTTTTATTGCAGCAGCAGCGTTATATATGGCACAGATTTATATGGCACATCTATGGGGCAACAATGAACAGTGCAGAGCATATATGGCACAGCTTTATATGGAGCATCTATGGGGCCATACTGAACAGTGCAGAGCATATATGGCACAGCTTTATATGGAGCATCTATGGGGCCATAATGAACGGTGCAGAGCATTCTATATGGCACAGCTATATATGGAGCATCTATGGGGCAATAATCAACGGTATGGAGCATTATATATGGCACAGCTTTATATGGAACCTCCTTTGGGGCAATAATGAACGGTATGGAGCATCTATTTTTATTTTTGAAATTCACCGGTAGCTGCTGTATTTTCCACCCTAGGCTTATACTCGAGTCAATAAGTTTTCCCAGTTTTTTGTGGCAAAATTAGGGGGGTCGGCTTATACTCGGGTCGGCTTATACTCGAGTATATACGGTGCGTATATAGATAGATAGATAGATAGATAGATAGATATAGATATATATAGACATATATATAGATATATATATAGATATAGATAGTTTGTGTGTATGTGTATATATATATATATATATATATATATATATATATATATATATATATATATATATATATATATACATATACACACACACACATACATACACACAGACTATATATATCTATATCTCTATATATATGTATCTATATATATATGTCTCTCTCTCTCTCTCTCTCTCTATATATATATATATATATATATATATATATATATATATATATATATACACACATATATATATATATATATATATATATACATATATATATATATATATATATATATATTTATATATATATATATATGTGTGTGTGTATATGTATTAAATGTGTATGTCGTGTATATCTCATACACAACCACGCAACCCTGTTAAAATGCAAGGTTTTTGTCTTGTTAAAAGAAAAATCATTTGAGAACTTTTTCCACTTTTAATGTCTGTACAAATCCCTTGAGAAACAAATCCTTTTAGGGGGGAAATAAAAATAATAAAAACTAAAATAATATGGTTGCAGAAGTGTAGACACCTTCATGACATCCACTACCATTACACCATTTTCATTGTGTGACCAGTGCTGCATACAAGTCTTCATTGTGCAATAACATAAGCAGCCGCCCCCTCCATGGATTGGTAGGTAGCGAGTGGTTGTTTCATCAGTATCTTTGCACCTGTTGCCGCCATCTTGACTATGTGGGCCTGCTGCACCCCGAGAGTGCATTTATCTGGAGGCCTAGGCAGGTACAACATCACTGCCTTTTTTCTGCTGTTTTTTGAATTTTTGGAGGATTTTTAGTCCCCTTTTAATTGCTGTTTACCCTCTCTGGGAATATGTGGTGGTGTTCAGAATCAACAATGATTTTGCTACTGAGAGAAAAACATGCGATTTTATAGTAAATTGAACACAAAGATTCCAGATATGAATTTGCCTGAGACGTCTGGATTTTAAATTCTAATTGCAATGCCTATTCACTTATTTTAATGCATTATGTATTGGAAAAATATTTCAACGTACGTGTTCGGACACTCAGACAGGTCTATTGGCTGATGTCAGCAGTACGTATATAAGGCCAGGTTCACATTACGTTTTTGGCGTCCGTTAGACGGACTACGTTACACTGCAGCATAACGCGGTGTAACGTAGTCCGTTAACGCCGCTATTTAGTCCAATTTTGGACGCATCGCTAGCGCACGCCCACAATGGGCTTGTGCTAGCGATGTGCCGGGTCCGTCACCGCTAGCGCAGATAGAGCATCTGCTAGTTCTGTCTGCGCTAGCGCGATGGCATGTCGGCGCTTGCATTAACAGCAGCCCGTTAACGCATGTGTTGAACGGGCTGCTCTTAACGCAATGTGAACCTAGCCTAAGGCATGCTTGATATAGTTCAATAAAGTGATTTGTTATATTGCTATCTGTTTTTTGAAACTGAAGATCGATATTCGCAAATAATCCAGACAATTTCTGCTACATATGCGGCAAACACAGTACTTACGATCAGCGCAAGATTTTAACAAAGTGAATGTGTCTTGCTTACAAGTATTCCTTTGACTGTCAAATTGTAAATGAAGAGAAAAGCTGTGCCCCTCATGCTTGTTGCACTGTGTGTTACTCTGGGCTAATGCAGTGGTTGAATGGGGAAAGGAATGGCTTTTACAGTGCTGATGGTTTGGCGTGAGCAGAAACCTCACCATACAGACTCTTATTTGCATGACTCAAATCACCAGCTATTCAAAGAGAAATAAGTCACAAATTATGTATCTGGCCTGCGAAACTACTCTTAAACCAGGAGCACACTATGTAGATAAGCTAGTGCCTGCCCCTCCTGCAGCAGGAACGGCAATTGAAAATGATGGTTCTGAATCTGATGAAGATTTTGATTTATAGGATTTATTTCCTGATGCAGAGCTGCAGGGTCAGCCACACTTGCTGAGCTAATCAGATTTGGATGATCTGGTAAGAGATCTGTCATTATCTAAAGAAAAGTCAGAACTTCTAGCTTCTAGACTTCGGAATTCTATTTTCTACAACTTCACGCTTGTGCCATCGACACACCAAGTTAGCTGCATACTATGCAATGGATAGTGATTTCTGACTCTGTAGCAATGTAAATGTTCTTATGATGGGGTTAGATGGTACACATGTTTCTGACGAATGGCAGCTATTCTTAGACTCTAGCATAACAAGGTTGAAAGCTGTCTTGTTGCACAATGGTAGCACAAAAACTGTGTTCCATTGGATCATACGGTTGGAATGTAAAAGACCCATGCTTCTATGGAGTTAGTTTTGAAAATGGTCAAATACTCAAAACGTAAATGGAAAATTTGGGCTGACCTGAAAGTGGTAGCACTGCTGCTCTGCCTACAGTTGGGGCACACAAAGCATATGTGTTTTTTGTGCCTATGGAGCAGTCGTGATGAAAGCAATAATAACAAAATGAGCCCGGGAATGTTGAGTCGAGCACACGGTTGGTTGGTACAGTGTACAACACAAATAACTATTCAATGCATTTCAAGTTTATCTTCCACCACTTTGCATTAAACTTGATGTAATAAAGAATGTTGTAGTTCCAATTGATCATGTTGGAAATGGTTTCTAGTATTTGAAGGAGAAGTTTAACATTCTGAAAACCTGAGGATAAATAAGCTCCGCACTTTTTATTGGCTCTGAAATCAAGAAACTAATGCATGATCACATATTAAAGGGAACCTGTCCGGAATATTGTGCACAGTAACCTAGTGTGTCAGATCGGTGCCGTTATACTGATTACAATGATACCTTGGTTCATGAAATCTGCCTTGTGGTTGTTATTTAATCTTTATTTTCAGTTTTGAGTTAATGATATGCCAGTGCTTCGGGGCGGCCTGTTTGTGTGTGTGTGTGGGTCTTCATGTAGTGCTCTGCCTAGGTATTCCTCTATATGGCTTCTGACAGGTCACTGATCCCTCACTGACCTGCCTCCTAGTTTGCATAATGAATAATTATATATATATTGAAAAAAAAAAACCTTCTGCAGGGCAGGTGCCAGCCGTAGCACCTGCGCTGCAGCAATAAGCGCATATCTACTGTGTATATAATGTTTGAGGTTATCCTGATATTCCCCCCCCCCCCCAAGAAAAAACCCAAAAAACATCCATTTGAAAATGACGCCCGCCACTCCTGCGTAGTAGCAGCTATTTGTGATCCAATAGCTGCTACTGCGCACGCGCCAGCGGCACTATCTTGCTAGGGAAATTTTTTTTTCTCTAAGATGGTGACGCTGGCGCATGCACAGTTGCAGCTATCAGATCACAGCTGCTCCTGCACAGGCGCTGCGAGCTCCATTTTCAAGTACATTTTTTGGGAGGAATATCTGGATAACCTGAAACATATTATGTAAGTAATAAAAATGTCTTAAAACATTCTCTCTCTCTCTCTCTCTCTCTCTCTCTCTCTCTCTCTCTCTCTCTCTCATTAGTCTGGCATTTGGCAGATATTAATAATTTTGGTAATCCTAAGTGACCTAAAACTGGAAAGTTTTTTCTGATTTAATGTGAGATATTGAGAAAAGCATGCATATGTGTCTTTTTATATAGTGTATTTAAACTTCTGGTTTCAACTGTATATTTGTTTGTGTATATCTTGTAGTTTGGAGCAGACATACAGTATATAGTTGTGCTCAAAAGTTTACGTACCCCAGCAGAATTTTTGCTTTCTTAGCCTTTTTTTTTTCAGAGAATATGAACGCTAAAACTTTCTCCACTCATGGTTAGTGGTTGGGTGAAGCCATTTATTGTCAAACTGCTGGTTTTTCTCTTTTCACAATGACAAGCCAAAACATCCAAATGACCCTGATCAAAAGTTCACATACCACATTTCTTAATACCGTGTTTTGCCCCCTCTAACATCAATGAGAGCTTGAAGTTTTTTGTGGTAGTTGTAGATAAGGTTCTTTTCTCTTCTTGGCAAAAAGCCTCCAGTTCCTGTAAATTGCTGGGCTGTCTAGCATGAACTTGCTCGTTTGATATCTCCCCAGAGTGAGCCAATGATATTGAGGTCAGGAGACTGAGATGGCCTCTCCAGAACCTTCACTTTGTTCTGCTGTAGCCAATGAGGGGTCGATTTGGCCTTGTGTTTTGGATCTTTGTCATGTTGGAACGTCCAAATACGATTTGTTGAAAACGTGCTGCATTTGTCTTTCCTTCAATTTTTACCAAGTTACCTGTGCCTTTTGTAGCTCACACATCCCCAAAACATCAGCGATCCATCTCCGTGCTTTACAGTAGGAATGGTGTTCCTTTCATCATAGGCCTTGTTGACCTCTCTCCAAATTTGACACTTATAGTTGTGGCCAAAAAGTCTCATCACTCCAAATTATCTTGCTTCAGATGTTTTGAGACTTGACTTTTTGCTGTTTTGCGTATTTTAGGCCAGATACTTTGTGGCATTTGTGCAGTAATGGCTTTCTTATGACAACTCGACCATGCAGCCCATTTTTCTTCAAGTGCCTCCTTATTGTGCATCTTGAAACAACCACACCGCTAGTTTTCAGGGAGTCCTGTATTTCAGCTGATGTTGTTTGTGGGTTTTTCTTTGCATCACGAATAATTTTCCTGGCAGTTGTGCACAACATTTTAGTTGGTTTTGTTTTTATAGAGCCCCTGATTTTCCATTTAACCACAGTTTAAAAGCTGCTGACTGGCATTATCAATTCCTTGGATCTCTTTTTGTATCCCTTTCCTGTTTTATACAGTTCAACTACCTTTTCCCGTAGATCCGTTGACCATTATTTTGCTTTCCCCATGACTCACAATCTAGAAAAGTGGCTGGATGAAAGATGCAAAAGTCTGTCTGGATCCCAGAAGCTCACTCAGCCATACACACTGATTAGAAGCAAACAGGTCACAAGTGAAGATGTTACTTTTAGTAGCCATTCAAACCCATTTGTGTCAATTTCTGTGCCTGTTATCAGGCCAAACTCACCAGGGTATGTGAACTTTTGATCAGGGTTGTTATGATTTAAAAAGAGAAAACACAGTAGTTTGACAATAAATGGCTTCACCCAACCACTAACCATGAGTGGAGAAAAAGTTTTGGTGTTATCATTCATATTCTCGGAATAAAAATGTCCAAGAAAGCAAACAATTCTGTCGGGGTATGTAAATAGATACATGTTTTGGTTTTCCTGTGGAAAAAGTGCTTATTGTACTTTTTTTTTTTTGTGGCTGCTCTTTCATTGAAATTGTTTGCTTCTCTGATCCCACATACATCCAGCAACTGGCAGATGCTTCTAAATGCTCATTTGTACTGGGCAACATGCTTTGCTAGTTATGATAGGCATTTATGTTACGGAATGCATTAAAGTCGTAAATGAAAATTATACCTAATGGTTACCATCTCTTGCAGGAACATTTTAGAATTGTGGAGATTGACGACGCTACATTTCTCATCAAAGCTGTTGAAATTTTATCAATTGCTTTAATCCAGTACCAGAGTGAAAAAATGTTGGTGAGGTGATTTTTTTTTTTTTTAGTTATTTATTTTTTAATATATATATAATGTCATTTTATATATACATTCCTACTTGGTTATGATAGTGTTTGCAAAGTTTTGTCAGTGGTGATTATGTAATGATGAGCTTTAACCCCTTAATAATCAAGCCAAATTTTAAAATTCTGACCAGTGTCACTTTGAGGTAATAACTTCAACGTATCCTACTGATTGAGACTTTTTTTGTGACATATTGTTCTTCATGATAGTTATAAAATGTCTTTGATATAACTTGCGTTTGTGGGGGGAAAAAAATGGAGATTTGGCGAAAATTTAGCAATTTTCAAATTCTTATGGCCTTAAATCAGAGTCTTGTCACACAACATAGTTAATAAATAACATTTCCCACATGTGTACTTTACATCAGTACAATTTTGGAAACATATTTTTTGTTAGAACGTTAGACGGGTTAAAAGTTAACCAGCAATTTTTCGTTTATCCAGCAAAATTACAAAAAATGTATTTTATCCCCTTTACCCAAAAAGGTGGTTTGTATGTTAACCTCTATACCCCCAAGGGTGGTTTACACGTTAATGACCGGGGCAATTTTTACAATTCTGACCACTGTCCCTTTATAAGGCTTTAACTCTGGAACGCTTCAACGGATTCTGGTGATTCTGACTCTGTTTTCTCGTGACATATTATACTTCATGATAGTGGAAACATTTCTTTGATATGACTTAAGCTTATTTGTGGAGAAAACGGAAATTTGGTGAAAATTTTGCAATTTTCCAACTTTGAATTTTCATGCCCTTAAATCACACAGATCTGTCACACAAAATACATAATAAGTAACATTTCCCACATGTCTACTTTACATCAGCGCCATTTTGGAACCAAAATTTTTTTTTTTGTTAGGAAGTTATAAGGGTTAAAAATTGACCAGCGATTTTTCATTTTTACAACATTTTTTTTTTTATGGACCACATCACATTTGAAGTCACTTTGAGGGGTCTATATGAAAGAAAATACCCAAAAGTGACACCATTCTAAAACCTGCACCCCTCAAGGTACTCAAAACCACATTCAAGAAGTTTATTAACCCTTCAGGTGCTTCACATGAATATTTGGAATGTTTTTTAAAAAAATTAACACAACTTTTTTTCACAAAATAATTACTTCAGATACATTTTTTGTTTATTTTCACAAGGGTAACAAGAAATTGGACCCCAAAAGTCATTGTACAATTTGTCCCAAGTACGCGGATACCCCATATGTGGGGTGGGGGTAAACCGCTGGGCGCATGGCAGAGCTCGAAATGGAAGGAGCGCCGTTTGACTTTTCAATGCAAAATTGACGCCATGTTGCGTTTGGAGAGCCCCTGATGTGTCTATACAGTGGAAACCCCCCACAAGTGACATCATTTTGGAAAGTAGACCCCCTAAGGAACCTGTCTAGATGTGTGGTGAGCACTTTAAACCCCCAAGTACTCATAGAAGTTTGTAACCTACAGTAAAAGCAGGGCTGTGGAGTCGGTAAGCCACAGTTGCGACTCCGACTCCAACTCCTGGATTTTATCAGGTTCCGACTCCTGCTCCGACTCCTTCATAAATGGCCAATTCGTAACAATAAATTTACTGTTGTAAAATATTAACATCGTGCTTATTCAGTTTCTCACCATCATATAAGTAATCAGACCACTTAGAGCAAAAACTATATTTATTAGAATACAATTAGAATATAGCAAATAACTTTTATAAACTTCTATAAACTCTTGTAAGTAAATATGCCATAAACACTGTTATGCAGTTAATAAGAAGAAATCTATAAATTTGTCCTCAGAAAAAGTATTGCCTGTGTCAGATCCTCCTTCATGGATGCCCTCAAATCTGATCTAATTATTTTGAGAGCAGAGAACAACCTCTCTACGCTAACTTGGGTTGGTGGCAAAGCAGTAACCACTCGGGCAACATCTCTGACAATGCCAGGATACAGAGGAATCGCTTGTTGCACTGTTATTTTTGATGTACAAATGGTCAAATTTCTCAATTTCTTTTAGTGCACATGAAAAATTCTGCTGAAATGTACTGGCTGTGTTCTTTGATGGGGATGACTCTTCTATGCGGGAACGCTTTGCACGGTCCTTGTGATCCAAATATTTTTTTAAATTAAATTCTTCATCAGTTGATGAGGGTGAAGATGTGGCAGGACGACCAAATTCTTTTTGTTCCTCCTGACTGTTCTGCAACCCTTTCATCCTTACTGCTATTTCAAACAGAGCTTCTTTTCCTTTAGTTAGCTGTTGATCATCTAGAAGAATCCGATGCATTGGGTCTACATAAACAGCTGCCAAAAGAATGTTATTTTGTAATAGTAGCTCCTCTCTCCGTTTCATTGATGTAGAAAGCGTCCCTTGAGAGTTTTTTTAAGTTCTTCCTTTTGTTTAAAAGCTTCTTCGATTACTAATTTTCTAATACTCGCTCTCTCTCCAGAGAAACACCAAGCTTGCGGGCCATTTCCCCATTCAGACACACAAAAGCTGGTCGTGAAAATAATGAAATAGGCACACTATCCTTTACAACAAGCTCTATGATCTGTTTTTTAAATGTATCTACTGTCATTGTCACAGTAACTTTGTCACTGACAAAATATCTTGCAACTGATGGCTGCAAAGTTCTCTGCTCCTTTGGCTGGAAGAGCTGGGCACTGGTTCATTGGTTTGGATGCAGTCTTTCTCATCCACTGCTTTCAGTACTTCTGGATGAAAGCGCTGTAAATGTCTCTTTAGATTAGAAGCTCTGGTAGGAGCATTTTTATCTTTGCCTGAATATGCACTGATCTTGGCTTCACAGCATTTGTTTTCGTCTGGATCATTTGTCATACACTGACAGACATAATGTTTTCTATCTTGAGTGATGGTGAAATGTTCAAATACAGCTGATTTAATGTGACACTTCTTTGACATTCTCAGGTTTTTAATTCTGCATTCACAATCCAAATGACAATTGTTTTTCCTAAAAACAATTGTACAAAATTATTGTCAGGTCGTACAACTGATATAGTGGTCAGTAATACTGTTATTCCTCATGTAATCACAGTTAACTGATGCAAAGTTTGTTGAAAGGATTAATACTTCTTACAGTCTTCCTCTTCTGAGTAGCAGCTGTGAGATGCTTGGAAGACGCACACCTAGTAAACATCTAGTCTAGAGGAGGAGCTTTACTACTAAGAATTTGCAACACATTTTCACTTTCAGTTTCATACATTGTAAGTAGGGGGGTTGGGGCAGCATGAGGTTAACCAAGTATAAGATTAGATAAGGGCAGTGGAGAACAGTGACACACAAAAAGTAAGAAATGTCTCTATCTCCAGCAGAACTGCTTATCACTGTTGTTCATAGTTTGATAGAACATATATATTTGAGTAACATTTATAAAATTCATATGAATGTTCAATTATGAAATATTAATACATTTTTTTAAAGCTGGAGTCTGGGTTGGTACATTTCTACCGACTCAGACTCCAACAAAACTAACTCCGATTCCAAGACTCCGACTCGACAGCCCTGAGTAAAAGTAAATTATATTTTTTTCACAAAAATTGTTTGTCCCCAATTTTTTATTTTCCCAAGGGTAACAGAAGAAATTGGTCAGCAAAAGTTGTTGTCCAATTTGTCCTGAGTATACTGATACCCAATATGTGGGGGTAAATCACTGTTAGGGCACACAGCAGAGTTCGGAAGGGAAGGAGAACCGTTTGACTTTTTCAACTCAGAATTGACTGGAATTGAGATTGGACACAATGTCGCGTTTGAAGTGCCCCTGATGTGCCTAACAGTGGAAACCTCCAATTCTAACTCCAACCCTAACCTCAACACACCCGCAGCCCTAACTCTAACTTTAGCCCCAACCCTTACTTTAGCCCTAACCCTAATGGGAAAATGGAAATACTTTTTTTATTTTATTATTTTTCCCCTAGCTAAGGGGGTGATAAAGGGGGGTTTGACTTACTATTTATAGCGGGTTTTTGTTTGGCAGCTGTCACACACTAAAAGACGCATTTTATTTCAAAAACAGTCTTTGCATCACCACATTTTGAGAGCTATAATTTTTCCATATTTTGGCCCTCGGAGTCATGTGAGGTCTTGTTTTTTGTGGAACGAGTTGACGTTTTTATTGGTACCAATTTTAGGCACATGACATTTTTTGATCGCTTATTGTTGCGATTTTTGGGAGGCCGAATGAACAAAACAATCAATTCATGAATTTCTTTGGGGGGGGGGGGGGGGCTTGTTTACACCACTCTGCGTGTGGTAAAATTGATCAAGCAGTTTTATTCTTCAGGTTAGTACGAATACAGCGATACCTCATTTATATAATTTTTTTGTGTTTTGGCGCTTTTATATAATAAAAACTATTTTATATAAGAAATATTTTTGCATCGCTTTATTCTGAGAGCTATAACTTTTTTTTTTTCGCTGATGACGCTGTATGGTGGCTCGTTTTCTGCGAGACGATGACGTTTTCAGCGGTACCATGTTTATTTATATCTGTCTTTTTGATCGCGTTGTATTCGACTTTTTGTTCAGCAGTATGATGATAAAGCATTGTTTTTTTGACTTTTTTTATGGAGTTAACTAGAGGGACAGTTCTATAGGTCGGATCGTTACTGGCGCGGTGATGCTAAATGTGTGCTTTTAGTTTTATTTACATTTATTTTTTGGAAAAACGTATATTTTTTTCTCTTAAGAATTAAAACAATATATATTTTTACACATGCTAATATTTTTTTAAAAACTTTTTTAGATTGTCCCAGGATGGGACATCACTATATCTATCTTGGAGCAGGGGGTCTGAAATAAGAACCTCAGGGGGTCTGAAATAAGAACCTCAGGACAAGCGCGATCACATCTTGTTTTTCCTTAGGGGAGCACACAGTGAGCCCTCTCCCTGCTCATGCTGCTCTATGGCTCTGCCAGCACCGGAATGCTGCGATCTTGTTTGATCTCAGTATTCCAGGGGTTAAAGTGCTGGGAGCGGTCCGTGTCTGCTGTGAGAATCAGCGGACACCCGACCTCGATCGCCGATGATGTACTATCCCGTCCATTGTCAGACGGGCCCAGGGCACATGGATGGGATAGTACGTCAGATGGCAGAAAGGGGTTAATAGCCTGGGAACCTTTGGCTATTGGCTCCTTCCCAGAATATTAACATCAGCCGTCGGCTTTCCCTCTGCTGGTTATGAAAATTATGCCCACTCGTTTGTTTGTTTGTTTTTTTTTTTTAATTTTTAAAAAAATCCACACATTGCATTTCACGCAGATTTGACAGTTGCTGTTTTCTTACAGCATATGTAGGTTAATTGTTATTGCTCCTACATTGGCTGGTGACTGAGTGTTTATTTAATATTATTGAGGGTATCTGGCTGAAGAGGTTGAACAAGGAAATTGCATCACAATTTTTTTTTAATATATCTTTATTTAGCTACCGTATATACTCAATTATAAGCCGAGATTTTCAGCCCAAATTTTTGGGCTGAAAGTGCCCCTCTCGGCTTATACTCGAGTCACGGTCGGCGGGTGAGGGGGAGAGGGCGCTGAGGCATACTCATCCGGTTCCGGGGCTCCTGGCACTGTCCCTGCAGTCCCACTGTCTCCGGGTGCCGCAGCTCTTCCCCTGTTCAGCGGTCACGTGGGACCGCTCACTAGAGAAATGAATATGAACTCCACTCCCATAGGGGTGGAGCCGCATATTCATTTCTCTAATGAGCGGTAACGGTGACCGCTGATAGAGGAAGAGGCTGCGGCACCGAAGACCAGCTGTCCGGGGGAAGGAGCGGGACGCCGGGAGCAGGTAAGTATTACATATTCACCTGTCTGCGTTCCACACGCCGGGCGCCGCTCCATCTTCCCGGCGTCTCTCCGCACTGACTGTTCAGGTCAGAGGGCGCGATGACGCATATAGTGTGCGCGCCGCCCTCTGCCTGATCAGTCAGTGCAGAGAGACGCCGGGACGGGACGCTGAGGAGCTGTAAGCAAGAGAGGTGTGTCATTTTTTTTTTTATTGCAGCAGCAGCAACGGCACAGCTTTCTATGGTACATCTATGGGGCAATAATGAACGGTGCAGAGCACTTTATGGCACAGCTATGGGGCAATAATGAACGGTGCAGAGCACTATATGGCACAGCGCACTATATGGCACAGCTATGGGGCAATAATGAATGGTGTAGAGCACTATATGACACAGCTATGGGGTAATAATGAACGGTGCAGAGCACTATATGGCACAGCTATGGGGCAATAATGAACGGTGCAGAGCACTATATGGCACAGCTATGGGGCAATAATGAACGGTGCAGAGCACTATATGGCACAGCTATGGGGCAATAATTAACGGTGCAGAGCACTATATGGTACAGCTATGGGGCAATAATGAACGGTGCAGAGCACTATATGGCACAGCTATGGGGCAATAATGAACGGTGTAGGGCACTATATGACACAGCTATGGGGCAATAATGAACGGTGCAGAGCACTATATGGCACAGCTATGGGGCAATAATGAACGGTGCAGAGCACTATATGGCACAGCTATGGGGCAATAATGAACGGTGCAGAGCACTATATGGCACAGCTATGGGGCAATAATGAACGGTGCAGAGCACTATATGGCACAGCTATGGGGCAATAATGAACGGTGCAGAGCACTATATGGCACAGCTATGGGGCTATAATGAACGGTGCAGAGCACTATATGGCACAGCTATGGGGCAATAATGAACGGTGCAGAGCACTATATGGCACAGCTATGGGGCAATAATGAATGGTGCAGAGCACTATATGGCACAGCTTTCTATGGTACAGCTATGGGGCAATAATGAACGGTGCAGAGCACTATATGGCACAGCTATGGGGCAATAATGAATGGTGCAGAGCACTATATGGCACAGCTTTCTATGGTACAGCTATGGGGCAATAATGAACGGTGCAGAGCACTATATGGCACAGCTTTCTATGGTACAGCTATGGGGCCATAATGAACGGTATGGAGCATCTATTTTTATTTTTGAAATTCACCGGTAGCTGCTGCATTTTCCACCCTAGGCTTATACTCGAGTCAATAAGTTTTCCCAGTTTTTTTGTGGCAAAATTAGGGGGGTCGGCTTATACTCGGGTCTGCTTATACTCGAGTATATACGGTATATGTATTTGCAAAAATGCATGCAAGACACTTAAAAAAAAAAAAAAGAAAAAAGTATCAAAAATGCATTTATTTTCATCTGCGTTTTTGTGCCAAGTGATTCAGAAACCTTGCAGAAATTTCTGCAAGCAAATACGCAACGTATGCACATAGCTCTACTGTCAGCAGAAGACTAGAGCTGTGTGTGACGACAGTGACTGGCTGTGGCATAGAAGAGAGTTGGCTTGGCTATTAAAGGGAATTCGTCAGCAGATTTTGCTATCTAATCTGAGGACAGCATGAGGTAGGGGTGAAAACACAAATTTCTAGGATGTGTACTTGCCTAGCTATGTGCAGTTGTTTACTTATAATGGTGGTTTTCTCACGATGACATTATTATTGCTGTGACTAGCTGGCCTGTGTTAACTGGTCTGACTCCACCCCTTTTTGTGATAAGCAGTTAAGGTCAATAGACATGCTAAATCTAAGAACTGTCACAACTACTGCACCCAGTAAACTTAAATGGTGCATAGGTGGATCCAGGGTGTCTTTGCCTACACCCTGCTGCTCTCAGAAGAGGTTGCAAAAACCTGCTGACAGATTCCCTGATGTCGGTCTCCCACTGTTTAGTGCGAGGTTTGGCGCTGAGCCCACCCCTTTCCAGGCACACATCAGCTGATATATGCAGCTGACATGTGCCCAGAACAGCTGTGTGTGGAATCACAATCCACTATTTAGAACTGTAAGCTCGCAAGGTCAAGGTCCTTGCCCCTCTGTATTAGTCTGTCATTATTAGTTTGCTTACTGTAAGTGATATCTGTAATTTGTATGTAACCTCTTCTCATGTACAGCACCATGGAATCAATGGTGCTATATAAATAAATAATAAATAATAACTAGTTAAATGTAGCTGTCAATTTCTGACAGGGCATTTAAATTGTGCTTACCGAAAGTCCATCACTAATCCTGCCCATCAGATTAGTATCGGATTGGCATGACAATCGGAGGTCTCAAGCAGACCTCTCTGGTTGTCATAGCCGAATTGCTATGAGCGCTGCCGCTGGTCGGCGCTCATAGCAAGTGAGCATTTCTGATAATCGCCTGGGTGTAGCAGAGGCGATCTGATCATTACTTCGGTGTAGCAAAGGCGATTGAAGAAGTGCAGCTACTAGTCTCCTATGGAGACTATTAAAGCATGCAAAAAGTTAAAAACTTAAAAAAAAAAAAGTACAAATCACCCCCCTTTCGCCCCATTCAAAATAAAACAATAAAAAAAATCAATTACCATATATACTAGAGTATAAGCTGAGATTTTCAGCCCACTTTTTTGTGCTGAAAGTCCCCCTCTCGGCTTATACTCGAGTCATACCCAGGGGTCGGCAGTGGAGGGGGAGCGGGGGCTGTCTAATAATACTCACCTGCTCCTGGCGCGGTCCCTGCAGGTCCCTGGCTTCCCGGTGCTGCAGTTTCTTCCTGTAGTGAGCGGTCACATGGTACCGCTCATTACAGTAATGAATATGCGGCTCCACCTCCCATAGGGGTGGAGCCGCATATTCATTACTGTAATGAGCGTTAACGGTGACCGCTCACTACAAGAAGAAAATGCGGCGCCGGGGAACAGACGTGCAGCACCAGGAGCAGGTAAGTATGACGGGGGGCAGTGCGCTATAGTCACCTGCTCCTCGTTCCACCGTCGGCGCCACTGTCTCTTCTGCAGTGACTCTCAGGTCAGAGGGCGCGGTGACGCGATCAGTGCGCGCCACCCTCTTCCTGATCGTCGGTGCACAGGACGGGGAAGACACAGCGACGGTCAGCGATGGAACGGGGAGCAGGTGACTATAGCAAGTGCCAGGGGCCGGAGATGTGAGTATCTAATTTTTTTAATCGCAGCAACAGCATATGGGGCAAATATCTGTATGGAGCATCTTATGTGGCCATGTGCAGCATGATATGGGGGCAAATATCTGTATGTGGCATCTTATGTGGCCATGTGCAGCATGATATGGGGCAGATATCTGTATGTGGCATCTTATGTGGCCATGTGCAGCATGATATGGGGGCTAATATCTGTATGGAGCATCTTATGGGGCCATGTGCAGCATTATATGGGGGCAAATATCTGTATGGAGCATCTTATGTGGCCATGTGCAGCATGATATGGGGGCAAATATCTGTATGGGGCATCTTATGGGGCATGTGCAGCATGATATGGGGGCAAATATCTGTATGGGGCATCTTATGTGGCCATGTGCTCCATTATATGGGGGCAAATATCTGTTTGGGGCATCTTATGTGGCCATGTGCAGCATGATATGGGGGCAAATATCTGTATGGAGCATCTTATGGGGCCATGTGCAGCATGATATGGGGGCAAATATCTGTATGGAGCATCTTATGGGGCCATGTGCAGCATGATATGGGGGCAAATATCTGTATGGAGCATCTTATGGGGCCATGTGCAGCATGATATGGGGGCAAATATCTGTATGGAGCATCTTATGGGGCCATAATCCACATTTGTGCAGCATTATATGGGACATATTTTAATATGGAGCATCTTATGGAGCCCATCATGAACTGTATGGAGCATTATATGGGGCTCCTGATTCAATATGGATATTCAAAAACACTTAACCTACTAATGTCTCAATTATTTTTACTTTTATTGGTATCTATTTTTACTTTTGAAATTTACCAGTAGCTGCTGCATTTTCCACCCTAGGCTTATACTTGAGTCATTAAGTTTTTCTAGTTTTTTGTGGCAAAATTAGGGGGGTCGGCTTATACTCGGGTCGGCTTATACTCGGGTCGGCTTATACTCGGGTCGGCTTATACTCGGGTCGGCTTATACTCGGGTCGGCTTATACTCGGGTCGGCTTATACCGGCTTATAAAAACTTGTGGGCTAAAAAATATCTTGTGGAAAAAAAAAAACATTTTTATTTTCATGACTCTGCATTATTAACATATGTGAAGCACTTGGGCATTCAAAGTTCTCACCACACATCTAGATAAGTTCCTTGGGGGGTCTAGTTTCCAAAATGGGGTCACTTGTGGGGGGTTTCTACTGTTTAGGTACATCAGGGGCTCTGCAAACGCAACATAACGCCCGCAGACCATTCTATCAAAGTCTGCATTCCAAAACGGCGCTCCTTCGCTTCCGAGCTCTGCCATGCGCCCAAACAGTGGTATACCCCCACATATGGGGTATCAGCCTACTCAGCATAAATTGCACAATAAATTTTGGGGTCCAATTTCTCCTGTTACCCTTGTGAAAGTAATAATTTGGGCGTGAAAATATCATTTTTGTGGAAAAAAAAATATATAAAAAATATTTTTTTTATTTTCATGGCTCTACATTATAAACTTCTGTGAAGCAGTTGGGGGTTCATAGTGCTCACCACACATCTAGATAAGCTCTTTGGAGGGTCTAGTTTCCAAAACGGGGTCACTTGTGGGGGGTTTCTACTGTTTAGGTACATCAGGAGTTCTGCAAATGCAACATGACGCCCGCAGACCATCCCATCAGTCTGCATTCCAAGCGGCGCTCCTTCCCTTCCGAGCCCAGATGGGTGCCCAAACAGTGCCCCCGTCCCCCCACATATGGGGTATAAGCGTACTCAGGACAAACTGGTCAACAGATTTTGGGGTCCAATGTCTCCTGTTACCCTTGAGAGAAAAAAAAAATAGCAGGCTAAAAAACTATTTTTGAGGGAAAAAAATGGATTTTTTATTTTCACGGATCTACGTTATAAATTTCTGTGAAGCACTTGGGGGATAAAAGTGCTCACCACACATCTAGATAAGTTCCTTAAGGGGTCTAGTTTCCAAAATGGGGTCACTTGTGGGGAGTTTCTACTGTTTGGGTACATCAGGGGCTCTCCAAACGCGACATGGTGTCCCATCTCAATTCCAGCCAATTCTACATGAAAAAGCAAAACGGCACTCCTCTTCCAAGCTCTGCGGTGCGCCCAAACAATGGTTTACCCCCACATATGGGATATCGACGTACTCAGGAGAAATTGCACAACAACTTTTGTCGTCTAATTTCTCCTGTTACCCTTGTGAAAATAAGAATTTGTGGGCGAAAAGATAATTTTTGTGTAAACAAATTCGAATTTTTTTTATTTTCACGGCTCTACTTTATAAACTTCTGTGAAGCACTTGGGGGCTCAAACTGCTCACCACACATCTAGTTAAGTTCCTTAAGGGGTCTAGTTTCCAAAATAGTGTCACTTGTGGAGCGTTTCCACTGTTTAGGCACATCGGGGGCTCTCTAAACGTGACATGGCATCCGATCTCAATTGCAGCCAATTCTGCATTGAACAAGTCAAATGGCGCTCCTTCTCTTCCAAGCTCTGCGGTGCGCCCAAACAGTGGTTTTCCCCACATATGGGGTATCGGCTTATTCAGGAGAAATTGCACAACAAAATTTATGGTTAAATTTCTATTTTTACACTTGTGAAAATTTAAAAAAAATGGCTCTGAAGTAAAATGTTTGCAAAAAAAGTTAAATGTTCATTTTTCCTTTCACATTGTTTTAGTTCCTGTGAAGCACGTAAAGGTTAATAAACATCTTGAATGTGGTTTTGAGCACCTTGAGGGGTGCAGTTTTTAGAATGGTGTCACACTTGGTTATTTTCTATCATATAGACCCCTCAAAATGACTTCAAATGTGATGTGGTCCCTAAAAAAAAAAATGGTGTTGTAAAAATGAGAAATTGCTGGTCAACTTTTAACCCTTATAACTCCCTAACAATAAAAAAATTTGTTTCCAAAATTGTGCTGATGTGAAGTAGACATGTGGGAAATGTTATTTATTAACTATTTTTTCTGACATATCTCTGATTTAAGGGCATAAAAATACAAAGTTTGAAAATTGCAAAATTTAGAAATTTTTCGCCATATTTCCGTTTTTTTCATAAATAATCGCAAGTAATATCGAAGAAATGTTACCACTAACATGAAGTACAATATGTCACGAAAAAACAGTTTCAGAATCAGCGGGATCTGTTAAAGCGTTCCAGAGTTATAGCCTCATAAAGTGACAGTGGTCAGAATTGTAAAAATTGGCTCTGTCACTAAGGGGTTAAACAACAGAATATAACTCCAAGTAAATCAAACTTCTATGAAATCAAACTGTCCACTTAAAAAGTAACACTGTTTGACAATCAATTTTACATGCTGTTGTGCAAATGGAATAGACAACAGATGGAAATCATTGGAAATTATCAAGACACACTCAATAAAGGAGTGGTTCTGCAGGTGGGGACCACAGACCACATCTCAGTACGAATGCTTTTTGGCTGATGTTTTGGTCACTTTTGAATGTTATTTGTGCTTTCACACTCGTGGTAGAATGACACGGAAGCTACAACCCACTCAAGTGGCTCAGGTAGTGCAGCTCATCCAGTATGGTACATCAATGCGAGCTGTGGCAAGAAGGTTTGCTGTCTGTCAGTGCAGTATCCAGAGGCTGGAGGCCCTACCAGAAGACAGGCCAGTACACCATGAGACATGGGGGGCAGTAGGAGGGCAAGAACCCAGCAGCAGGACCGCTACCTCAGCCTTTGTGCAAGGAGGAACAGAAGGAGCACTGCCAGAGCCCTGCAAAATTTCCTGCAGCAGGCCACAAATCTGCATGTGTCTGCACAAATGGTTAGAAAGCGACTCCATGAGGATGGTCTGAGTGCCCGATGTCCACAGATGGGGGTTGTGTTCACAGCCCAACAGCGTGCAGGATGCTTGGCATTTGCCACAGAACACTAGGATTGGCAAATTTGCCACTTGTGCCCTTCACAGATGAAGCAGGTTTGCACTGAGTACATGTGACAGACTTCACAGATTTTGGAGACACCGTGGAGAACTATTTGCTGCCTGCAACATCCTTCAGTATGACCGGTTTGGCAGTGGGTCAGTAATGGTGTGGGGTGGCATTTCTTTGGAGGGCTGTACAGCCCTCCATGTGCTCGCCAGAGGTAGTCTGACTGCCATTAGGTACCGAGATGAGATCCTCAGACCCCTTGTGAGACCATACGCTGGTGCTGTTGGCCCTGGGTTCTTCCTAATGCAGGTCAATGCCAGACCTTGTGGCTAGAGTGTGTCAGCAGTTCCTGCAAGATGAAGGCATTGAAGCTATGGACTGGCCCGCTCGTTCCCCAGTCCTGAATCCGATTGAACACATCTGGGACATCATGTCTCGCCCCATCCACCAACGTCACGTTGCCCCAGACTGTCCAAGAGTTGGTAGATGCTTTAGTCCAGGTCTGGGAGGAGATCCCTCAGGAGACCATCCTCTGCCTCATCAGGAGCATGTGCAAACATTGTATGGAGGTCATACAGGCACGTGGAGGCCACGCACACTACTAAACATAATTTCCTTGTTTTGAGGCATTTCCACTGAAGTTGGATCAGCTTGTAATTTGATTCTTCCACTTTCATTTTGAGTATCGTTCCAAATCTAGGCCTCCATGAGAGATTAATTTTGATTTTCAATGATAATTTTTGTTTTATTATTCTCAACGCTTTCCACTATGTAGTAAGTAAAGACTTACAACTGGAATATTTTATTCAGTGATATCGAGGATGTGAGATTTTAGTGTTCCCTTTTGTTTTTTTTCAGCTAGATATACACTGTGTGCAGAATTATTAGGCAAGTTGTATTTTAGAGGATTATTTTTATTATTGATAATCAACTATGTTCTCAATCAACCCAAAAGACTCATAAATATCAAAGCTTAATATTTTTGTAAGTTTTTTTTTTTTAGATTTGGCTTTATTAGGAGGATACCGTATATACTCGAGTATAAGCCGAGATTTTCAGCCCAAATTTTTGGGCTGAAAGTGCCCCTCTCGGCTTATACTCGAGTCATGGTCGGCGGCAGAGTCAGCGGGTGAGGGGGAGAGAGGACTGTCGCATACTCACCTAGTCCCGGCGCTCCCCCTGCCCGTCCCATGGTCTTCGGTGCCGCAGCTCGTCCCCTGTTCAGCGGTCACGTGGGACCGCTCATTAAAGTTATGAATATGGACTCCACTCCCATAGGGTTGGAGCCGCATATTCATTCCTCTAATCAGCGGTAACGATGACCGCTGACAGAGGAAGAGGCTGCGGCACCCGGAGACCAGCTGTCCGGGATAAGGAGCCAGGGACGCCGGGAGCGGGTAAGTATGTCAGTTACCTGTCCGCGTTCCACACGCCGGGCGCCGCTCTGTCTTCCCGTCCTCTTACTCTGACTGTTTCAGAGGGCGCGATGACGTACTAGTGTGCGCGCCGCCCTCTGCCTGAACAGTCAGTGCGGAGAGGCGCCGAGACGGGACGCTGAGGAGCTGCAGGCAGCAAGAGAGGTATGTCATTTTTTTTTTTTTTTATTGCAGCAGCATTATATATTGCACAGATTTATAAGGAGCATCTATGGGGCCATACTGAATGGTGCAGAGCATTATATATGGCACCACTTTCTATGGAGCATCTATGGGGCCATAATGAACGGTGCAGAGCATTATATATGGCACAGCTTTCTATGGAGCATCTATGGGGCCATAATGAACGGTGCAGAGCATTATATATGGCACAGCTTTCTGTGGAGCATCTACGGGGCCATACTGAATGGTGCAGAGCATTCTATATGGCACAGCTTTATGTGGAGCATCTATGGGGCCATAATGAACAGTGCAGAGCATTCTATATGGCACAGCTTTATGTGGAGCATCTGTGGGACCATAATGAACGGTGCAGAGCATTATATATGGCACAGCTTTATATGGAGCATCTATGGGGCAATAATGAACGGTGCAGAGCATTCTATATGGCACAGCTTTATGTGGAGCATCTATGGGACCATAATGAACGGTGCAGAGCATTACCGTATTTTCTGGTGTATAAGACGACTGGGCGTATAAGACGACCCCCAACTTTTCCATATAAAATATGGAATTTGGGATATGCCCGCTGTATAAGACTGGGGTCATCTTATATGCCCAGTCATCTTATTCAGCGTGTGGTTCCCAGGGTCTGGAGGAGAGGAGACTCTCCTTCAGGCCCTGGGATCCATATTCATGTTAAAAATAAAGAATAAAAATAAAAAATATGGATATACTCACCCTTCCGAGAAGCCTGGCTCTCACCGGTGTAAGCGTCTGCCTCCGTTCCTAAGAATTGCAGCATGAAGGACCCTCGATGATGTCACGGTCAGGTGACTGGCCTGTGATTGGTCCGTGACCGCTCATGTGACCAGTCACCTGACCGTGATGTCATCGAAGGTCCTTCACGCTCTGCAATTCTTAGGAACGGAGGCAGACGCTTGCACCGCTGACAGCCAGGCTTCTCGGAGGGGTGAGTATATACATATTTTTTATTTTTATTCTTTATTTTTAACATGAATATGGATCCCAGGGCCTGAAGGAGAGTCTCTTCTCCTTCAGCCCCTGGGAACATCCAGGATCGCTCCCTGCACACACCGTACCCGGCGTATAAGACGACCCCCGACTTTTGGGACAATTTTTAGGGGTTAAAAAGTCGTCTTATACGCCGGAAAATACGGTATATGTGGCACAGCTTTATGTGGAGCATCTATCGGGCCATAATGAACGGTGCAGAGCATTATATATGGCACAGCTTTATGTGGAGCATCTATGGGGCCATAATGAACGGTATGGAGCATCTATTTTTATTTTTGAAATTCACTGGTAGCTGCTGCATTTTCCACCCTAGGCTTATACTCGAGTCAATAGGTTTTCCCAGTTTTTTGTGGCAAAATTAGGGGGGTCGGCTTATACTCGGGTCGGCTTATACTCGAGTATATACGGTATATGTTTGTGCAGGTAACTATTACTGTGCAGAATTATTAGGCAACTTAATAAAAACCAAATCTATTCCCATCTCACTTGTTTATTTTCACCAGGTAAACCAATGTAACTGCACAAAATTTAGAAATAAACATTTCTGACATGCAAAAATAAAACCCCAATAAATTAGTGACCAATATAGCCACCTTTCTTTATGATGACACTCAACAGCCTTCCATCCATAGATTCTGTCAGTTGCTTGATCTGTTTACGATCAACATTGCGTGCAGCAGCCACCACAGCCTCCCAGACACTGTTCTGAGAGGTGTACTGTTTTCCCTCCCTGTAGATCTAACATTTTATGAGGGACCACAGGTTCTCTATGGGGTTCAGATCAGGTGAACAAGGGGGCCCTGTCATTATTTTTTCTTCTTTGAGCCCTTTACTGGCCAGTCTCGCTGTGGAGTAGTTGGAGGCATGTGATGGAGCATTGTCCTGCATGAAAATCATGTTTTTCTTGAACGATACAGACTTCTTCCTGTACCACTGCTTGAAGAAGTTGTCTTCCAGAAACTGGCAGTAGGTCTGGGAGTTGAGCTTCACTCCATCCTCAACCCGAAAAGGTCCCACAATCTTTGATGATACCAGCCCATACCAGTACCCCACCTCCACCTTGCTGGTGTCTGAGTCGGAGTGGAGCTCTGTGCCCTTTACTGATCCAGCCTCTGGCTCATCCATCTGGCCGATAAAGAGTCAATCATTTCATCAGTCCATAAAACCTTTGAAAAGTCAGTCTTCGGCTGTGTGCACATGATGCGGGTTTAGTGCGGATCCACAGCTTTTTTTCTCACGCAGAAACGCTGCAGTTCCGCAAAGGGATTTATAGTACAACTAGATGGCAGCCCGATTCTAAAGAATCGGGAGTCTAGAATCCATATATACTTTATTTATTCAAATGTAAGAATAATACAATTAATAAATAATAGTAAGAAAGAACAAAAAATGGCTGCACTCACCAGCTCTTGACAATTCTTGTTATTTAAGGTACAGTTACACAGGATCCATGAACATGCTTATGAGGGGAGTGATGAAAGACATCAGACAACAACTTTGCGTGTTGTGGCAAATGCCACAACAACGGTTCTTTGCTTAAGAACAATAATGTAAATAATAAATAATATGTATCAATAACTATGTATATTGGTATGTTCTATGACATTTTAAAATATTTCATTATTATGTGGAAAAGCTCTTAGTACCCATACTGGCGCATACTTGTGTGCCCATCAGGTATTTTCACAGTAATTTTACATCTGATGGGTTGGTATGAAACGTTTTTAATCATCTCTTGGGCTTAGCTAAGCCTTCATTTTAAATAATTCTAATAAGTGCAACAGAAATAAAAGCCTTTTTGTGTATCCAAATTTTTTGTGTTTATTTTTACAGAAGTGTAAAATTTAAGAAATCAACGTTCATAGTACACCGATGGGCTAATATAAGCATGCCCATCAACCACGTCACGGTAGCCTTTGAACTGATGGGTCCTAACTGATTCCTATTTCTTAATACCTCTTTCACATCTGCATGTTTCTGATATTTGCAGAAGTAATGTTAAAAACAATACAACTTCCACACTTGGCACCAAAGACCTGACCTACAACACACTTTCAGCAAGTGCCATGCAATGTAGATGAAGCTTGGAGTTAACTTGCAGTAAATGCGGCAAACGCGGCTTCGACAATTGCATTAAATGCAGCCACAACAAAAACACTGGTAAGTGGAGATTTTGTGGCGAAAACTGCAGAAACCACATGTGCCGCACCTGCCGCAAGTGAAGTACAAATTCCCTATACATTGCATGCAACTTACAGCAAGAGTGGCGTGGGTCAGCCCTTAGGCAGGAAGTGCAGAAATAGCCTTTTTTCCACCATAAATTCTCCAAATGGCAGAAAAATGTTGATGTGAAAGCAAAATCTCTATTCTTTCCCTATCTATCTAAATATGTACCTATCTATATATCTATTTCTATGTACAGAACACACCTGGAGATAGAGATGTGTGTGAACAGCCATCCCACCCATCTCTTACCTGTTCACAAAAACCTCACCCTTTTTAAAAACAAAATGAAATCTCTCAGCAGCTATACTGCTGGAGCTTCAAATACAGGTTCCTATCACCAAATACAGGCATTTGGATGATACACATCTTACATCTTGTACTTAATGTGTGTTCTACTTACCTATAAAAATATGTATTGATATTATCATATTTCTAAATTTATGTAGATATGATATAGAGTTATTAACCCTATATGCTAATGAGTACGTATGTTATATACGTATCTATATATATAATTGTCTAAGGGTTTTTCCGTCTGTCTGTCTGTCTGTCTGTCTGTCCTGGAAATCCCGCGTCTCTGATTGGTCGAGGCACAGCATGGCGACGATGATGTCATAAAGGTTGCCTCGACCAATCAGTGACGGGCACAGTCTGCCGTGAATTCGCCTCGACCAATCAGCGACGGGCACAGTATCGACGTAGATGTCATAATGGTTGCCATGGCGACGATGTCATAAAGGTTGCCTCGACCAATCAGCGACGGGCACAGTCTGCCGTGAATTCTGGAATCATCATTGTCCATATACTACGGGGACATGCATATTCTAGAATACCCGATGCATTAGAATCGGGCCACAGTCTATTTTCCTACATAAGTACTTAAAATCTATATGTCTATGGCTACACTAATTTTTTTTTGTTTTTGTTTTTTTTCCTTATCTCTATACATAGAATTTGCCTATTGCTGTCTGTTATTAGAAAAACTGAATAATGAAAAAAAAGAAAAGTAACTTTAAACTAAAATATTTTTGTAGATAATATTACGTGTGAAGACTTTAGTACTATCAGCCAATAATTGTCCTTGAAGTGGTGTATTAACCACTTTAACCCTCACATTGCAACGTTGCTTCACCCTGGAAAAAGCAACATACAATTGACCATGGGCAAAAGCAGGTTCTGGTAGATAAATGCCAACTCGATGGAGGGTCTGGCCTTGAGATTTATTTATGGTCATTGCAAATGCGGGCTTAATGGGAAATTGTCTCCGTCTTAATTTAAAAGGTAATCCAGTCTCTGATGGACACAAATCAATTCGTGGAATGAATACCACATTTCCTGCTGCTGACCCACTAATTACTTTAGCCAGTATGATATTGGCATGTAAGGCAGTGACAATGAGCCGCGTACCATTGCAGAGACCTTTGTTCGTGTTCAGATTACGTAATAACATGACAATGGTGCCAATTTTAAGTTTCAGCCGATGTGAAGGCATTCCAGTTGGTGTTAGTGAATTCAAAAACTCAAGTGGGTATTGATCGAGGTCATCAGCTTCATCAGGATCGATGGAATCATCACTGATATATTCAGTATAGTCACCTATCAATAAATCCATGACTTGGGAATTGACTTTCTCAACGGCCTCATTTTTTGGACATAAAATTGCATGAGATGCAGCTGTATTTATGCTTTCGGTGTCATTCACATCAATACAAAGATTATCTCCAAAAATTTCAATTATTAACCCCTTCACCCCCAAGGGTGGTTTGCACGTTAATGACCGGGCCAATTTTTACAATTCTGACCACTGTCCCTTTAGGAGGTTATAACTCTGGAACGCTTCAACGGATCTTGGCGATTCTGACATTGTTTTCTTGTGACATATTGTACTTCATGATAGTGGTAAAATTTCTTCGATATAACTTGCGTTTATTTGTGAAAAAAACGGAAATTTGGCGAAAATTTTGAAAATTTTGCAATTTTCCAACTTTGAATTTTTATGCCCTTAAATCACAGACATATGTCACGCAAAATACTTAATAAGTAACATTTCCCACATGTCTACTTTACATCAGCACAATTTTGGAACCAAAATTTTTTTTTGTTAGGGAGTTATAAGGGTTAAAAGTTGACCAGAAATTTCTCATTTTTACAACACCATTTTTTTTTAGGGACCACATCTCATTTGAAGTCATTTTGAGGGGTCTGTATGATAGAAAATACCCAAGTGTGACACCATTCTAAAAACTGCACCCCTCAAGGTGCTCAAAACCACACTCAAGAAGTTTATTAACCCTTCAGGTGTTTCACAGGAATTTTTGGAATGTTTAAATAAAAATGAACATTTAATTTTTTTTCACACAAAATTTATTTCAGCTCCAATTTGTTTTATTTTACCAAGGGTAACAGGAGAAAATAGACTGCAAAAGTTGTTGTACAATTTGTCCTGAGTACGCTGATACCCCATATGTGGGTGTAAACCATTGTTTGGGCGCATGGCAGAGCTTGGAAGGGAAGGAGCGCCATTTGACTTTTCAATGCAAAATTTACTGGAATTGAGATGGGACGCCATGTTGCGTTTGGAGAGCCCCTGATGTGCCTAAACATTTAAACCCCCTACAAGTGACACCATTTTGGAAAGTAGACCCCCTAAGGAACTTATCTAGATGTGTGGTGAGCACTTTGACCCACCAAGTGCTTCACAGAAGTTTATAATGCAGAGCCGTAAAAATAAAAAATCATATTTTTTCACAAAAATGATCTTTTCGCCCCCAATTTTTTATTTTCCCAAGGGTAAGAGAAGAAATTGGTCCCCAAAAAATGTTGTGCAATTTGTCCTGAGTACGCAGATACCCCATATGTTGGGGTAAACCACTGTTTGGGCGCATGGCAGAGCTTGGAAGGGAAGGAGCGCCATTTGACTTTTCAATGCAAAATTGACTGGAATTGAGATGGGACGCCATGTTGCGTTTGGAGAGCCCCTGATGTGCCTAAACATTGAAACCCCCTACAAGTGACACCATTTTGGAAAGTAGACCCCCTAAGGAACTTATCTAGATGTGTGGTGAGCACTTTGACCCACCAAGTGCTTCACAGAAGTTTATAATGCAGAGCCGTAAAAATAAAAAATCATATTTTTTCACAAAAATGATCTTTTCGCCCCCAATTTTTTATTTTCCCAAGGGTAAGAGAAGAAATTGGTCCCCAAAAAATGTTGTGCAATTTGTCCTGAGTACGCAGATACCCCATACGTTGGGGTAAACCACTGTTTGGGCGCATGGCAGAGCTCGGAAGTGAAGGAGCGCCATTTGACTTTTCAATGCAAAATTGACTGGAATTGAGATGGGACGCCATGTTGCGTTTGGAGAGCCCCTGATGTGCCTAAACATTGAAACCTCCTACAAGTGACACCATTTTGGAAAGTAGACCCCCTAAGGAACTTATCTAGATGTGTGGTGAGCACTTTGACCCACCAAGTGCTTCACAGAAGTTTATAATGCAGAGCCGTAAAAATAAAAAATCATATTTTTTCACAAAAATGATCTTTTCGCCCCCAATTTTTTATTTTCCCAAGGGTAAGAGAAGAAATTGGTCCCCAAAAAATGTTGTGCAATTTGTCCTGAGTACGCAGATACCCCATATGTTGGGGTAAACCACTGTTTGGGCGCATGGCAGAGCTTGGAAGGGAAGGAGCGCCATTTGACTTTTCAATGCAAAATTGACTGGAATTGAGATGGGACGCCATGTTGCGTTTGGAGAGCCCCTGATGTGCCTAAACATTGAAACCCCCCACAAATGACACCATTTTGGAAATTAGACCCCCTAAGGAACTTATCTAGATGTGTTTTGAGAGCTTTGCACCCCCAAGTGTTTCACTACAGATTATAACGCAGAGCCGTGAAAATAAAAATTCTTTTTTTTTTCACAAAAATGATTTTTTAGCCCCCAGCTTTTGTATTTTTACAAGAGTAACAGAATAAACTGGACCCCAAAAGTTGTTGTCCAATTTGTCCTGAGTACGCTGATACCCCATATATGGAGGGTAACCACTGTTTGGGCGCATGACAGAGCTCGGAAGGGAAGGAGCGCCATTTGGAATGCAGACTTAAATGGATTGGTCTGCAGGCGTCACGTTGCATTTGCAGAGCCCCTGATGTACCCAAACAGTACAAACCCCCCACAAGTGACCCCATATTGG
Organism: Ranitomeya variabilis; assembly: GCF_051348905.1. Taxonomy (NCBI): domain Eukaryota; kingdom Metazoa; phylum Chordata; class Amphibia; order Anura; family Dendrobatidae; genus Ranitomeya; species Ranitomeya variabilis. The sequence goes on along the minus strand of NC_135237.1, from coordinate 242,947,905 downwards.
AAACTAGACCTCCCAAGGAACTTATCTAGATGTGTTGTGAGAACTTTGAACCCCCAAGTGTTTCACTACAGTTTGTAACGCAAAGCCGTGAAAATAAAAATTCTTTTTTTTTTCACAAAAATGATTTTTTAGCCCCCAGCTTTGTATTTTTACAAGGGTAACAGAATAAATTGGACCCTAAAAGTTGTTTTCCAATTTGTCCTGAGTACGCTGATACCCCCTATGTGGGGGGTAACCACTGTTTGGGCACATGACAGAGCTCGGAAGGGAAGGAGCGCCATTTGGAATGCAGACTTAAATGGATTGGTCTGCAGGCGTCACGTTGCATTTGCAGAGCCCCTGATGTACCCAAACAGTACAAACCCCCCACAAGTGACCCCATATTGGAAACTAGACCTCCCAAGGAACTTATCTAGATGTGTTGTGAGAACTTTGAACCCCCAAGTGTTTCACTACAGTTTGTAACGCAAAGCCGTGAAAATAAAAATTCTTTTTTTTTTTCACAAAAATGATTTTTTAGCCCCCAGCTTTGTATTTTTACAAGGGTAACAGAATAAATTGGACCCTACAAGTTGTTGTCCAATTTGTCCTGAGTACGCTGATACCCCCTATGTGGGGGGTAACCACTGTTTGGGCACCTGACAGAGCTCGGAAGGGAAGGAGCGCCATTTGGAATGCAGACTTAAATGGATTGGTCTGCAGGCGTCACGTTGCATTTGCAGAGCCCCTGATGTACCCAAACAGTACAAACCCCCCACAAGTGACCCCATATTGGAAACTAGACCTCCCAAGGAACTTATCTAGATGTGTTGTGAGAACTTTGAACCCCCAAGTGTTTCACTACAGTTTACAACGCAGAGCCGTGAAAATAAAACATATTTTTTTCCCACAAAAATGATTTTTAGCCCCCCAAATTTTTATTTTCCCAAGGATAACAAGAGAACTTGGACCCCAGAAGTTGTTGTTCAATTTGTCCCGAGTACGCTGATAACCCATATGTTGGGGTAAACCCCTTTTTGGACGCACGGGAGAGCTCGGAAGGGAAGGAGCACTGTTTTACTTTTTCAACGCAGAATTGGCTGGAATTGAGATCGGACGCCATGTCGCGTTTGGAGAGCCCCTGATGTGCCTGAACAGTGGAAACTCCCCAATTCTACCTGAAACCCTAACCCAAACACACCCCTAACCCTAATCCCAACGGTAACCCTAACCCTACCCCTAACCTCACCTCTAACCGTTTACTGAACATTTTCTGACAGTCATAAGTGCCACGTATTTAAGTGCCACGTATTTAAGTGCCACATATTTAAGTGCCACATATTTAAGTGCCACGTGTTTCAGTGCCACGTGTTTCAGTGCCACGTGTTTCAGTGCCACGTATTTCAGTGCCACGTACTATAAATACTATAACTATGTGGTTATACGTGGCACTGAAATATCGTGGCACGTAAATACGTGGCACTTAAGTACGTGGCACTTAAGTACGTGGCACTTAAGTACGTGGCACTTAAGTACGTGGCACGTAAATACGTGGCACGTAAATACGTGGCACGTAAATACGTGGCACGTAAATACGTGGCACGTAAATACGTGGCACTTAAGTACGTGGCACTTATATACGTGGCACTTATATACGTGGCACTTATATACGTGGCACTTATATACGTGGCCACTGAAATATCGTGGCACTTATATACGTATATAAACGTATATTTTAGTGCCACGTATTTCAGGTTAGGGGTAGGGTTTTTTTTTGTTTGTTTGTTTTCTTGTGTTTTTCTATAAAAACGCATGCGTCTAAAAACGCATGCGTTTTACCACGTTTACATGCGTTTTTTCACACATGCGTTTTTTTTAAAAACGCATGCAGATAAAAACGCAAGTGTGAAACCAGCCTAAAAGACGCTTTTTATAGCAAAAAAGTTTTTGCGTCTCCACATTTTGAGACCTATAATTTTTCCACATTTTGGTCCACAGAGTCATGTGAGGTCTTGTTTTTTGTGGGACGAGTTGACGTTTTTATTGGTAACATTTTCGGACACGTGACCATTTTTGATCACTTTTTATTCCGATTTTTGTGAGGCAGAATGACCAAAAACCAGCTATTCATGAATTTCTTTTGGGAGAGGCGTTTATACCGTTCCGCGTTTGGTAAAATTGATAAAGCAGTTTTATTCGTCGGGTCAGTACGATTACAGCGATATCTCATTTATATAATTTTTTTATGTTTTGGCGCTTTTATACGATAAAAACTATTTTATAGAAAAAATAATTATTTTGGTATCGCTTTATTCTCAGGACTCTAACTTTTTTATTTTTTTGCTGATGATGCTGTATGGCGGCTTGTTTTTTGCGGGACAAGATGACGTTTTCAGCGGTACCATGGTTATTTATATCCGTCTTTTTGATCGCGTGTTATTCCACTTTTTGTTCGGCGGTATGGTAATAAAGCGTTGTTTTTTGCCTCGTTTTTTTTTTTTTTTCCTTACGGTGTTTACTGAAGGGGTTAACTAGTGGGGCAGTTTTATAGGTTGGGTCGTTACGGACGCGGCGATACTAAATATGTGTACTTTTATTGTTTTTTTTATTTTATTTAGATAAAGAAATGTATTTATGGGAATAATATTTTTTTTTTTTTTTCATTATTTTGGAATATTTTTTTTTTTTTTTTTACACATTTGGAAAAAATTTTTTTTAACTTTTTTACTTTGCCCCAGGGGGGGACAATACAGATCGGTGATCTGCCAGTTTGCATAGCACTCTGACAGATCACCGATCTGAGGAAAGTGCAGGCTGCTTCACAGTGCCTGCTCTGAGCAGGCGTCTGTGAAGCCACCTCCCTCCCTGCAGGACCCGGATCCGCGGCCATCTTGGATCCGGGTCTGGGAGCTGCAGGGAGGGAGGTAAGACCCTCGCAGCAACGCGATCACATCGCGTTGCTGCGGGGGGCTCAGGGAAGCCCGCAGGGAGCCCCCTCCCTGCGCGATGCTTCCCTGCACCGCCGGCACATCGCGATCATGTTTGATCGCGGTGTGCCGGGGGTTAATGTGCCGGGGGCGGTCCGTGACCGCTCCTGGCACATAGTGCCGGATGTCAGCTGTGATAATCAGCTGACACCCGGCCGCGATCGGCGGCGCTCCCCCCGTGAGCGCCGCTGATCGCGTATGACGTACTATCCCGTCGGCGGTCATACGGGCCCACCCCACCTCGACGGGATAGTACGTCGGATGTCAGGAAGGGGTTAAAGAGCCAGTGCATACCATGTCTGGAGGAATTTCAATTACATCATCTCCAAGGTTATGTTCATTAGATAGTTCACCATTTCCCAGTTGAAGCAACCAACTGCTGTAGTGAGGATCAATGGAGCGCATGTTGTTAATAAGTGGCAGGCGAGTAAAATGTTGCCAGTGTTGTGACTATTTTATACAGCTCTCTACAACATCAGTTCTTGTCCCATGAGGGATGACAGGAAGACATTGTCTAAAGTCGCCTCCAAAAACAATCACTTTACCTCCAAACGGTGTTTTTTCTTTGTGAGCTACATTTGTTGTCATGACATCACGTAAAACTCTATCAATGACATGCAATGCATATTTGGATAGCATTGTGCACTCATCAATAATAAAAAGTTTAGTGCTGTGCAAATCTTTTGCTGCATCGGTATCATTCTTAATCCTGGAAACAGATGTTTCATTCACAGGAATTGGAATCCCATAAAGAGAATGAATGGTTTGTCCACCTTGTAGCAAGTTGGCGGCAATTCCAGTAGTGGCAGCAGGTGACACAATGTCTCCTTGTCCTCTTAGCTGATGTAGGAGTAGATGATATAGGTACGTTTTTCCGCTGCCACCAGGACCATCAAGGAAAAAACACTTTGCTGTAAAATTAGTGTCTTCTAAAGCTTGAGTGATAGCATCAAAAGCAAAAAGCTGGTCCTCATTTAGAGTAGCTTTCAGCAGCTGCTGATAACTCATAATCTTTATCATACTGTGGGAGGAGGTGTTGTTTCTTGACTGGACGTGGCAAATTAAAATCAGTATAAGTTTTGCCATGAGCTTTAAGAACATGTTGGACATCTGTCATAGCATAGCCTTCACAATTGACACACTCCAGAGTGTCGGAGTGGTATGCATAGCAGTAGTCTTCTACAAAGTGTTCCTTAAATTCATCCCATAAGTCCCGAGGTTTAGCTGTAGGACCAAAAATACAAATGTAGGCAAACATGTCACGTAGCTGTGCTGGCATGTTGAGAATACTGGCATCAAGTAATGTATTTCTCCACAGACTATCATCAAATGGTAAGCCAAGAGCTAATGCCGCATCTTTGAAGGTTTCATGTGTGACTCCGTGTACAGTTTTTATGCTGTCAAAACTGGTTGCACCTTTGACATGTAACAATAACAATCTTAAATAGTAGCGTTCTTGGTCTTTCACACTGACAGTATACATTCGTCCAATCACAGAACCACCTGCTCGCTTTCTAACTTCCCAAGAACCTTCTTTCCAAACATAGTTTTCGGGAATTTCACGGTATAAATAAATATGAGCATGATGGTCGTTCTGATTAAGCTTGAAGTAGGCCATAAGTGTAGAATTTTGATGGAGCTTTTGTTTGATGTTTCCAATAGAGTCATCCTCATGAAAATAGAGTGGCTGAGAATGCGGTAGATGTACAGCAAGGCGAATGATGCTATGAGATTGTTTATGCATTGGATATGAGAATATTCGCCAAGCTGCCTCTGGTGCACTGACATATCTTGAATCCATGAATTGGTGTGTTTCATCATGTTGGATGTTAGTCTGGCAGATTTCAAGATTGGCTTTATCATGTCCTTTGTAGACGTATTTAAATAAATATTTCACAGCCTGAATGGAACCACAAACTTCGACATTTATATGGCACTTGTATTTTAATAGCAGGAACGGATTATATGGAACCACCCACGAATTGTCAATCATGTTAGAATGGTGTTGAAAAGATGGGCCAAAGTGTCTGCGATAAGTAGGATAGGCGTCCTTCGCTATGATGGTTCTTGGTTGCAAAACTTTAGGGAAACCTTTTGTACACTTCCCCAGATCCATACAGGGAGAATTTGGGTTGTGTTCTCCACACGGACCATGAATCATATGTTGGAGAACAATTTTATGGAGCTGAGGGTAGTGGGTAGGATTGGGAATTTCAGCCCACACTGTATTGTCTATGTCCTCCTCAGTCCTTAATTTGGAGTTGCTGTCCAGAATAATCAAAATGTGAGCGTGTGGAAGGCCACGTTTTTGAAATTCAATTACATGAACCATAGCGCAAACTTTCCCAAATAATCCGTTGTTAATGTCTTTTAAGAGTGCTTCCGGTTTTATTTTGAAAACACGTGCCACCAAATCAGGTCTATGTTCCACACGCTGCCAAGGTTCCAAATTCTCAGTAATCTCATTCCATTTCGGATTACAGGTCATGGTGATGAATAGATCAGGACGACCATATTTAGTCACAATAGCCATGGCATCCTGGTACCGCTGCTGCATATTCCTGAGACTGCCTTCAAGCGAAGATGGTAAAATGACCGTTTTTCCAATGGGGATATAGTTATTAAGGTTGAAGGAAGACTGTAAGTCCATCTAGTTCAACCCATAGCCTAACCTAACATGCCCTAACATGTTGATCCAGGGGAAGGCAAAAAAACCCCATGTGGCAAAGAGTAACTCCACCATGGGGAAAAAAATTCCTTCCCGACTCCACATACGGCAATCAGACTAGTTCCCTGGATCAACGCCTTATCAAGGAATCTAGTGTATATACCCTGTAACATTATACTTTTCCAGAAAGGTATCCAGTCCCCTCTTAAATTTAATTAATGAATCACTCATTACAACATCATACGGCAGAGAGTTCCATAGTCTCACTGCTCTTACAGTAAAGAATCCGCGTCTGTTATTATGCTTAAACCTTCTTTCCTCCAGACGTAGAGGATGCCCCCTTGTCCCTGTCTCAGGTCTATGATTAAAAAGATCACCAGAAAGGTCTTTGTACTGTCCCCTCATATATTTATACATTAAAATAAGATCACCCCTTAGTCTTCGTTTTTCCAAACTAAATAGCCCCAAGTGTAATAACCTATCTTGGTATTGCAGACCCCCCAGTCCTCTAATAACCTTGGTCGCTCTTCTCTGCACCCGCTCCAGTTCAGCTATGTCTTTCTTATACACCGGAGACCAGAACTGTGCACAGTATTCTAAGTGTGGTCGAACTAGTGACTTGTATAGAGGTAAAATTATGTTCTCCTCATGAGCATCTATGCCTCTTTTAATACATCCCATTATTTTATTTGCCTTTGTAGCAGCTGCCTGACACTGGCCACTGAATATGAGTTTGTCATCCACCCATACACCCAGGTCTTTTTCATTGACGGTTTTGCCCAGAGTTTTAGAATTAAGCACATAGTTATACATCTTATTACTTCTACCCAAGTGCATGACCTTACATTTATCCCCATTAAAGCTCATTTGCCATTTATCAGCCCAAGCTTCTAGTTTACATAAATCATCCTGTAATATAAAATTGTCCTCCCCTGTATTGATTACCCTGCAGAGTTTAGTGTCATCTGCAAATATTGAAATTCTACTCTGAATGCCCCCTACAAAGTCATTAATAAATATGTTAAAAAGAAGAGGGCCCAATACTGACCCCTGTGGTACCCCACTGCTAACCGTGACCCAGTCCGAGTGTGCTCCATTAATAACCACCCTTTGTTTCCGATCCCTGAGCCAGCTCTCAACCCACTTACACATATTTTCCCCTATCCCCATTACTCTCATTTTATGTAACAACCTTTTGTGTGGCACCGTATCAAAAGCTTTGGAAAAGTCCATATATACTACGTCCACTGGGTTCCCTTGGTCCAGTCCGGAACTTACCTCTTCATAGAAGCTGATCAAATTAGTCTGACATGAACGGTCCCTAGTAAACCCGTGCTGATACTGGGTCATGAGGTTATTCCTCTTCAGATACTCCAGCATAGCATCCCTTAGAATGCCCTCCAGGATTTTACCCACAGTAGAGGTTAAGCTTACTGGCCTATAATTACCGAGTTCAGTTTTTGCCCCTTTTTTGAATATTGGCACCACATTTGCTATACGCCAGTCCTGTGGTACAGACCCTGTTATTATGGAGTCTTTAAAGATTAAAAATAATGGTCTATCAATGACTGTACTTAGTTCCTGCAGTACTCGGGGGTGTATCCCATCCGGGCCCGGAGATTTATCAATTTTAGTTATTTTTAGACGCCGCTGTACTTCCTGCTGGGTTAAGCAGGTGACATTTAATGGGGAATTTTTATCACTAGTCATTTTGTCTGCCATGGGATTTTCTTTTGTAAATACTGATGAAAAAAAAAGTCATTTAGCATATTGGCTTTTTCCTCATCCTCATCCACCATTTCACCCAGACTATTTTTAAGGGGGCCAACACTGTCATTTTTTAGTTTCTTACTATTTATATAGTTAAAGAATATTTTGGGATTATTTTTACTCTCTCTGGCAATGAGTCTCTCTGTCTCAATCTTTGCTGCCTTGATTTGCTTTTTACAGAATTTATTTAATTTTCTGTATTTATTTAATGCCTCCTCACTACCTACTTCCTTTAATTCTCTAAATGCTTTCTTTTTGTCCCTTATTGCGCCCCTTACAGCTCTATTTAGCCATATTGGTTTCCTCCTATTTCTAGTATGTTTATTCCCATACGGTATATACTGTGCACAGGTCCTATCCAGGATGCTAATAAATGTCTCCCATTTTCTTTGTGTATTTTTGTGTCTCAGGATATCGTCCCAGTTAATTGCACCAAGATCCTCTCTCATCCGTTGGAAATTTGCCCTCCTGAAGTTTAGTGTCCTTGTCACCCCCCTACTACCCATCTTATTAAAGGTTACATGAAAACTTATTATTTTGTGATCACTATTCCCCAAGTGACCCCCAACCCTTATATTTGATATGCGGTCTGGCCTGTTGGTTAATATTAGGTCTAGCAGTGCCCCCCTCCTTGTTGGGTCCTGAACCAGTTGTGAAAGGTAATTGTCTCTCATAGTTGTCAAAAACCGATTACCTTTGCTGGAACTGCAGGTTTCTGTTCCCCAAGCTATTTCAGGGTAGTTGAAGTCCCCCATAATAATGACTTCTCCTTGAGTCGCAGCTTCATCTATTTGCTTTACGAGGATATTCTCCATTGCTTCCATTAGTTTTGGAGATTTATAACAAACCCCTATCAGTAATTTATTATTTTTCCCCCTCCCCTTATCTCCACCCACAGGGACTCTACATTTTCATTAAATTCATCTATATTATCACGCAGGATGGGTTTTAAGGAAGATTTTACATATAGACACACCCCTCCCCCTCGCTTATCTGTACGGTCATTTCTGAACAGGCTATAGCCCTGCAAGTTAACAGCCCAGTCATGGCTCTCATCCAGCCACGTCTCAGATATCCCCACCATGTCATAATTATGCTCCAACAACATTAGTTCTAATTCATCCATTTTGTTGGCGAGGCTTCTGGCATTAGTATGCATGCACTTGATGTTACTCTCTGTACCTCTATTCTTTCTTAAATTACTAACTGTTCTAACCCCACCCCCCATGCCACCGCCACCCCCAACTTCCTTATTTGTGCCCAGGTCTCTATCTGCACTATCTTCCCCTCCTATAAAATGAATACCCTCCCCCCCCCATTCCCTAGTTTAAACACTCCTCCAACCTTCTAACCATTTTCTCCCCCAGCACAGCTGCACCTTCCCCATTGAGGTGCAGCCCGTCCCTAGCGTAGAGCCTGTAGCCAACTGAGAAGTCGGCCCAGTTCTGCAGGAACCCAAACCCCTCCTTCCTACACCAATTCTTGAGCCACTTATTAACCTCCCTAATCTCCCGTTGCCTCTCTGGCGTGGCACGTGGTACAGGCAGTATTTCGGAAAATACCACGTTGGAGGTCCTTGCTTTCAGCTTGCAGCCTAATTCCCTGAAATCATCTTTAAGGACCTTCCACCTACCTCTAACTTTGTCATTTGTGCCAATGTGCACCATGGCCGCTGGGTCCTCACCAGCCCCTCCCAGTAATCTGTCCACCCGATCAGCGATGTGTCGGACTCGAGCGCCAGGTAGGCAGCACACCGTCCGACGATCCCTGTCTTTGTGACAGATTGCCCTAACTGTTCCCCTAATAATTGAGTCCCCCACTACCAGCACCTGTCTGGCCTGCCCTGCTCTCCTATTTCCCCCCTTACTGGAGCAGTCACTCCTCCGGCTTTCAGAGGACATGCCTGGCTGCAGCAGTGCTACCCCTGTACTGGCACCCCCCTCATCTGCCAACTTAGCAAACTTATTGGGGTGTGCCAGATCAGGACTAGCCTCCCTGGCACTCTTCCCTCTACCCCGCCTTCTATCTGTCACCCAGCTAACTGCCACACTGTCCTGCAGCTCCATCCTACCATCCCCCTCCTCATCTATCCCATTGAGCGTCTGCTCTGTGAGCAGAAGACTCCTCTCCATATTGTCTATGGATCTCAGTGTTGCCAGCTGCACATTTAGATCCAGTATCTGGGTTTCCAAATGCACAATGTGCTCACATCTCGCACAGCAGTATGCACCCTCGACCGGCTGGTCAAGGACTGCATACATGTGGCAAGATGTACACTGGATGGCATTAACAATTGTGGAGCACATTTCCTAATGGGGATTGCAGCACACAGAAACGTTAATTAAAAATAAATACAAAGTATTAATTAAACCCCCCCAAAAAAAAACCAAACAAAAAAAACAGAAGCAATTCCTCCCTTGGAAACTCCCTGATTCCAAAGTCACTGAATCACAAGTCACACACTTACCGCCGTTCACACTTACGCTCAGGTCACACTCAGCTCGCTCACACTCGCTGTGCTGAAGATTTATAGATTTTTTTTTTTTTCTCTCTATCTCCCCTCAACAGCAATCCACCTTGCTGTTCAGATGCACTTCCAAAAAGGATGCCCTTCTCAATGGATTTTTTCTGGAGATGTTCCTGGAGTACACAATAATCCTCTACTTTCAAATCCTTTTGGTGTTGACGGATATAATTTAGGCGATTTGCCTCGATTTTCACATAAGCATCCACTAAGTACTGCTGAGTGAGTTTGCCACCATTCAGGAGTGGATTAAACTGATTACGGACAGACAGCACATAGCAGTAATATTGCAGTTGTGTAACTCTGCGTGGACTTTGCCCTTGTTGCTTGAGGCCATCATGCCAGCCCTGGTCTTTGTAAGGGAAAAATAAAGGATAGAGTAAAGCATCTAAATTACTGTGTAGAATGCTGACCTGTTGTGTTCTTGGCGCTAAAGGATTTTTGGGGTCCGGTTGTAAATGTATTAAAATATCACGATTAAATGGTGGCTCTCCATTGTCATTTTCAAATACGACAGCAACTTCATTGACAGTTAGATTATTATATCGGCGAGGGTCTTGATTCCGATCTTGTTTAAGGGCCATGATGATATTTGGCATGAGAGTGCCATTAGCTTCAGCTTTAAGATGTTCTTCATGTTCCACATCTCGTAACATTTTGTAGGCAGCAACAAAGGGATTCACATTGTCTAACTGAAGAGCAATTATACTCATCAAAGTGGGATGACATTTTTGATTTTGTTCACAGTTTAAACGTTGTTCATTCGCGGTAGCGGTATCCAAAATATACAGTTGGGCATAAGCTGGAACTTGATCATCACTGGGATGTAGGGTTCCAGTACGATGATATATTTGTCCATGTATACGGAAACAGTAAGGGCCATGTCCAGGTGGAGGGGATATATTGGCACCCATGGAGGCGAAAGCAAATGAGCTGTTAATACTACGAATATTTTCCATGAGATTCTTACTGAACTCACTCTCCCCTGTCAGCAATCGTTTAAAGACCTCGGGATATTGGGATATAGGTATATGCACTTTACTCTTGTGACAACACAGAGTAAAATTTTTATCTGCTGGTATCTCAGCATTAAAATGTAATGCTTGACAATGTTCACATAAATAGTTCATAGGACCACAGGAGTGTTCTACTATGGTACTGTCATCATTAGTAAAACCTGTAGGATGTTGAGGTACAGGTTGTGGTAACGGAGCATTGGAATGTTTCTTTAAGCCAACATATATAAAGCGTGGACCTGGTAGAGGATCTTCACTGTCCACAGATTCAATCACTGAGGAGTTGGAAGGTGTATCGTGGTCAGGGTTTATTAATATGGAGGTGCAAGCGGTTTTTTTGCGCCGTTCACGGCGTGCACCAGCTGCATTTGGTAATGGTTTGTTTGTTGCCTTAGAAGAGTCAGGTGTGAAGCATGTCTTATAAGCAGACTTAACGGTGTACAGGCGACGGCGTTTATCATTTGGAGTGTAAGTAGGACAGTGTTTGCGCTTACGTGCAGATTTACCAACGGTTAAAGGAGCTTCAGGCTGCACACATTCTATGAATGGAGACAAAGAAGCTGTATTGTGGGCAGAATCTATGACTGAGGACGTGGAAATATTATGTTTGCAACGTTGAGAGCGTACAGCAGCAGCTTTATTATTTAATCGATTAGTTTTGTCCTCAAAAGACTCATTAGTAATGCGTTTATTGCAAGCAGCATTAACAGTGTCCAGGCGCTTCTGTCTGTCCTCTGTAGTCTCGTTAGCACGCTGTTTGCGCTTACGTGCGGCATCGGCGGCTTTTCGCTCTGCGTCATTGGTATACTTATTATCAGACCTGATGTTACGTGCGCCATCAGCAGCTTTGGGCTCTGTGTCATTAGTATACTTAACAGTGTCCAGGCGCTTGCATCTATCCTCTGTACTCTTGTTAGCACGCTGTTTACGCTTACGTGCAGCATCGGCGGCTTTTCGCTCTGCGTCATTGGTATACTTATTATCAGACCTGATGTTACGTGCGCCATCAGCAGCTTTGGGCTCTGTGTCATTAGTATACTTAACAGTGTCCAGGCGCTTGCATCTCTCCTCTGTACTCTTGTTAGCACGCTGTTTGCGCTTACGTGCAGCATCGGCGGCTTTTCGCTCTGCATCATTACCATACTTTATATCAGACCTGATCTTACGTGCGCCATCAGCAGCTTTACACTCTGTCATTAGTATACTTAACAGTATCCAGGCGCTTCCATCTATCCTCTGTACTCTTGTTAACACGCTGTTTACGCTTACGTGCGGCATCGGCGGCTTTTCGCTCTGCATCATTACCATACTTTATATCAGACCTGATCTTACGTGCGCCATCAGCAGCTTTGGACTCTGTGTCATTACTATACTTAACAGTGTCCAGGCGCTTGCATCTATCCTCTGTACTCTTGTTAGCACGCTGTTTACGCTTACGTGCGGCATCGGCGTCTTTTTGCTCTGCATTATTAGTATACTTTATATCAGACCTAATCTTACGTGCGCCATCAGCAGCTTTGGGCTCTGTGTCATTAGTATCCTTACTATTAGAGCTCATGTTGGCTAAGCTAAACAGCTTTAAGCGTGGTGGTGGCAAACAACAGGTTAATAAGAGGCAGTGTCAGGTAGTAGGAAAATAGCCAGTTAATAATAGGCAATAGTTCTTTGCAGGAATACAGATATTAATAAATAGGCAGTTTATATTGCAGAGAAATTGCTGGGCAATAATGGACAATGTCCTTATGTGGCAAATAATAGAGCAATATACCCAGTGTGGCAAAGAAGAGGTTAATAAACGGCAGTCTCTCAGTATAACAGTCAGTGAATAATAGGCAGTATATGGAGAAAACACCAAACAAAAGTTCAAAATTGGTGTGAAAATGTCACTGAACCACTTCACAACTAAATATATATAGTTTTGGTAAATGGTATTATCATTTTTTTGACGAAATTCGTCCACTGTGCTCTGCCTAGGGCCCCATAGGCTGCCTGGGGCCCCTGTGCTCTGCCTGGGACCACTGTGCTCTGCCTGGGACCACTGTGCTCTGCCTGGGGCCCCTGTGCTCTGCCTGGGGCCCCTGTGCTCTGCCTGGGGCCACTGTGCTCTGCCTGGGGCTCCATATGCTGGCTCGGGCCCCTGTGCTCTGCCTGGGGCCACATAGGCTGCCTGGGGCCCCTGTGCTCTACCTGGGACCACTGTGCTCTGCCTGGGGCCCCATATGCTGCCTGGGGCCCCTGTGCTCTGCCTGGGGCCACTGTGCTCTGCCTGGGGCCCCATATGCTGCCTGGGGCCCCTGTGCTCTGCCTGGGTGTAGGACACTGGTGACGTCACTTAGCTCCGGACATTAGCTCCGGACATTAGCTCCGGACATTAGCTCCGGACATTAGCTCCGGACATTAGCTCCGGACATTAGCTCCGGACATTAGCTCCGGACATTAGCTCCGGACATTAGCTCCGGACATTAGCTCCGGACATTAGCTCCGGACATTAGCTCCGGACATTAGCTCCGGACATTAGCTCCGGACATTAGCTCCGGACATTAGCTCCGGACATTAGCTCCGGACATTAGCTCCGGACATTAGCTCCGGACATTAGCTCCGGACATTAGCTCCGGACATTAGCTCCGGACATTAGCTCCGGACATTAGCTCCGGACATTAGCTCCGGACATTAGCTCCGGACATTAGCTCCGGACATTAGCTCCGGACATTAGCTCCGGACATTAGCTCCGGACATTAGCTCCGGACATTAGCTCCGGACATTAGCTCCGGACATTAGCTCCGGACATTAGCTCCGGACATTAGCTCCGGACATTAGCTCCGGACATTAGCTCCGGACATTAGCTCCGGACATTAGCTCCGGACATTAGCTCCGGACATTAGCTCCGGACATTGCCACGGAAGTTGGCACAAATTGCAGGAAGTAGTATTCTAGGCAATTAATCTCCGGACATTAGCTCCGGACATTAGCTCTGGACATTAGCTCTGGACATTAGCTCTGGACATTAGCTCCGGACATTAGCTCCGGACATTAGCTCCGGACATTAGCTCCGGACATTAGCTCCGGACATTAGCTCCGAACATTAGCTCCGGACAAAGCCACGGAAGTTGGCACAAATTGCAGGAAGTAGTATTCTAGGCAATTATATATTAGATGTTATTCAACAGAAAAAAAAATTCCTGCTCTAATGGTGTGGAAAAATCCGCATGAAAACCGCTGCAGATCAAAAGAAGTAGCATGTCACTTCTTTTGTGTGTTTCTGAACCCTTCCATTATAGCAATCTGCAGGAGTAAAAAACGCAAGAAATCTGCAGCAAATCCGCAACAAAACGCACAAAATCCGCATAAAAAAGCGTCAAATCCACACCTGCGTTTTCTGCCAGGAGTTGCGGATTTTGTGCAGAAAATTCTGCACCCTAATCCGCAACGTGTGCACATAGCCTTAAGATATTTCTTGGCCCAGTCTTGATTTTTTGTCTTATGTTTCTTGTTCAAAGGTGGTCGTTTTTGGGTATCGCACACCTTGTGCTGTTTGTTATTCCAGTAACGTTGCAGCTCTGAAATATGGCAAGACTGGTGGCAAATGGCATCTTGGCAGCTTCACACTTGATTTTCCTCAATTCATGGGCAATTATTTTGTGCCTTTTTTGCCCAGCACGCTTCTTGCGACACGGTTATTTGCCATGAAACGCTTGATTGTTCGGTGATCATGCTTCAAACGTTTGCCAATTTCAAGACTGCTGCATCCCTCTGCAAGACATCTCAAAATTTTGGTATTTTCAGAGCCCGGCATATCTCTCTTCTGACCCATTTTGCCAAAGGAAAGGAGGTTGCCTAATAATTAAGCACACCTTATATATGGTTTTGATGTAATTAGACAACACCCCTCCTCATTACAGAGATGCACAACACCTGATTTACTTAATTGGTAATTGGCTCTCAAGCCTGAACAGCTTGGAGTAGGACAACATGTATAAAAAATATAATGTAATCAAAATACAACTTGCCTAATAACTCTGCTCATGATGTGTATATATTTGTCACACACACACACACACACACACACACACACACACACACACACACACACACACACACACACACACACACACACACACACACACACATATATATGTGTGTGTGTGTATACTAGATGGTGGCCTGATTCTGACGTATCGGGTATTCTAGAATATGTAGGTAGTATATAGCACAGGCTACGTACTATATTTCACAGTGACGTAGTATATAGCACAACCGACGTAGTATATAGCATAGCTACGTAGTATATAACAGCTACGTAGGATGTAACATAGCGTACATAGTATATAGCAGAGCTACGTAGTATATAACACAGCCACGTAGTATATAACATAGCCACGTAGTGTATTGCACAGGTATGTAGTATATTGGTCAGCCACGTAGTATATAGCAGAGCCACATAGTAAATAACATAACCACGTAGTATATTGTAGAGCCACATAGTATATTGCACAGCCACGTAGTATATAGCAGTCACGTAGTGTATTGCACAGCTATGTAGTATATTGGTCAGCAACGTAGTATATAGCAGAGCCACGTAGTATATTGTAGAGGCACGTAGTATATTGCATAGCTACGTAGTATATTGCACAGTCGACGTATATAACAGAACCGACACAGCCACATAGTATATTGCTCAGCTACGTAGTATATAACAGAGCACGTAGTATATTGCACAGCCACGTAGTATATTGCACAGTCACGTTGTGTATTGCCCAGCTACATAGTATATAGCACAGAGATGTAGTATATAACAGAACCCACGCAGTATGTAACACAGCCCACGTAGTATATAGCAATGTGGGCACTATATGCGTGGTTAAAAAAGACTTAAAATACAAAATAAACATATACTCACCTCCGAAGGCCCCTTGAAGTCCTGGCACCTGTGTGCTGTGCACGCGGCAGCTAGGGCTGGTATGAGCGCAGGACCTGTGATGACATCGCGGTCACATAACCGTGACGTCATGGCAGGTCCTTCTTGCATAGCATCCTTGGCACCGGAACCTGCCGCTTGCACTGCCGAGGACAGCCGCGACGTCGGAAGGTGAGAATAACCTTTTTTTTTTATTAATATTTGCAACATTAGATCTTTTTACTATTGATGCTGCATACGCAGCATCAATAGTAAAAAGTTGGGGACACACAGGGGGTTAGTAGCAGCGTTAACGGAGTGCGTTACCTGCGACATAACGCGGTCCGTTACCGCTGCCTTTAACCCTGTGTGAGCGGTGACTGGAGGGGAGTATGCAGGCGCTGGGCACTGACTGCAGGGGAGTAGGGAGGGACTAATCGGACTGTGCCCGCCGCTGATTGGTCGCAGCAGCCATGACAGGCAGCCGGCGAGACCAATCAGCGACGCGGGATTTCCGTGACGGAAGTTGCAGACAGAAGGACAGACAGAAAGACGGAAGTATCCCTTAGACAATTTATATATATATATATATATATATATATATATATATATATATATATATATATATATATAATTTTTTTTTTTTTTTTTCAGTTCAAAGAAGCTTTATTGGCAGGACCAAGTAAACATTAGTTTTGTCAAAGCACGTATACAGTAGGGAACAGGAAGTAGAGACTGTGGGGATGATGAATTGGGTACAGGATGGGGGGCTAAGGAAGTCCATGGCATATCGTAACTGTCTTTCTCGCAACCTATGGCACGCACTCACATACTGCGCTGCTATCTCCCCCGCACTCTCTTCTTCCCCCAGCAGGATATGTTTTCTCTTCCTCCTTCATGGAGCTGAAATCCAGGAAGAGATCGGAGAGTCTCCTGAAAGTGAGTGTCCCTCACTGCTGAGTATTTGGTGCAGTGTAGCAGGAAGTGGGTCTCATCTTCCAGGGCCTCCAGGTCATGGTGTAGGCACAGTCTGTCTTCTCTGGGCTTGTAGCTCTGTCTGTGTTGACCGATCTCGGTGGCCAGATTGTGGGCACTGAAGTCTATACCGGCTCAGGATCTGGCGGTCTCTGGGGTCTGAGAGTTTCTCCAGATATGGTGCCAGTCTGTAGTCTCACTGTAGACTCTGGTACACGATCATCTTTCTGATTGTGGATTTTGTCAGGTTGTTTTGGTTTACAGTTCGGTTAGGTTGGGTTTGGGTGAGCTGTTCTGGGGGGTCCTGGTTTGTGGGGACCACCTATTTGTGGCATGGCTTTATGGTGATGGGAGCTTTGGTTGCTACTCTGTTGGTGAGCCTGGAAGGACAGCGCCCTCTTCAGGACTGCTAGGTGCAGTGGTAATCTGCTCAGCTCAGCCTGACAGGCACTGTTGGTGGTGCTCCGATGGACCTGGAGAAGGTGTTTACAGAATTCCAGGTGGAATATTTGTTGGACTGGAATCCCATTTTGACCAGTCTGGGTATGTGTGAGGGCCCAAGACTTCACTGCTGTACAGGTTTATTGGGGTGATTATGGTATCGAAGATTTTTAGCCAGACCCTCACTGATGGCTTCAGATGGTAGTTTCCTTTGGATGGCATAGGTTTTGCAGGCCTTTGCCTACAGGGTCTCTATGGCTTGTTTGAAGCTCCCTGACTGGTGAATTTCCAGGCCCAGGTAGGTGTATTTGTCTGTTTCTGTAAGAGCGCAGTTGTTTAGCACGAATCGAATGTGCTGGTTCATTCTTGGCTTACTCTTCTGGAACACCATGATGTTGGTTTTCTTTGTCTTGATCGATAGTGCCCATGTGGAGCTGAATTTCTCCAGGATTTTCAGGTTTTCTTGGAGACCTTTCTCAGTTGGTGACAGCAGCAGTAGGTCATCCGCATACAGCAAAAATTTCACCTGGGTGTCATGGAGTGTGAGACCTGGTGCCGTGGAAGATTCCAAAGCGGTGGCCAGCTCATTGATGTAGATATTGAAGAGTGTTGGGCTTAGGGTGCAGCCCTGTCTGACTCCGCTGGAAATAAGCTGTTCTTCTACCGCTCATGCTGCAGCGGTTCTCGGTGTAGGAGCTTTTGATGACATCAAAGGTCTTTCCTCCTATTCTGCTCTCCAGCAGTTTCAGAAATAGGCCCGGGTGCCACACTGAGTCAAAAGCCTTTCTGAAATCCACAAAACAAGCGTACATCTTCC
Source organism: Ranitomeya variabilis (assembly GCF_051348905.1). NCBI lineage: Eukaryota > Metazoa > Chordata > Amphibia > Anura > Dendrobatidae > Ranitomeya > Ranitomeya variabilis. The sequence continues at coordinate 242,929,834 of NC_135237.1, read as the reverse complement.
CGTACTTTGTGTTGTGGTCGTGGCTCTGAATGAGGCTGTGCAGGGTGTAGATGTGGTCGATAGTGTGGTGGTTTGGCATGAACCCTGCTTGGCTTTTGCTGAGGACATTATGCTCGGTGAGGAAGTTAAGGATCCTTTTGTTCAAGATTGCTGACACATATTCCTCTGTATTTGGCAGGGTCGTACCTGTCCACACTCTTGTGAATGTGTAAGATGAGGCCTTGATTCCAGGTATGATGGAAGTAGTCAGCACTCAGTGCAATATTGAACAGTTTAACTATTGCTGCCTGTATTTCCAGTGGGCTCTAATTCAGCATTTCTGGTGGGATTTGATCCGGGCCACTGGCTTTTCTACACCTTATGGAAGAGAATCTCTCTGTAATTTCCTGTAGTGTGATTGGTGTATCCAGTGGGTTTTGGAAGTGTTGGACTTTTTCCTTCATAGCTTTTAGTTTTTCCGTTATGTTTTTCTGTTCTTGGTTTAGTTCTTCCTTCGGGATGCCTTTGTAGAGATCTCTGAAGTACTGAAGCCAGATATTGCCTTTTTGGATATGAATGATGTTGTTGATTTTTGTGTCCATGTGGTTCCATAGTTCCCAGAAGGAGTTGTCCTGGAGGGCGTCTTGGAGTTGTTTAAGTTTGATGGAGATGTAACTCTGTTTCTTCCTCTTGAGGATGGTTTTGTATTGCCTTTGTATGGTGTTGTAGGCATCCCTCAGACTCGGATGGTTGGGGTCTCTGTGTTTCTTGTTTGAAGCTGTTAAGGGTCTTCCTTATGGCTTTACATTCTCTGTCAAACCAACCATTGGTCTGTTTTTCTTTTGGCCTTTTTATAGTTGACTTCTTTAAGGTCGAACAGATCGGCCATCATGTAGAATATATCATCGAGGTCTTTTGTAGCTTGGTTCACTCCTGGGTTAGACTTGTACTCATAGTTGTAGAAGTGGTGGAGCATCTCCTGTATTCTGGGTCTGTTGGGAGCCTCTTGATATTTTATTGCTGACGTCTTGGACCGTTTATAGGATGGAGGCAGGTTAAAGAGGCCGCTCTGCTGAGGCTTTTGTGCCGATGGTTTCTCTGTAGATTTTATGTACAGAAGAAGTTGGCTATAATCTTACAGGTGTGTTTGTGGGGTGACTATGAAGTCGCCGATATTTTCCATATCTGTAATGGTGTAGTCTACTACATTCCTTCCTACATGGGAGTTTAATGTGTACCTATCTTCCTAGGGAGTCTCACTTGGTGCGGCCATTAAGAATATGAAGTCCTAAACTTCTACATAGGTTCAGGATCTTTTTGCCACTATTGTTGACTGTACTGTCGTAGCTGTTTCTCTCTATGTGTACTGAGTCATGGCTGTCAGTCTCTGCTCCAAGAATGTAGATGTTTCCATCTGTGGTCAGAAAGTCTTTTTCTCTCCCAGTTCTTGCGTTGAGGTCTCCGATGATGAGAACTTTGCCCAGGGCCTGAAAATGGGCGGTTTCTCCTTGTAAGATCTCAAAGCTTTCTGGATTGAAGTAGGGTGACTCTGGTGGTGGTATATAGATGGCACAGACTTGGACATCAGACTTGAGCGGTGAGGATGGAGCTGCTGATTCTCCTCTCTACACTGGTTTGATGTACTGGTGGAGCTCTTTATGCCAGATCAATATTCCTCCTGAGCAGCGGCCCTGTTAAATGTTATTTTTCAGGGCAGGTACACAGATTTCCCTGTATCCGATGAGCACCAGGGATTCATTTTCGGCCCTGGTCCATGTTTCTAGTAGAATCGATCTGTTTTTCAGTCTATGTAAAAAATCTGGGTCATTTGTCTTACATCCAAACACCGAGGTGCTCAGGCCTTGGATGTTCCAGCTGCTAATTTTAAGTGGTCATTTTTTTTATTATGTATATCACTTGTATGTGTGTATACCTTGTAATGAGTGTGGCTGTGTAGGACACACCTGATCTCTGACTGGTTTAGTAATGATGTTTGCTCCATCCAATCACATTAGTTTCCTGCACAATGTGTTGAGCAGAGTCCTTATCCTCCATGTCTCTGCTCTATATCTCTGCTCTGAATGCCTCTGTTTTGTATGTCTGTGTGAGGTCGGTGGTTTCCTCCATGGTAGTCTTCTCCTCTGATGGTCTGATTTTAGGTGAGGGTGGTATTTGGTTCTAATTTCCTTAGATATAGTTGTGGCTTCCTGCCTTTTCTTTGTTGAGGGTTTTTCCATGAGATTCTGGTTGGTGTTGGATTCAGGCCTAGGGTCCCTGTTTAGTACAATGTCCTTCAGCTCTTTGGGCAGAAGACTGACCCCTAGCTTGATCAGGTGTTTGCTGTCATAGAGGTGATGGTGATTTGTGGAGGGGTGTTGTGCCAGAATCACTCCTGGCACACACCTTGCTGCCAACACAGTCATGGATCCCAACAATTTGTCAGGGATCCCGGGGAGGATACCTTTTTCATCCCCACCACACTCACCAATTTGTCTCAAACTGGGGTTGTTTGGTTGCCCCTGGTTCCTTCTGAAGAGGGTTTATCTATATCCCAGTTCCCTTTGGAACTTGCAGCTCTCTGGCGTCCCTCCTTACCCTCAGGTCAGTCGGGGTACTGCACCTAGGGTAATTAGTCGCCAGAAAGGCTGCCTGCTATGTACTGGCTATTGGGCACACTACAGCGAGGGCGATATAACTACTCCCACACAGGCGGGAGCAATAATTATCAATGTCACTGCAGAGATGCCCGATTGCACAGGACAAGGTATGCTGCCACCAGCTCCGATTCCACAAGGGTTAACAGGTCTGGAGCCAACCCCAAATCAGTAGCGTAAATCACCTCAGAGGACGCACAGTTCGTTATAGAGCAGAGACAAGCTAGCAAATTATATATTTTACTCCAAAAAAAGGTAGGCAGTGTTTACAAGGTATAAAAAGATATTATAAAGGAGACAATTCGTATGTACATTGCAATTACAAATAAAAAAGGATTAACTGAAGAGACACTTTTACACTTCCTTATGTCATTTCACATCAGCATGGCGGCCATGTGCTCAGGAGATACATCCATCTGCATTAGAAAAGCTTGCTTCCTGGGCCAAGACTCACTCACAACTCAGCAGGAATAGGATATATGCCATCTTGAGGTGACATCACTGAGTGGGCTGAGTTATGACATGCACTCCTCTTTTCTCAGAATGTGAAAACCATTTTTTACGCAAATCTCGTTGTATGACCCCTCCATAAGTAAGACACCATGCTCATGATGTTCCCCACTTCAGGGGCGGTTTTTTTAAATGTAAATACGGAGCAATTACCTGAACCGCTTATGGAGAAAGCCACTCTTTGCACTCGTCGTGCTTAGCTTCTAGCTGTTTCAGTGAGTGATAGATCTATCGAGGGACATCCGGAATATGTAATTCGTATATTTCTAGCCCGGGTCGGTGCCCATATATATCACGTTAATAGAACAAAGGAACTCAGGGCTTCTACACCAGTTCCAACTAGTCTTAGCTGGGATGGGGAAATGAGCAGCCTTCACAGAGACTATCTGGAGCTACAGCCATGAATTCTAGTGAGGGTTTTGAATTACCCACATAGCAGCAGGCAGAACAGAAGAGGCGGGGGGTCGGAATGGCCCGCAGCGTCTGTTCTCTGCTCTTGGTTGTAGCAGAGCTCAGTATGCGTGATAATACACAATCAAATACCTCATGTTCCTGACACCTATATATGTGTGTGTTTGTGTGTGTGTGTATGTATGTATGTATGTATATATATATATATATATATATATATATATATATATATATATATATATATATATATATATATATATATACACTGCTCAAAAAAATAAAGGGAACACTAAAATACCACATCCTAGATATCACTGAATGAACAATTTCAGTTGCAAATCTTTATTCATTACATAGTGAAATGTGTTGAGAAAAATAAAACATAAAAATGATCAAAGTAAAACAAAATGGAGGTCTGGATTTACAATGATACTCAAAATCAAAGTGGAAAATCAAATTACAGGCTGATCCAACTTCAGTGGAAATGCCTCAAGACAAGAAAATGATGTTCAGATGTGTGTGTAGCCTCCTTGTGCTTGTATGACCTCCCTACAACGCCTGAGCATGCGTCTGATGAGGCGGCGGATGGTCTCCTGAGGGATCTATTCCCAGACCTGGACTAAAGCATCTGCCAACTCCTGGACAGTCTGTGGTGAAACGTGACGTTGGTGGATGTTGCGACACATGATGTCCCAGATGTGTTCAATCGGATTCAGGACTGGGGAACGGGCGGGCCAGTCCACAGCTTCAATGCCTTCATCTTGCAGGAACTGCTGACACACACTCCAACCACATGAGGTCTGGCATTGTCCTGCATTAGGAGGAACCCAGAGCCAACCGCACAAGCATATGGTCTCTCAAGCGGTCTGAGGATCTCGTCTCAGTTCCTAATGGCAGTCATGCTACCTCTGGCGAGCATATGGAGGGCTGTGCGGCCCTCCAAAGAAATGCCACCCCACACCATTACTGACCCACTGCCAAACCTGTCATGCTGAAGGATGTTGCAGGCAGCTGATCGATCTCCACGGCGTTTCTAGACTCACGTCTGTCACATGTGCTCAGTGTGTGATAACAATTGAAGAAAAGGACAGCGCCACACCAGGAAGTGACAGACAGCAATACACTTTATTCTGCCTCCTGCGGCAACGTTTCGGTCCGAAGACCTTTTTCAAGCACAGTACAAACATGTTTCAACCACCATTATATATCATTAAGACCGCCCCCATGGTTAACAAACAACCAATAGGGGTGTCACAATCAGATAGAAAAAAAACAATATTCCAAACACTATAAAAATACATAAAAACATTACAAAATGTACAGCAAACAGTACTCACCCCCCCTACATATAAGAAAACACCTCTTGATCGCTCCCCTTAGCATATCCCACTTCATAAATCCAGTATAAACGCTCCCGGCTTCCCTCATGTAAACATACACCGTCATCCTATTAGAGCAGTGCATCGGCGGTTGCTATGGCTCCGTAGGTGTGTGCAGGATAGGCGCAGCCCAATCAGGCAACAGCGCTGGTCCCATGTGACCGCACTGTACCCAGCATGCAGCGCCCGCCACCACCCAGACCCATAGAAGCCACCACCACCGCGCATGCTCCAGTGAAGGATCCGCCCACTGAAGTCCCTATGCAGGGCTTCCATTCACCGCGCCGCAGAGATCATCGCAAGCACTATGTTCCACAGCGCAAGTCCAAGGGCAGTCTATCAGTGCGCATGTCCTTAATGTAGAAACCACCCATCTTAATCCAGGACCGATATTACAGTGCGCATGTCCGCAATGCCATGGTCTCAGTTCCGCTCAGTGCAGCTCCAGTTCCACAAAAGGTTCCAATGCGCATGGCATATAATGTCCATAGCCATATGACTTTAACTTCATGCGCATATTCAAAAGAGTGGGACCACCGAGGGCCTTTTAATCCTCCACTTGCAGATGATAAATAGGTGTAGATATCGCACCAAATCCGTCATATATTGTGTGCAATGTTCATATTTCAGTATAAACATGAAGTATCCTCTTATTCCTTGGACCTTATTCAGACCCTATAATAATACATTAAGAGGAAAAGAAAAACTGTTCCGATCGCACAATATACGCACCCATATACATCACATATTAGAATGACAAAACATACATCATATGTCATAATACAGCCTAACATGGACATCTAAATATCCTACCATATTAACACACACTATCTAGTAAAGATGGATACATAATATGTCAAAATTATGTTTCAAAATAGACGACAACATTCAAAACATCTATCATATATACCATCGTATCAAGGAAATACAGGAATATCCAAACTCACATAACACACATAACAGGGGAAGGTGGGGATACCTAATCGTAGGGGGTATTGTACCAGTACCACTTATTCTAAAAAACAAAACCAAAACAATAATATGGTTAAAAACAATACACTAATGAGGACCCACAATCAATCCCATGGGCGCTAAAGGGGACAACTCTACAGTAGACAACTCTGTTGATACTCAATATTCATACCTCTTGGAAAGAGCGTATCAAGCTCAAATATCCATTTAAGCTCTTTCTTTTTCAGAATTGAAACCCGGTCTCCACCGCGCCTGGGTACAGGAACATCATCTATAATCCTATATCTTAACTGATTAACCGAATGTCCCATTTCATGGAAATGCCTTGTGGGTCCTCATTAGTGTATTGTTTTTAACCATATTATTGTTTTGGTTTTGTTTTTTAGAATAAGTGGTACTGGTACAATACCCCCTACGATTAGGTATCCCCACCTTCCCCTGTTATGTGTGTTATGTGAGTTTGGATATTCCTGTATTTCCTTGATACGGTGGTATATGTGAAAGATGTTTTGAATGTTGTCGTCTATTTTGAAACATAATTTTGACATATTATGTATCCATCTTTACTAGATAGTGTGTGTTAATATGGTAGGATATTTATATGTCCATGTTAGGCTGTATTATGACATATGATGTATGTTTTGTCATTCTAATATGTGATGTATATTGTGCGATCGGAACAGTTTTTCTTTCCCTCTTAATGTATTATTATAGGGTCTGAATAAGGTCCAAGGAATAAGAGGATACTTCATGTTTATACTGAAATATGAACATTGCACACAATATATGACGGATTTGGTGCGATATCTACACCTATTTATCATCTGCAAGTGGAGGATTAAAAGGCCCTCGGTGGTCCCACTCTTTTGAATATGCGCATGAAGTTAAAGTCATATGGCTATGGACATTATATGCCATGCGCATTGGAACCTTTTGTGGAACTGGAGCTGCACTGAGCGGAACTGAGACCATGGCATTGCGGACATGTGCACTGTAATATCGGTCCTGGATTAAGATGGGTGGTTTCTACATTAAGGACATGCGCACTGATAGACTGCCCTTGGACTTGCGCTGTGGAACATAGTGCTTGCGATGATCTCTGCGGCGCGGTGAATGGAAGCCCTGCATTGGGACTTCAGTGGGCGGATCCTTCACTGGAGCATGCGCGGTGGTGGTGGCTTCTATGGGTCTGGGTGGTGGCGGGCGCTGCATGCTGGGTACAGTGCGGTCACATGGGACCAGCGCTGTTGCCTGATTGGGCTGCGCCTATCCTGCACACACCTACGGAGCCATAGCAACCGCCGATGCACTGCTCTAATAGGATGACGGTGTATGTTTACATGAGGGAAGCCGGGAGCGTTTATACTGGATTTATGAGGTGGGATATGCTAAGGGGAGCGATCAAGAGGTGTTTTCTTATATGTAGGGGGGGTGAGTACTGTTTGCTGTACATTTTGTAATGTTTTTATGTATTTTTATAGTGTTTGGAATATTGTTTTTTTCTATCTGATTGTGACACCCCTATTGGTTTTGTTAACCATGGGGGCGGTCTTAATGATATATAATGGTGGTTGAAACATGTTTGTACTGTGCTTGAAAAAAGGTCTTCGGACCGAAAAGTTGCCGCAGGAGGCAGAATAAAGTGTATTGCTGTCTGTCACTTCCTGGTGTGGCGCTGTCCTTTTCTTCAATTTTTATCATGGACTCTTCTACTGGGATGGACCCCCTGGTGTGGACGTGCGCCCCGATGTCCGTGGAAGTCCGTGGAGACCACGTCAGTATTGGGTGCGGTTTGACTTAGCTTTGTTGGATATGTGCTCAGTGTGAACCTGCTTCCATCTGTGACTACAGGGCGTCAGTGGCAAATTTGCTAATCCTGATGTTCTGTGGCAAATGCCAATTGTTCTGCACCGTGTTGGGCTGTGAGCACAACCGTCATCTGTGGATGTCGGGCTCTCAGACCATCCTCATGGAGTCAGTTTCTAACCGTTTGTGCAGACACATGCACATTTGTGGCTTGCTGGAGGTCATTTTGCAGTGCTCTTCCTGTTCCTCCTTGCACAAAGGCTAAGGTAGCAATCCCGCTGCTGGGTTGTTGTCATCCTACAGCTCACTCCACGTCTCCTGGTGTACGGGCCTGTCTCCTGGTAGCACCTCCAGGCTCTGGACACTATGCTGACAGACACAACAAACCTTCTTGCCACATCTCGCAATGATGTGCCATCCTGGATGAGCTGCACTACCTGAGCCACTTGTGTGGGTTGTAGAGTTAAGGTACCTTCACATTAAGCCACGCTGCAACGATAGGCACAACGATGCCGATCGCTGCAGCGTCGCTGTTTGGTCGCTGGAGAGCTGTCACACAGACCGCTCTCCAGCGACCAACGATGCCGAGGCCCCCGGGTAACCAGGGTAAACATCGGGTTGCTAAGCGCAGGGCCGCGCTTAGTAACCCGATGTTTACCCTGGTTACCAGCGTAAAATGTAAAAAAATCAAACAGTACATACTTAGATTCGCGTCCCCCGGCGTCCGCTTCCCACACTGACTGAGCGCTGGCCCTAACAGCAGAGCGGTGACGTCACCGCTGTGCTGTACTTTCACTTTACGGCGCTCAGTCAGTGAGGGAAGCGGACGCCGGGGGATGCGAAGGTGAGTATGTACTGTTTGTTTTTTTTACATTTTACACTGGTAACCAGGGTAAACATTGGGTTACTAAGCGCGGCCCTGCGCTTTGTAACCCGATGTTTACCCTGCTTACCAGTGTAAAACATCGCTGGTATCGTTGCTTTTGGTGTCAAACACGACGATACACGCCGGTCTGACGACCAAATAAAGTTCTGAACTTTGTTCAACGACCAGCGATATCACAGCAGGATCCTGATTGCTGCTGCGTGTCAAACTAAACGATATCGCTAGCCAGGACGCTGCAACGTCACGGATCGCTAGCGATATCGTTTAGTGTGAAGGTACCTTTAGTCTCATGCTACCACGAGTGTGAAAGCACAACCAACATTCAAAAGTGAGCAAAACATGAGCCAGAAAGCATTGGTACTGAGATGTGATCTGTGGTCCCCACCTGCAGAACCACTCCTTTGAGTGTGTCTTGATAATTTCCAATAATTTCCATCTATTCCATTTGCACAACAGAAAAAACACACTAAGAGAAAACGACCATTAATCCACTAAAATCATGTTTATTGATTATATGTTTAAAAACCATGGTAAGGGGAAAATTCACAGTTTATTATACAAATAGGACGCTGTTACAAAGAAATACTTATAAATAGAGCTAAAAAAACAGCCCATTTACTAAAAAGTGATAACAAAGGAATGTACAAGATTATGTGTAAAAAAACCATATAAAAGTTGTAAGCTATTAAGAGCAAAAAAAGTTATTTAGATAACTCACTATTCAATTCAAGTGAAAAAAAGTGCTAGGGTGCAATAGAACAGAGGGCATAAAAATGTGCTAGCATGTAAGGAGATTGGTATAATAACCAATAATGCCAAATGGTATACGCTGGGTATAAATAGTAACAGTAGTTCAATACTAATAAGAGATAAGTGAAACTTACTAGATAAACTGTATGACCCAGGGCTCCAAGACAGCGTCCACCCCATATGTGTTTAAACATATAATCAATAAACATGATTTTAGTGGATTAATGGTCGTTTTCTCTTACATAGTTACATAGTTATTAAGGTTGAAGGAAGACTTTAAGTCCATCTAGTTCAACCCATAGCCTAACCTAACATGCCCTAACATGTTGATCCAGGGGAAGGCAAAAAAAACCCATGTGGTAAGAGTAAGCTCCATCATGGGGAAAAAAATTCCTTCCCGACCCCACATACGGCAATCAGACTAGTTCCCTGGATCAACGCCCTATCAAGGAATCTAATATATATACCCTGTAATATTATACTTTTCCAGAAAGGTATCCAGTCCCCTCTTAAATTGAAGCAATGAGTCACTCATTACAACATCATACGGCAGAGAGTTCCATAGTCTCACTGCTCTTACAGTAAAGAATCCGCGTCTGTTATTATGCTTAAACCTTTTTTCCTCCAGACGTAGAGGATGCCCCCTTGTCCCTGTCACCGGTCTATGATTAAAAAGATCAGCAGAAAGGTCTTTGTACTGTCCCCTCATATATTTATACATTAACATAAGATCACCCCTTAGTCTTCGTTTTTCCAAACTAAATAGCCCCAAGTATAATAACCTATCTTGGTATGGCAGACCCCCCCAGTCCTCTAATAACCTTGGTCGCTCTTCTCTGCACCCGCTCTAGTTCAGCTATGTCTTTCTTATACATCGGAGACCAGAACTGTGCACAGTATTCTAAGTGTGGTCGCACTAGTGACTTGTATAGAGGTAAAATTATGTTCTCCTCTTGAGCATCTATGCCTCTTTTAATGCATCCCATTATTTTATTTGCCTTTGTAGCAGCTGCCTGACACTGGCCACTGAATATGAGTTTGTCATCCACCCATACTCCCAGGTCTTTTTCATTGACGGTTTTGCCCAGAGTTTTAGAATTAAGCACATAGTTATACATCTTATTACTTCTACCCAAGTGCATGACCTTACATTTATCCCCATTAAAGCTCATTTGCCATTTATCAGCCCAAGCTTCTAGCTTACATAAATCAGCCTGTAATATAAAATTGTCCTCCCCTGTATTGATTACCCTGCAGAGTTTAGTGTCATCTGCAAATATTGAAATTCTACTCTAATTCTAGTGTGTTTTTTCCGTGGTGTCTCACGACTATCCATGTTTTCAGTTATTGGTCCAAACTCACAGATAGCATTTTATATATACCGTATATACTCGAGTATAAGCCGAGATTTTCAGCCCAAATTTTTGGGCTGAAAGTGCCCCCTCGGCTTATACTCGAGTCATGATCGGTGGTGGGGTCGGCGGGTGAGCACTGTCATATACTTACCTAGTCCCGGCGATCCTGGCGCTCCCCCTGCCTGTTACACGGTCTCCGGGTGCAGCAGCCTCTTCCCCTGAGCGGTCACGTGGGACCGCTCATTAGAGAAATGAATAGGCTGCTCCACCCCCCATAGGGGCGGAGCCGCATAATTCATTTCTCTAATCAGCGGTGCCGGTGACCGCTGACAGAGGAAGAGGCTGCGGCACCGAAGACAGGCAGGGGGAAGGAGCGGGACGCCGGGAGCAGGTAAGTATCGCATATTCACCTATCCTGGTTCCACACGCCGGGCGTCGCGCCATCTTCCCGGCGTCTCTCTCTCCGCTCTGACTGTTCAGGCAGAGGGCGCGATGACGCATATAGTGTGCGCGCCGCCCTCTGCCTGATCAGTCAGTGCAGGGAGACGCCGGGAAGATGGCGCCGAGGAGCTGCAAGACAGGTGAGTATGTGTTTTATTTTTTTTTATTGCAGCAGCAGCTATGGGGCAATAATGGACGGTGCAGAGCACTGTATGGTACAGCTATGGGGCAGAGCACTGTATGGTACAGCTATGGGGCAGAGCACTATATGGCACAGCTATGGGGCAGAGCACTATATGGCACAGCTATGGGGCAGAGCACTATATGGCACAGCTATGGGGCAGAGCACTATATGGCACATTGAGCACTATATGGCACAGCTATGGGGCAGAGCACTATATGGCACAGCTATGGGGCAGAGCACTATATGGCACAGCTATGGGGCAGAGCACTATATGGCACAGCTATGGGGCAGAGCACTATATGGCACAGCTATGGGGCAGAGCACTATATGGCACAGCTATGGGGCAGAGCACTATATGGCACAGCTATGGGGCAGAGCACTATATGGCACAGCTATGGGGCAGAGCACTATATGGCACATTGAGCACTATATGGCACAGCTATGGGGCAGAGCACTATATGGCACAGCTATGGGGCAGAGCACTATATGGCACAGCTATGGGGCAGAGCACTATATGGCACAGCTATGGGGCAGAGCACTATATGGCACAGCTATGGGGCAGAGCACTATATGGCACAGCTATGGGGCAGAGCACTGTATGGTACAGCTATGGGGCAGAGCACTATATGGCACAGCTATGGGGCAGAGCACTATATGGCACAGCTATGGGGCAGAGCACTATATGGCACAGCTATGGGGCAGAGCACTATATGGCACAGCTATGGGGCAGAGCACTATATGGCACAGCTATGGGGCAGAGCACTATATGGCACAGCTATGGGGCAGAGCACTATATGGCACAGCTATGGGGCAGAGCACTATATGGCACAGCTATGGGGCAGAGCACTATATGGCACAGCTATGGGGCAGAGCACTATATGGCACAGCTATGGGGCAGAGCACTATATGGCACAGCTATGGGGCAGAGCACTATATGGCACAGCTATGGGGCAGAGCACTATATGGCACAGCTATGGGGCAGAGCACTATATGGCACAGCTATGGGGCAGAGCACTATATGGCACAGCTATGGGGCAGAGCACTATATGGCACAGCTATGGGGCAGAGCACTATATGGCACAGCAATGGGGCAGAGCACTATATGGCACAGCTATGGGGCAATGGTGCAGAGCATTATATATATGGCACAGCTATGGGGCAACGGTGCAGAGCATTATATATGTGGCACAGCTATGGGGCAACGGTGCAGAGCATTGTATATATGGCACAGCTTTATGTGGAGCATCTATGGGGCCATAATGAACGGTGCAGAGCATTATATGTGGCACAGCTTTATGTGGAGCATCTATGGGGCCATAATGAACGGTATGGAGCATCTATTTTTAATTTTGAAATTCACCGGTACCTGCTGCATTTTTCCCCCTAGGCTTATACTCGAGTCAATAAGTTTTCCCAGTTTTTTGTGGCAAAATTAGGGGGGTCGGCTTATACTCGGGTCGGCTTATACTCGAGTATATACGGTACATATTATTACCAGTCATATATATAATTTTTACATATTATTTTATATATTTTTATACGTGAGTATTCTTTCCTTTGCAATCTGTCTGTCTGACCATTTGCACAACAGCATGTGAAATTGATTGCCAAATAGTGTTGCTTCCTAAGTGGACAGTATGATTTCACAGAATTTTTGATATACTTGGAGTTATATTCTTTTTTTTTAAGTTCCCGCTTTATTTTTTTGAGCAGTATGTATGTGTGTGTATATATACCGTATATACTCGAGTATAAGCTGACCCCCCCCTAATTTTGCAATAAAAAACTGGGAAAACTTATTGACTCGAGTATAAGCCTAGGGTGGAAAATGCAGCAGCTACCGGTAAATGTCAAAAATCAAAAATAGATACCAATAAAAGAAAAATTAATTGAGACATCAGTAGGTTGTGTTTTTGAATATCCATATTGAATCAGGAGCCCCATATAATGCTCCATAAAATTTGATGGGCCCCATAAGATGCTCCATATTAAAATATGCCCCATATAATGCTGCACAAATGCTGATTATGGCCCCATAAGATGCTGCATATAAAAATGTGCCACATATAATGCTGCTGCAATAACAAAAAAATAAGACATACTCACCTCTCGTTGCTGCCCGCTGCTCCTCGGCGTGCCATCTCAGTCCGCACTGACTGTTCAGGCAGAGGGCGGCGCGCACACGAATACATCACGCCCTCTGACCTGAACAGTCACTGCAGAGGACGGGGAAGATGGAGCTGCGGTGGAACAAGGGAAGGTAAATATGAAATACTCACCTGCTCCTGGCGCGGTCCCTGGCAGCTTCTCCCGGACAGATGGTCTCCGGGCGCGGCAGCTTCTTACTCTGTTCAGCGGTCACTGGTACCTCTCATTACTGTAATGAATATGTGGCTCCACCCCTATGGGAGTGGAGTCCATAGTCATTACTTTAATGAGCGGTACCACGTGACCGCTGAACAGGGGAAGAAGCTGGGACCATGGGACACGCAGGGACCGCGTCAGGAGCAGGTAAGTATGTGACAGTCATCACTCCCCCTCACCCGCCGACCATGACTCGAATATAAGCCGAAAGGGGCACTTTCAGCCCTTTTTTGGGCTGAAAAAATCTCTGCTTGTACTCTAGTATATACGGTGTGTGTGTATGTATGTATGTATGTATGTACAGTCATATGAAAAAGTTTGGGCACCCCTATTAATCTTAAGCTTAATGTTTTATAAAAATGTTTTTTTTTTTGCAACAGCTATTTCAGTTTCATATATCTAATAACTGTTGGACACAGTAATGTTTCTGCCTTGAAATGAGGTTTATTGTACTAACAGAAAATGTGCAATCTGCATTCAAACAAAATTTGACAGGTGCATAAGTATGGGCACCCTTATCATTTTCTTGTTTTAAATACTCCTACCTACTTTTTACTGACTTACTAAAGCACTTTTTTTGGTTTTGTAACCTCATTGAGTTTTGAACTTCATAGTTAGGTGTATGCAATCATGAGAAAAGCTACTTAAAGTGGCCACTTGCAAGTTGTTCTCCTGTTTGAATCTCCTCCGAAGAGTGGCATCATGGGCTCCTCAAAACAACTGTCAAATGATCTGAAAACAAAGATTACACAGGGGAACAATTTGAAAAAAAATTTCTGTTGAGTTAGGTTTTTGAGCTGATTTATACTAAAATTGGCATGCTGATTCCAAAAATGTAGTAAGTTTTTTTCTAGCACGTCAAGTTTTTCCTACACAACTTACCTGCCAGAGAAGCACAATTGCACTGATATCTGTAATAAGACTTGTTATCTGATTACAATTCGACTCCTATAGAGCTACGTGGCAACTTGTAAGAGTAGTCACAACTTTGTCATGCCTATTTCTTATATATTTCATTTTTTGTTCATATTTGTACTATTTAAAAAAAAAAAAACACTTTTTAGGTACAGTAGTTTACATAGTTTTGAGAAGACAAAAATCCTATAGTTCAAAAACTTGACGTGATAGAGAAAAACTGAGATCGTTTCTGGATTCAGCATCCAAAAATTAATTAAGAACAGTTGTCTGACCTAACTCTTAAAAAATTGTGTTCCCCGGTGTTATTCAACATAGTTGTTCAGGGGAAGGATACAAAAAGCTGTCTCAGAGATTTAACCTGTCAATTTCCACTGTGAGGAACATAGTAAGGAAATGGAAGAACACAGGTACAGTTCTTAAGGCCAGAAGTGGCAGGCCAAGAAAAACATCAGAAAGGCAGAGAAGAAGAATGGTGAGATCAGTCAAGGACAATCCTCAGACCATCTCCAGAGAGCTGCAGCATCAACTTGCTGCAGATGGTGTCACTGTGCATCGGTCAACTATACAACGCGGTGTGTTTTTTTGCCGCCATGCATAACGCCTTTTTGGATTACCAAACAACTCAATCTTGGTTTCATGAGTCCACAGGACCTTCTTCCAAAAAGAAATTGGCTTCTACAAATGTGCTTTTGCATACCTCAGCCGACTCTGTTTGTGGCGTGCTTGCAGAAATGGCTTCTTTCGCATCACTCTCCCATACAGCTTCTCCTTGTGCAAAGTGCATTGTATAGTTGACCGATGCACAGTGACACCATCTGCAGCAAGTTAATGCTGCAGATCTCTGATGTTTTTCTTGGCCTGCCACTTCTGGCCTTAACAAGAACTGTACCTGTGTAATTCCATTTCCTTACTATGTTCCTCACAGTGGAAATTGACAGGTTAAACCTCTGAGACAGCTTTTTGTATCCTTCCCCTGAACAGCTATGTTGAATAATCTTTGTTTTCAGATCATTTGACAGTTGTTTTGAGGAGCCCATGATGCCACTCTTCGGAGGAGATTCAAACAGGAGAAAAACTTGCAAGTGGCCACTTTAAGTAGCTTTTCTCATGATTGCATACACCTAGCTATGAAGTTCAAAGCTCATGACGCATGACGTCATCGAAGGTCCTTCGCTCAATGCATCCTTCGGAACGGAGGCCGCCGCTTGCACCGCTGAGAGCCACGGACTGTCGGAGGGTAAGCATATCCCTTATTTTTTAATTTTATTTTATTTTTATTTTATTTTTTTTACATGAATATGGATCCCAGGGCCTGAAGGAGAGTCTCCTCTCCTCCAGATCCTGGGAACCATACAGAACCGCTCCCTGCACACGCCGTACCCGGCGTATAAGACGACCCCCGACTTTTGAGATGATTTTCAGGGGTTAAAAAGTCATCTTATACGCCGGAAAATACGGTATGTGTGTGTGTGTGTGTATGTACATGTATATATATATATATGTATGTATAGGTGGAGAGGGGCTTCCTTCACTATTAAAATGAGCAGTCAGTCATCTTCCTTCATAAGTCAATGTCTTTGCGTGACTCATGATCCTTTTTTTCCACATATAGTTTGTAAAAAGTAATATTACAATAATGTATTTTTGATGCAACACGTGTTATGATGTGTAAACACTTTTTAACTGGTTTTAACAGTGCGTACCCTTATCTGATGATGAAGAAGAGCAAAAATCTCAAAAGCAGGATCTAGCACCTTCTGTTGTGCCACCAAAGCAAGGTAATTTAGTCAGCATTTTCAGTATGTTCTTGCTTTGTTTAGACTTTTTTGACAAGTTAGATGACAAACAGATGTATATCGCATATCATGGTTGCTGATGTTTATTACATGAAGATAATTTTTCTTTAGCACTTCATGGCAGACACAAGTAACCATGGGTGTATGCTGTTGTTGCTAGGAGGCTGGTGCCAAGCAAAAAAATTAGCACCACCTCAGCAGGGTACACCCAGACTGGTACAAAGCTCATCAGTTTTAGTTTAGTGTCAGTAGGAGGCAGACCTGGATCTGATCCCAGATCTGTCTTTTTCTCATTAGGTGACCTTTTTGTGTGGTGTTAATCTTTTCCCATTTGTTTTTCAGATTCTTCTCTTCAGGGTTACAAGGTGTAATGTCTCACCCTGTTTTCCAAAAATAGCAACTGAGAGAATGGTGTGGCGCCATCCACATCACACCCTCTCTGGTCTGCGATGCAGGATCTTTCCCCAACACTTCAAGTGCGTCTTAGAGTGGTTCATGGTGGCCAGTTCTTGCCTTTTCCCCACCTCAGCCCTCTTTAGCTGGATGGATGGAAAATGGTGCTCCTCAGTGACCCTCCCCTCTCAGGGTTGAGAGTCTTCTGCACCACCCTGGACCACTACAGTGCAGGAAGGAGGACACATTGTTTTCCAGTGCCCCTTCCTCCCTCTCACCTGAGGGCTCCTGATGTCGTCTTTGAGATTGAGGAGTTGGGACCTTGACCAGACAGGTACTGTCCCTCATTTTTCTCCACAGTCCCTCTTCAGACGTTGGAGAGGCATTAGAAAGAGGGGATCGCAGCACTCCTCTGTGTGCATATTTTAGTCACGCCCCCTTTTCCCCATGCGTGATGGCCAGTCAGCGCTTGAGGGTTTGCACACTCTTTCCCTCCCGTGGGAGTGCTTCATTCATTTCCAGGGCAGGCTTGTTTCCACCCCCTTGTGCGTGCCACCTAATTGGCGTGTGCAGGTTTGCACGCTTTCTCTTCTATGTGGAGCGCTTGCCTTATTCTGGCAGCTCGGGCTTTCAGCGTGCCTTTTCTGAGCTTGTCCCTTCAATCTCCATCACTCTGTTTCCATCTCAGATGGTGCTTCATGTCCTGCTGCAACATCACGTTGCCTGCTGTACCAGTCTCTCCCAAGGACATGTTTCCCCTACATCCATGGGTAGGCTCTATCCAGACTGTTTACTTCTCCCCTCCTATGCTTAATCCTCCTCAGAAGCTCCTCTCACCTAGTGGCCATACATATGGACAGTTCCAGGGAGAATCACTCCTGTCCCTCCTCCACTTAATTACTATACTTGTGTTCTCTGAAACTGTGGCCCACAGGACATGGATCGGCTTCCTCCCCAGATTGCAGCCCTTCCACCATGCAAGCCTCACAGGAGCTGCTCGGGACGAGCGCACGCTCCCTCCCCCAGAGTGGGCTGTTGCTATTTCTCAATCAGTAACTGACCTAACCAAGGTGTCTCTGTCCCTGATACAGGTCCTTGAACCTTTACCTAACATTTCAGCCACCTCCAGTGCTCTGATCTTTTCTCGGAACAAAACGCATTCTCCCATCTATCTGCCACCTTCGTCATGACACATCCAGGGTGAGGTCCAAGAAGTGGACATACACCCAACTCCTTGTCTGGTTTCCCTTCCCCTTCCACATCCTTCAGGATTCCTTCAGTATCCCTTCCATATCCCACTCCTACCCAGAGGTGACCCCAGGATCCGAACAGGATTCCCAGTCTGAATCTGATCTCTACACGGACCAACCAATCTTCAAAACTCCAGAATATGGTCAACAGCCTTATTTCGTCTGTTAATCATACCATCCATATTAGGGATGAGGGGTGTCCCCCTCAGGATCACTCCTTCTCATTCAAAAAGGCTAAGCACCCTCCCCGGGTGTTTTCCAATCACAAGGAGTTTGAGGGAATAGTTGCCAAACATTGGGAACACCCGGAAAAGCTCTTACCAGATATCCCTTTTGTTTCTGATTTTCTCAGCAAATGGTTAGAACCCTTAGCTGTGGACCCACCAGTCTCTCGCTTGTCCCCTAAAATTGTCCTGTCTCTCCCATGATTGTTCCTCCCTCAAGCCCTAGCTAAGTCTGCCTTTTGAGGCTGCTGGCGCTCCTCTGTCCCGACTTCGCATTCCCTTGGTAGCCAAGTCTGTTTCCTGCTGGGCAAAACTTGTTCAGCAGCGCATTTTATCAGCGGCCTCGCTGGACAAACTGGCAAATCTTGCGGACCGGATTGCTTACGCAGGCAAATATTTTTTTTTTTTAATTCGTTTAATTCCAGAATAAACAAATAATGCATACATTAGCATTTATCATCAATTATACCACCGGATACAATAATTACAGAATATCATCATATCCAGAACTTACAGGGGTAGTATACTGTGTATGCTAAATCACTAGCACCTATAAAATACCTACTATACAACTTTAACCGCTAACAGTAAGTCGCCAAAAGGAAAAACAGATTGGAATCCTACTCCACAAGCGATGTCCCAAAACCACAAGCCCATTCTCCCGTGCATATATCTAATCAGCGCAGACTACAGAGTATGATAAGAGGAGTTCCATCTACCCCAGATTTTTTCGAATTTACCTGGGCATCCTCTATTTTGGTACAGTGTTCTTTCATATGGAATGACCGAGTTCACCAAGTCAATCCAAACTCTGAGAGACAGGGAGGAACCACCCATCCACCTTAACGCCAGCACCTTCCGTGCTAAGAAGAGCGTCTCTCGAAGAAAGATCTCAGTATAGTGATCCCAGGCCCCTGTATCCCACACCCCGAATAAGCAGGTCAATGGCTCAAGTGGAACAGGGACTGACAATAAAGATGTTAATAATGTCGTGACCTCTTTCCAATAGTGAGAAATTACCGGGCACCTCCGAATCATATGGATAAAATCTGCATCTCGTGCATGACATCGCAAGCAATCTGACGAATGGAGGCGACCCATTTTAAAGAGTCGCGTTGGGGTCAAATAGGTCTGATATACAATATACAGCTGGGTCATCCTGTTATTAACTGAAGGAGAAACTTTAGTTGGAGACTCTAGAATATCTTCCCATTCCTCTCCCATTGTATCGGAGAGAAGTCCCTCCCACTTCTTTTTAAGAGAGTTAATAGTAGACCCATCCCCCACGGATAACAGATATGTATATAAAGAGGAAATGAGTCCCTGAGGACCTTGTGAATTAAGAATGCCTATCAGAGGTAGAGATGAGATCGCTCGACCCGCACCTATATTTCGCATATATGATTGGAAAGCTGACCTTAGCTGTAAATAGCGGAAGAATTGAGATCTTGGGATATTGTAAGTATCCTGCAATTGTTCGAAGGATACAAAAACCCCTTGGTCATGTACATTGCCCACTGAAAGAACACCACACAAGATCCAGAACTCAGTAGATGGGTGATTCAGTAATTCTGGGAAATAACTATTATGCCATAGTGGCATTTCAGCTATTACATCTGCAAATTTAATAACTTTTTTGATTTGTCTCCATATCAATCTCGCCAGTCGAAGCAAAGGCAGCAAACGGGGAGCATTGACTTTCTCTGTTTCCAAAAATCCCAATGGACAATCAATCCGGGCAGAGTGGAGTAAATGACTCTCTGAATTAGGTAAAGAGTTATTAGGCATCCATTTGCTCAATGCCTTATCCTGTCCGTTAAGATAGTACAGATAAAAATCTGGTAAAGCCGCCCCACCCCTCCTTTTTGGTCTCTGCAGAGTAGATAGTTTAAGTTTGGGTCTGGTCTTCCCCCATATAAAGGATGTGGTTAGGGAATTTAAATTTGCGAAGAAAGACTTGGGTATTGGCATGGCACTGTGTTGGAGACAATAATTAAGTTTGGGGAGCAATATCATTTTAATTAAATTGATGCGGCCTGCAACAGAGAGGGGGAGTTTGCTCCAAGTTATAAATTTAGATTTGACCAGGTCTAATAGTGGGTAAATGTTAAGTTGTAGGTTTAGCCGACTATATTGGGACATATGAATACCCAAATATTTGAAACTGGAGACTACAGGTAGTGACGAGAGATTTTCGAGACAGGGTATCGGAACATGAGACAGAGGCATCAGGGCAGACTTGTCCCAATTTATATAGAGACCGGAGAATCTACTAAATTTGTCGATGGTCGTTATTACTTGCGGTAGGGTTTCTTCTATTTTATCCATAAATATGATCATGTCGTCGGCATAAAGACCGATGGTATCCACACGATCCGCAATATTAATTCCCTTAATATCCGTAGAGGACCTTATGCGTATTGCTAAAGCTTCTATCGCAAGGGCAAAGAGAGCCGGGGATAAAGGACATCCTTGACGGGTTCCCCTGTGCAAGGTAAAAGAATCAGAGATAGTTATTCACAATTACCCGTGCCCTAGGATTCCTATATAGTGTATCTTTCCCTCTAATAAATTTGTCCCCAAAACCGTATTTCCGTAGGCATGCGGAGAGGAAAGGCCACTCAAGAGAGTCAAATGCTTTGGCTGTATCTAGTGACGCCAGTGCCCAGTTATTATCCAGTTCTAAGGAGCTATATTGAATCACTGATTGGACCAGTCTAATATTGATGGAGGTACTTTTCCCGGGCATAAAGCCAGTTTGATCTGGGTGTATAAGGTCTAGTATGATCATATTTAGCCTAGTGGCCAAGATTTTAGTGAAGATCTTATAATCTACATTCACCAATGATATGGGGCGATACGACCCACACTCCAGGGGGTCCTTTCCCTCCTTCTTAAGTACAATAATATTTGCATCGTAGAATGTTTCAGGCATAAACTCTCCCTCCCATATACTCCGGAGTACCTTCAATAAAAGTGGTGCCAGGTGGCTCCGATATTTTTTATAGAACTCAGCGGGAAACCCGTCAGGTCCAGGGGCCTTCCCGGTAGCCATGTCCACTATGGCATGTTCCACTTCCTCCAGAGTAAACTCGACCTCCATAAAAGCCTGCTGGGTTGGACTCAGTGAGGGGAACGCTATGTCCGATAAATAGTCCACACACTCAGGGACACCAAAACCACTACCAGATTCGTACAATGACTTATAGTAATTACAAAAACATCGAAGGATCTCCTCAGTAGAGGATACCAACGAACCATCAAGTGCCCGAATCTGTAGTACTGTATTGGAGGTATTATGCTGGCGTACTATAAAGGCTAGGAGTGTACTGGCCTGATTCCCCAGTTCAAAATAGGATTGACGGGTAAAAAATAATTTGCGTTTCGATTTAGTGTCTATATGTTGGGTGTATATTCTTTGGGAGGTAAGCCATTCCACCCTGTTACCACTGGTCTGATTAGCCACATAGGCAGCCTCCGAATCCCTCTGTCGCCGCTCCATCTCATCATCCTCCCCTGCCGTCACCCTTTTTATGTAGGAAATTGTGGAGGACAAACATCCCCTTAAATATGCCTTTAGAGTGTCCCAAAACAGATTAAGATTCGAGGGGTCTGGGTGAGTAGAGACAAAACAGTTCAACTGATCAACCGTTCTATCACTAGAATCTATCAATTTCAACCAGAAAGGATTCAATTTCCAAGGTATATGGTTGTTTGGCTGACTGTATTTAAATTTGAGAATGACTGACTGTGATCTGATATTCCCCTATTACTGTGTTCGATACTATCCACCCATAATGCCAGGTCACTAGATCCAAATATGTAATCTATGCGAGATAGAGACTGTCTAGTTGATGAATGACGGGTGTATTCTTTTGTCTCAGGGTGGCGTGTCCTCCATAGATCTAACCATCCGCTACTGCTCATAAATAGCGCCAATTGAGAGGGGGATTGAGGAGGAGGTCCCCCAGACGTCCCTCCGTCTAGTCTCAATCTGTCTTTAAAATTATCCATGACTAAGTTATAATCTCCCATACAAATAACACTAGCATTAGGATAATTTAGGGAGAAACCCATTGCCATGCGGAGAACCGATATATTAGCCGGGGGTGGGTTGTAAACACATAGTATCACATATTCTCGCGTATTAATAAAGGCATGTACAAAACAAAGCGACCCTCGGGATCCCGTCGTGCTTCCCTAGCCTCCCACCTAGCATTCCTATGTATCAACAGAGAGACCCCTCCGTCTGGAGTAACTAGTATGGAATGCGTGAAGGGACCACTGCACCCACGGCTTTTGTGTACATTTAACTTTGTCTCTGGTCAGATGTGTCTCTACAAGTGCTACAATATGGGGATGATACCTTTTAATCTGAGAAAATACCTTGATTTTCTTACGGGGGGTCTTAATACCCCGTATATTCCACGTCATATATATGATCTCAGACCCCATATCTACGCTTAAAAAAAAGAATAACATGCATCGCAATCTGAGCAGGGATCAGGAACATCACGCAGAGCATAAAATTATCATTGGCGACTAGCAAACATATCAAACAGTCAAAACTGGTGTAAAAACCCAAACAAAACAAAATTTGAACAGTGGAGGAGTATAATCTTATACTCCTACAGTCAGATAGAAAAGGGGATACCCTCACTGGAACCAGCGTCCGGTATTGTTGATAAGCTCAGCACCAATAAGGAGAGCTCCAATTTTTGTTGCCATTAGGTGAGGAGAACAACTTAGGAGTCCGGCACACTAGACCCCCTGTATGACCGCAACCATTCGGTTGCCTCCGCCGGATCAGTAAAGAACAAGGAGGAGCCTTCATGGACAATGCAGAGTCGAGCTGGGTAAAGCATGGAATAGATGATGATCTTATCCCTGAGCTGCTTTTTGACTTCCACAAATCGGACTCGTTGCTTTTGAAGTTCCATGGAAAAATCCGGGAAGATTGAAATAGCTCTCGTTATTGAATTTAATAGGGCTCTTCTGCCTTGCCAAGCGGAGAATCGCATCTCTGTCTCTGCAGTTGAGGAGACGCGCCAAGAAGGGCCGAGGTGGAGTTCCGGGAGGTAGAGGTCTCGTTTGATCCCGATGGGCCCTCTCCACGGAAAATGTTGAGGAGAATCCATCTCCCAGGGAGGTTTTAAGCCAATCTTCTAAGAATTGCTCAGGTTGCTGACCCTCCGAGCGTTCTGGTAGGCCAATAATTCGAATATTATTACGGCGCAATCTGTTTTCCAGGTCGTCTGCCTTTTGCTTCCAGGCATTCACAGAGCCGGCGGCCTTTGAAAGCTTAGCCTCCATTGGGGCAACGGTGTCCTCTATCTGAGACACTCTTGTTTCAACCTCTGAGATACGCCCTCTCATAGCCTGCATATCATGTCGCAGACGGCCCACTTCAGTATGTACGTCTTCTATTTTCTCAGTGAGAGAGGACCTGGTGAGGGATATAGCTTGCATCAATTGCTCAGATGCTTGCTTAAGAGTTAGTTCGCCTTGTTCCCCCTCCTCATTACTGTCAGAAGGGCGACTTTTGCGTTGATTCTGCGAGGGGTTATTTCTGAGGGTACGTACATTATCAGGGGCATCCTCTCTGGCATATTTCTTTAACTTGTCAGCAGCCCCCCCTCCTTTAGAATGTTGCATGGTGATTAATAGAAGGTCTCCACAAAAGGATCAAGCTTGTGGTTATGGTAGTCTATTCTCCAATAGCAGGGCAGGGTCAGATACCAGGATATACCTCAAGGAGGCAGTTAGACTACGTTCACATTTGCGGTCTGCGCCGCAGCGTCGCCGCATGCGTCATGCGCCCCTATATTTAACATGGGGGCGCATGGACATGCGTCGCACTTGCGTTTTGCGCTGCATGCGTCACTGCGGCGCACGCGTCCGGGCGCAGAGGACGCAGCAAGTTGCATTTTTGCTGCGTCCAAAATCAATGAAAAAAAGGACGCATGCGGCGCAAAACGCAGCGTTGTGCATGCGTTTTGCTGCGTTTTTGTTTGCGTTGTGCGTAGCCTTAGTCAGGCAGGGAGTTGCCAAGTATGTGCAGGAGCAGCAGCTAAGAATTCATCTAGGCACCCAGTCCCAGAGCAGCCCACAGCCCCCACAGGCAAAACAGCAGGGAGGGGGGATAATCCCTCCAGGGTTATGGCGCAGACAGGAGTTTATCTGATAAGGGGGGTGCAGGGCCCAATCTTCCAGGGCACACACCGCACCACCCCTCTATTATTGCAGGCTGTTGGCTCCCCTCCTGAACTGCACCGCGACTGTACATATATAGCGCCGCTCTCCTTGCTGCTGGAGTGCGCGCTGTAATGATGGCTGCAGCCTCTCCAGGGACCGCCCGCCGCCCCAGACCCGGCACCTGTTTTCCTCCTCGGCGTTCCACAGCGTCCCCGCTGTATGCAGATGCCTGCTCCGTCTCAGGGGAATGCACCCGGCTTCAGCCGCCGCCGGCGCTGTGTCCTTCCCGCCGGAGCCACGCTCAAAGATGGCCGCCGCAGCCCAGAGACTTTACCGCTTATTCAGGCCGCTGCTGTTACCGGCGTCCTGGGACTCCAAAGTCGCCGTTCAAGAGGGTCACCGGTCTCCCGAGGTCCAGAGGCACCGTTCCAGCCGGTGTGGACTGTGAATCGGGGATTATTGGCAGGATTAGGTCCAGGATAACGGGTGCTTCCAGAAGGTGCGTCCTCTCTCCTAGCTTACATAGCCATGCCCCACGCAGGCAAATATTTGTTTGTTGCTTCTCTGGATGCTGCCAGCAGTTTTGCCCTCTTTACTAGCAATATTGTAGCCATATGCAGAATCCTCTGGCTCAAAGCCTGGAATGCGTACCCAACATCCAAGAAGTTCCTTACCAACTCCCCTTAGAGGGATTACGTTTATTTGGGTCTAAGCTTGATCAGCTTATCTCGGACAACAAAGGCGATAAGTTACCTCTGTTCCCCATCCTAGGCACATTTACTAGGAGACAATATCTTCAATTTTGCCCCTTTTGTCCTTTTTGTTTTCCTCCTACGGGGCCTCCTCTCAGAGAGACCCCTCCCCTACCCAGCGAGCGCGAAAGAAGCTGCCCTTCAAACCAGCCCTGGCATGGCACCAAAAGGGCCATTGGGCAAGTCCTCAGGTTCCAAATCCAATAGATTTTCTTCTGCATGACTGGTCACCCTTCTCAGAGAAGGTGGCCACCTACCTTGTCGGGGGGGGGGCTTCCATGTCGTTTTCTTTTCCATCTATCCTGGCGTTCTTACAATCAGGATTAGAGTCCGATTTGTCTTAGTATCCTCAAGTGTCAGGTCACTGCACTCTCAATTCTATTTCGATTAAATTTGGCCTCTTGTCCCGCGGCCATTTTCCTGAAGCCCCGGGCAGCAGAGCGCTCCATCTGCGCATGCGCGGCCACAGGAAAGATGGCCGCGCCCACCGGTAAACGGCTGAATAGCGCAGATCGCGCTCTTTTTCATCTCCTGGGCAGTGGATATTCTCTGTTGGACATGCGCACACCACTACGCCACCAATGGAATGATGAGCCTGATCTAGGGGAGAAACAGCGCTGTCACCACGCCCATAGGACCAGACCAGCGTGAGTGACAGCAGAAAACGGCGACTTTACAAAGGTATTTCAGCAGCATAGGTGGGTAATAAAGGCACACAAAGACACTAATGTAACGCTCATGCTCTGCCCCTATTTAACGCTATTTTTAGCTTATCTTCAAAAAACGGGGTGACAGGTTCCCTTTAACCTAGTTTTTAGCGTTCTTCAGTGATCCCCCTTCGAAACCCATTCAGGACATCTCTTTTTCTCTTCACTCCTGGAAGGTTGCTGTTTTGGTTGCGATCACTTCCACCAGATTGGTCTCAGACTTAGATGCACTCTTTCCACTACCCCTTCTTAGTCTTCCAACAAGATGATCCTTCGTCCAGTACCTGCCTTCCTTTCTAAAGTGGTATCTGCCTCCAAGTCTACTATCATCTGTTTGACCTCCTCAGCTAAACTGGAGGCTTATCCGGTCAAGAATAGACGACCACCACCTCTGGATGTGTGGGCTCATTACACCCGAGGAGTGGGGGCCTCCTGGTCCATTCACTACCAGGCTTCTGCAACTCAGATTTGCAAGGTCGCTACCTGGTCATCTTTTCATAGATTTGCAAGATTTTACAGGGTACATACTTATGCCTTGGCTGATGCTGGCCTAGGTAGGAAGGTGATGCAAGTGGTGTTAAATAATCACCCAACCAGATTTAAGCAAGTTTTTCTTATGTTCCTTGTCTTGGGGACTGCTTTATTACATCACATGGTGACCAGTGTCCCCCAATGAAGCAATAAAGAAAGGATTTTTTTAGTTTCTGTAAAATCTTTCTTGAAGCCTTAATTGGGGGCACACCACTCTCCCTGGTCGTTTGTGCCTTTGTTGGACCTGAGTGCCTCAGTTGGGCCTGTTTACAGTTCTTGTTGTTGCTTCTCCTACTGCTTTTTCACTAAACTGACAAGCTTTGCGCCATTTGGTAGTTGTACCCTGCTGAGGAGGAGCGAACTCTATTTTCGCCTAGTGTCAGCCTCCTAGCAACAGCAGCATACACCCATGGTTACATGTGTTCCTCAATGAAGGCTCCAAGAAGGAGATTTTACATTAAGTACTTAAAATATTTATTTTTTCACTAGTAAACCATTAAACTGTTTTCTCTGACACGGGAATACAATTTTTAAAAATCACTATTAAATCTGTATGCAGTGCAGTAATGTTCTCCAAGCCTATTTAAGTAAGGAATTACTGTGCTGTAAATTAAAAAAAAAAAAAACGCTTACCTAAATGATGGAAAATGTGAAATAAGATTTTTTTTTTCGTTGTTGTTTTAGCCATCCCTTTCTTATATTAAAAAATAAATAACCTGCTATTACCCCAACTTGTGTGTTGTCACAATTTCCTGGTATCCCCAATAAAAGAGAATTGAGTCTAGTCTGTGTGTCACTGCAAATATGCAAATCTCATACAATGCGGTGACGTGACTGCTTGTTTGCATACTGGGGAATCTTGACAATGGCTGAAAACTCATGCTTCTAAAGTCTGCAGACTTTTATAGCAATGCGTGACAACTCCTTTTACCTCTCATGAATTTTGTAAGATTAAAGGGGTCTTTACGGTTTGCATTTCTTGCCGAGAATATAAATTGTATTTAACATGTTGGGACTTTTTTTTTCCTTATGCTTTTTATATTTATTTACAGTAAAATTCAAATCACTTTATGCCAATTTTGTCTTCTTATGCAGACGGGATATGACAGTCTCTAATGTCTCTAATGTCTCGACACAAAATAAAATGGTTCTCACACTTTTGTTGAAACATCACAGAAACGTGACAAGGGGATTGGCTAATTTATGTGATGTGACTAAGCAAAGCATCTAAATTGCTGATGAGGCAGGACGAAAGAGCTGCAGCTCTGAGCACAATAGACCGCCAGAAACCTTTTACATTATTTTGTAATGTCTGGACACAAGTGAACTGCTTTTTTTCTGTCGAAAAAAAAAAAAAAAAAAAAGCTTGAGTCTTGGAAAAGGGCCCATAAAAGAATGAAAGGTCTAACATATATTTTTTAAAATTCTGAATAAATTATCTTTTTTAAAAGTCCTAGCGTATTACTACAAACTGCAGAAAACCTCTTTTAAATTTACATTTTCCAAACTAAAAAAATAGGAATTACCAATAGGTCCATAAATAATTGGACAGTGACCTAATCTTCATGATTTGAGCTCTGCATGCTGCCATTTTGGATTTAAAATTAAACAACTGAGATAAATTAAACCTGAAAGTCAACACTTAAATTTTAAGGGGTTGGACAAAAATATCTTGTGAAACGTTAAGGAATTGCAACCATTTTTTGTACAAAGCTTCATTTCAGGTGCTCAAATGTAATTGGAAAAATTAATTTTACCATAAATAAAATGTTCATATTTAATACTTTGTAGAAAATTTTTAGCAGGCAATGACTGCCTGAAGTCTGGAAGCCATGGATGTCACCAAACACTGGGTTTCCTCCTTTGTGATGCTTTCTTATTACTGATTGATTTCAGCTGGTGTCATGACTTTCCATGGCTTTTTGCTTCTTTATTTCATGTTCAATACTTTTTTTTTCCTGTCCTCATTATTACACACAACTTTATTTTATGAACCTCTATGGTTTGGTTTCTTGGCCTATGTGGCTTGGATGTGATGTTACCGACCTCTGCTGAGACTCTCATGTCAATAGCATCTTTAGAAATATATTCACGAAGAAAATTGGTGAAGTGTTCAATACTTATTTCACCCCCTGTATGTATGTATGTTTGTACCGTATTTTTCGCTTTGTAAAACGCACTATCCACCCCCAAAAAAAATTGGGGGGGGGGGGAAAATGGGGGTGCATCTTACAATGTGGATATACCGCTTAGCGATACCGTTGCAGGCTGGGATGAGGGGGTGACCGCTGCCCAGGGTGTCTGCCGCTGCCCAGGGTGACTTCTTCAGCAGCGACCCTCGGGACCCCGCTTAACCGCAGCCCCACCCCGGTAAGCAATAAGACGCATGGATTAATAGAAGCACCACCATTTATTAAAAAAAAATATTTTTCTTATCAAAATTTGTGGTGCGTCTTATAATCTGTAGTGTCTTACAAAGCAAAAAAATATGGTATATGATATAGAATGTCAACAATTTTCGTAGTAAATATATTTCTAAAGGATGGATTTTTTTATTTTAGCACTGTACATTTGCGAAAATAGTTGTAGTTAAATGTTGTCAATTAAAATCCGCAACTCTCGTCTTGGGATAATGTTCTCATTAAATTACACTGGGGAACACAATTTTTTAAGAGTTAGGTCAGACAACTGTTCTTAATTAATTTTTGGATGCTGAATCCAGAAATGATCTCAGTTTTTCTCTATCACGTCAAGTTTTTGAGGATTTTTGTCTTCTCAAAACTATGTAAACTACTGTGCCTAAAAAGTGGTTTGTTTTTTTTAAAATAGTACAAATATGAACAAAAAATGAAATATATAAGAAATAGGCATGACAAAGTAGTGAGTACTCTTACAAGTTGCCATGTAGCTCTATATGTGTTGAATTGTAATCAGATAACAAGTCTTATTACAGATATCAGTGCAATTGTGCTTCTCTGGCAGGTAAGTTGTGGAGGAAAAACTTGACGTGCTAGAAAAAAACTGACTACATTTTTGGAATCAGCATGCCAATTTTAGTATAAATCAGCTCAAAAACCTAACTCAACAGAAATTTTTTTTCAAATTGTTCCCCTGTGTTATAGAACAATATAAATTGCATATATACTGTATATAAGATTATTTGTATGTGACATGTTTTCCTTTACAGACCCAAAGACGCAGTGTAAGAAACCATTATTTCCCATTTCAAAGCCCAGTGAAATTGAACCTCTCAGTCAGCGAAATAAACTGATGTTTACTTTATCATCAAATAAGGCCCAAGGTATGTGAAAGTTTGTAGTCCTCATGCCATAAATGTGCTTTATGTAAAAAAACCATTTTTTAAATATTACTATAGACTTCAATGTAATTCGCCTTTGAAAATTGTTTCAGAATCTGATGCTACAAGCAGTTTTAACCCAACAACAAATATATTCGGAAAAAAAGGTATGTATTCAGTTTGAAGTAGATATCTGCTATAACTGTAAGAGTCGATCAAAGGGCTCATGCCCATCACCGTTTAAAAAAAACTAAAAAAGAAAAGCAAAAAAAAAAAAAAATCCGATATCGGTCCAGAATAGTGGGACGAGTGTCATGCGATTTTTACACGAGTACAATCTGATTAACATCTAGCATCCTTTTTACATTAAATTTTCATGCGAATGTGATTTTAACATGAGCTTTTACATAAAGCAATTCTGTTATTTACACTCAGTTTTCCAATAGAAAGTAAATTACTTTTGGAAAAAATGGCTTTGAGGTTCCCCGACATTTTATTAACTAGCAGAAGGAAAGCTGACAGCTGGGGGCAGATTTTTATAGCATGGGAAGGTGGTAATACCAATGGAGCTTCCCATGCTATTAATATCAGCTCACAGCTGTATATTTAGCATTTCCTGGTTACTATAATGGGGGACTACAAAAAAAAGATGTAGGGTCCCCCTATAATTAACCAGCAAAGGCTAGGCAGACAGCTGCGGGTGGATATTTATAGCCTAGAATGGGGCCATGGATATTGGCCCCCTCCCAGACTTAAAGCATCAGCTCTCCTTTTGCTGGTTAATAAAATGTTGGGGGAATCACATGCCATTTTTTTCAGATATATTTTATTAAATACATGTATAGTAAGCTACACAAGCATTGTACTAATTATTTGTCGCTAACCTTTTACTGTGATTTTACTGTACGCGGTTGTCACACCCACTGACTTGCATTGGCGAGTCTCGTCCAAGATAACACTTGAGATTTCAGTTGAGACAAAAATAGCTGATGAGCAGGGAATCATAGGTTAACATTGTTCACAGTGCAATACAAATTTTTTTTTTCTCATTGCATTGCACTTGTCCGTTTTCCTCACAGAGGAGTATGAGCCCTAATAAACATTCACAAATTAATTTGTTACTTTCTATTACGTTTTTTCAATGTTAAATATTCACATTAGTTTTTTTCCCCCAGTATGCTGGATCCATTTTTGATGTGTCCCTTTTAGCAATCCTTTTTGCATTTATTTTGTGATAGAAAAAAAAACTTCTCTTACCCATTAAGTAGCAGAAGATGGTAAAATAAGGATAGCACACTGATCACATCCATTGCTCCCTTCGTATGGTCAATGACTAACATTGTTTGAGTTTGATCCGTAATAAGAATAAAAGTAGGATGCATCGGTTTTGTTTTGTGTTTTTTTTGTGAAGTGCTGGTCTGTCAAAATAACAAGTTGTGACAAGGCACATTTGACTGTAATGGCTCTCTCCGGGAAATATACAGTGGCGACTGTAAATTGCTTCGGATACATCTGTATGACTGAAATCTGCTTCCAGTAAAAATACTTAATTTTCTCCCTGGTGCCACACTTTATTATTCCGACCAGGCACCTCCTTACAACTTTTAACCTGCAGGTCAACCCTATACATACCGGATAATAGTGTTATCTGACATGACAGGTTTGCTTTAAATAGGAATTTTGTAGATCACTTTATGTACTGATCAACTAATTTAGTCTTATCCCTGTGAAAGTGCACTACAATGCTGGCCAGAGTTTTCATCAGCTAGCTTGACTCAACCTCAACTGCAGGAGGCACACATGAAGATTCCAGAAGAAGGTTTATTTTCAAGCTGAATTCTTGTAGTTCTGCACAATAACAGTAGCATTAGCTGTAACAACGGAACCAGATTGCCTAACGAACTGGTAATCCCTGCATGTGTCGAACAGCCTCATGACATGCAGCCACAGAGACTCGAAAATGGTTTTCGAGGACACTTAAAATACTGTATTAGCACATGAGCGTCCTCGTATAACACCTTATCCGAGCACGCTCGCTCATCAATAGTTATTACACAATGTGGCATCAGCTCCATTTGGAAACTCTAAGGGCTTGTTCACACTATCCTTTTTTCGCTGCGGATTTTTCAGGTCCTGATTTGTGAAAACCGCAGTGCAAAACCTGCGGTGGTTTTCACTGCGGTTTTCAGTCCTTTTTCTACTGCGGATTCCACTGCGGGTTTCCAGCTGCTTTTTCCTATTGGTGCAGGTGGAAACCCGCTGCGGAATCCGCAGAAAGAATTGACATGCTACTTCTTTTTTTCCGCTGAAAATCCGCGCTGATTTTCATGCCGAAAAAAGGATAGTGGGCACAGCGGATTTCGTTTTCCATAGGGTAACATTGTACTGTACCCTGCATGGAAAACGTCTGCGGATCCGCAGCTGCAAATCCGCTGCGGATCCGCAGCGAAAACAGCATCGTGTGAACAAAGCCTAATGCCTTGTGGGTCATCTCGATATGCTCTGGCAGTTGTCAGACTGCCTATGGGGGCTACCATTGTTCTCTGGTTTCAGTCTAGGTGTCTGCTGCCCAGGTGCAGCATTTTAATATGTGCCTATGTATATAATGAAAATGGCATAGGCCTCAAATATAATGAAAAAAATATTTTGAATTTCTGAATTAGAAAAATTTCAGTTGTAAAACTGCATGTACTAAAAAGAACTGAAAATGTACATGTTCAGGAATGGGAGAGAATGGTTTGGTCTTGAATAGGTTAAAACGGCCATACTTTTTCTTGTTGTGAAACATTGATATGTTCAGCAGATTCCAACTAAATTCTGCGTGGAATTCTTATTTATTGTTGACTTCTTATACCTGACATGTGGTCTCCAATTAAGAAGTTGGGACAGAGCTATCCAACAGGAGTAGGAAAAGAACAGTGCTGCGGGAGATGTTTACTCTTTGTGCTGCCCTCTAATGATATTGGCACTGATTGACAGTGACTTCTGTGTACTTCTGTTATTACGTGCGGCAGCAGCACACAAACCATTAATGTTCTTAAACTGTCTGCAATCTGATGCTTTATATAGGGCACTATGGCTAACTTTACGGTACACCATGGTAGTATTTTTTGTAAATAAAAAGTGCAATGATTTGTTCTATAGATTTGAGGTATAAATTTCTGAAAAAGATCTTATCACATATTACAATTGCTGTCACCCTGAATGCATGCCCCTTTGTTATCTGTATCAAAATTTCTGCTGACAGAATAGGGAAAGCTTCCTATAGAACTGCACAATATACATGTGTTGTGCGTTTTTCTTCCAATAGACTCGAAGCGCAGATTCGCTATCCTTTGGTTTGCTGTGGTCACCTTTTCAGTAGGCATGTGGCGATCTGACCATTTCAGTATATCATGCGTTCCATATTGTATCAGTTGCCATCCAATTGTTTTGAAGGCATAGAAGTCACAGTGAGGATGCTGTATACATTTATAGTGTTTGCTTAAAGGGGTTATTTACTTTTATCTTTGATAAATGTGATGGTGTGTGTATATACCTTTTTTTTGTTAACTATAAGACGCACCTAGGAGGAGGAACTTAGAAAAAAAATTGAAGCAAAAATGTGATCAATTCTGTACTTAATATCCGCTATCCTGGTTTATATGGTCTCCTCATCTCACCATCTTTGTATGCATGGCCCCCTCATCTCTGTCCTGGTATACATGGCCCCCTCATCTCTATCCTGGTAGGCACGGGCCCTCTCCTTATTACCAGCCTGGTAGGCATGGGCCCACTCCTTAATCCCAGTCTGGTAGGCTCAGGCCCACTCCTTAATCCCAGCCTGGTAGGCTCGGGCCCCCTTTTTTATCCCAGCCTGGTAGGCATGGACCACCTCCTTAATCCCACCAGCCTTGTAGTCATGGCCCCCCTCCTTTAATCATAGCCCAGTAGGCACTGGCCCCCTCTTTAATCCCAGCCTTGTAGGCACTGGTCCCCTCCTTAATCCCAGCCTGGTAGGCATGGGCCCCATCCTTAATCCCAGCCTGGTAGGTATGGGCCCCATCTGGAAAAAAAAAGTTGAAAAAATAAACCATTATACTTACCTTCCCTGTTCTCCTTTGCAGCGTCTTGTCCCGATGCCAGCAGTTGATTTATGCTTGTAAGCAGCGCATGGAAGGAACTTCATGCTCTACTTACAAGCCGAAAACAGCTGCCAGAATACTCGTTGCTCTCCATGCCAGGGCTATGTGTGTGGAGAGCAGTGAAGATTCATTGCTCTTTAATATCGAGCACAGTGTTAACCACAGCCGCTGGCTTCCTACTGCTGCCGGGCATTCACGCATGCCGCTACTAAAGGGAATGAATATTCACTGCATTCCACTCCTGCGTGGGAGGCAGTGAATATTCGTTTCTCTTTAGCAGTGGGCACAGGAATTGGCGGCAGCCGCTGACTCCTGCCTCCTGTTACACGCTCCCCCACCTCCCCACCACAACCAGAGCAGGTACATCCGGACTATAAGACGAACCCCCTATTTTCCTCCACATTTTTGGAGGAAAAAACATGCGTCTTAGGCTGGGGTCACACTTGGCGTAAGACAATACGCCACGTATTATACGTCCGTACTACGGCCGTAATACGGAGAAATGTTCCCAAAATATTGATCCGTAGTCAGGGTGTGTCAGCGTATTTTGCGCATGGCATCCTCCGTATGTAATCCGTATGGCATCCGTACTGCGAGATTTTCGCGCAGGCTTGCAAAACCGACATCTAATGGATTTATGTGCTCAAATGTTCATTAAAACATATATACAGTATGTATGTATATGTATGTATGTGTGTGTGTGTATATATATATATATATATATATATATATATATATATATATATATATATAATGTCATTGAGACACATATATATATATATATATTCTGTATTTAGATTTCATTCAGCGCGATATCTGTGAAAAGTCGGTAATTCAATTGCCGGCTTTTCATTTCTCCTGCACAAACCCGACAGGATATGAGACATGGTTTACATACAGTAAACCATCTCATATCCCCATTTTTTTTGCATATTCCACACTACTAATGTTAGTAGTGTGTATGTGCAAAATGTCAGCGCTGTAGCTGCTAAAATAAAGGGTTAAATGGCGGAAAAAATTGGCGTGGGCTCCCGCGCATTTTTCTCCGCCAGAATGGTAAAGCCAGTGACTGAGGGCAGATATTAGGCTACGTTCACATTTTGCGTTGTGCGCCGCAGCGTCGTCGCCGCAACGCACAACGCAAACAAAAACGCATGCACAACGCTGCTTTTTGCGCCGCATGCGTTCAACGCATGCGGCGCAAAACGCTGCGTTTTTTGGAAACGCAGTTGCGTTTTGAACAAAAAACGCAGCGTTTTGCGCCGCATGCGGTTTTTGTGCAGTGAGTCATTCTTTATTCCCACCCACCAAAAAAAAAAACTCTACACAATAGATAAGGACCACCAATGGCTAGAAGAGGGTTGGTGTTTATGTAATTGTGTATATATACCCTGGCAGAGATGAATTCCTCCCATTTTGCTGGTATTCATGATGGAGCGTCCCATGGACAGTATCTACATGGATATGGAGATGGAATTTGCCTTGGCTCATGCCTATGCTGTCGCCTGTTTTCATCAAAGGGAAAGGGAAAAACGGAGATGGAGTCGTCGCCACTTTTGGATACACCCTATCGTGGAAGTCCGGGAGAGCCGTGGAGCATACCATAGCTTGTTTGGCGAACTGAATGACAACCTGGAGAAATATGTCGAATATACCAGGATGTCTCAGGACAGCTTCCGCTGTCTTCTGCGTCGGGTGGAAGGATCCATTAGCAGGCAGGACACGCAGCTCCGGAGAGCTATTTCCGCAGAGGAACGGCTGCTGGTGACTCTAGCTTTACTTTAATGTAATTTCTTTATCTTCTTGGCAGTTTCCTGGCTACCGGAGAGACCTTGAGATCCCTTCATTTTCAGTTCCGGATTGGAGTCTCCACTCTTTCCGGAATTATTGCCGAGACATGCCGCGCTTTGTGGGATAATCTCCGGGAGGAATTTTTACCCGTCCCTACAAGCGAAATCTGGTTGGCCAACGCACAGAAATTTGAGCAAGTGTGTTCTTTTCCAAACTGTATTGGCGCGGTGGATGGAAAGCACATTCGGATTACCAAGCCTGCGAAAAGTGGATCCCTTTTCTACAACTATAAAAAATACTTTTCCACTGTTCTCATGGCAATTGCCGGTGCGGACTGCCGTTTTCTCGCAGTGGACATTGGTGCGTTTGGCCGTGCAAATGACTCGCGCACATTTAAAGACTCGGATATGGGCCAAAAATTATATGGGAACAATTTTAATTTCCCACAGCCACGACCTCTTCCCCACACCGAAGGCCCCTGCGATGCCATTTGTTGTGGTTGGGGATGAGGCATTCCAAATG
Source organism: Ranitomeya variabilis (assembly GCF_051348905.1). Taxonomy (NCBI): domain Eukaryota; kingdom Metazoa; phylum Chordata; class Amphibia; order Anura; family Dendrobatidae; genus Ranitomeya; species Ranitomeya variabilis. The sequence goes on along the minus strand of NC_135237.1, from coordinate 242,893,642 downwards.
TCTGCCAACCTATTGAAACCCTACTCCAGTCGGGGCTTGGACCATACAAAAAGGGTTTTCAATTACAGACTGTCCAGGGCCAGAAGGACTGTGGAGTGCGCCTTTGGCATCCTTGTCTCCAAATGGTGGATATTAGGATCCACCATTAATCTGAAAACTGAGACAGTGGATGAGGTGGTGAAGGCTTGTGTGGTGCTCCACAATTAATTATGGCCAAAGAGAGACTGAATGTGGAACTGGATGAATCCATAGCCAACCCATTGCCCGATTACCATGATCATCCTCTGAGGACAAGTGTGGAAATTGCGCAGATGAGGGATCGTTTTGCGGCCTATTTTGTGTCAGATGTTGGCCGTGTGTCATGGCAAGATCAAATGGTGTAGATGTTACTGTTGGACTGTGTTCTGGTTTTAACTACACCAATAAATACCTCTACTGTGACTGTGCTAAAAATGTAATATAATAATAAACTCATTCTCCAGTAAATGTGCAATAAATGTAATCCGTTTAGGTTGGTTTGGTTATGTCAGATTTGGCATCTACCTATAGTTCACTAATGTAATGTGCCTTATGTAAAAAACTTGGAACCCTTTGTTTTAAAAATGTTGTTGTTCAATAAAAGTTTTTTCTAATTTTTCTACCCTGCTTCAAAGAATAAATTTAGACCATACCATATAACATATTTGTTTGTCAGATCGCCGTGTATCGTTGTGTTTGACAGCAAAAGCAACGATACCAGCGATGTTTTACAATGGTAATCAGGGTAAATATCGGGTTACTAAGGCTGCTTTCACACTTGCGTTTTTGTCTGCAGCGTTTTTTGCACAAAAAACGCATGCGTTTTTTTTTCCTATATTTAACATTGAAAACGCATGCGTTTTTTTGCACATGCGTTTGGTCGCGTTTTCAAACGCATGCGTTTTTTGACTGCATGCGTTCATTTTCAAAAATGCTACCTGCAGTATTTTCTTGCGCGTTTTTTTGCCGCGAAAAAACGCATGCGTTTTTTCGCGGCAAAAAAATGCATTGCTGTGTATGTAAACGCATGCGTTTTTAAGCACATGCGTTTGTTTGCGCTAAAAACGCATGCGTTTTTATAGAAAAAACCAGAAAACACACTAAAAAGTCACCCACCACCATCAAGGTGATAAAGGGATCCAAACCCTAACCCTAACTCTACCCCTAACCTCACCCCTAACCGTTTAATGAACATTTTCTGACAGTCATATTGCCACGTATTTAAGTGCCACGTATCACGTATTTCAGTGCCACGTATGCCACGTGCCACGTATTTAAGTGCCACGTGCCACATATATAAGTGCCACGTGCCACATATATAAGTGCCACGTGCCACATATTAAAGTGCCACGTGCCACGTATTTAAGTGCCACGTATTTAAGTGCCACGTGCCACGTATTTAAGTGCCACGTGCCACGTATTTAAGTGCCACGTGCCACGTATTTAAGTGCCACGTGCCACGTATTTAAGTGCCACGTGCCACGTATTTAAGTGCCACGTGCCACGTATTTCAGTGCCACGTATGCCACGTGCCACGTATTTAAGTGCCACGTGCCACGTATTTAAGTGCCACGTGCCACGTATTTCAGTGCCACGTATGCCACGTGCCACGTATTTAAGTGCCACGTGCCACATATATAAGTGCCACGTGCCACATATATAAGTGCCACGTGCCACATATATAAGTGCCACGTGCCACGTATTTAAGTGCCACGTGCCACGTATTTAAGTGCCACGTGCCACGTATTTAAGTGCCACGTGCCACGTATTTAAGTGCCACGTGCCACGTATTTAAGTGCCACGTGCCACGTATTAAAGTGCCACGTATTTAAGTACCACGTATTTCAGTTGCACGTATTTCAGTGCCACGTATTTCAGTCACGTTTAGGGTTAGGGTTAGGGGTAGGGTTAGGGTTTTCTTGTTTTTTCTTGTTTTTTCTTGTGTTTTCTTGTGTTTTCTTGTGTTTTTCTATAAAAACGCATGCGTCTAAAAAACGCATGCGTTTTACCGCGTTTACATGCGTTTTTCACACATGCGTTTTTTTTAAAAACGCATGCAGACAAAAACGCAAGTGTGAAACTAGCCTAAGCGAAGGGCGGCGCTTAGTAGCCTGATATTTACCCTGGTTAGCAGTGTTAAATGTAAAAAAAATAACAGTACATATACTCATCTTCGCGTCCCCCGGCGTCCGCTTCCTGCACTGACTGAGCGCCGGCTGTAAAGTGAATGCACAGCGGTGATGTGACGGCTCTGCTGTTAGGGCCGTTACTCAGTCAGTGCAGGGTAGCGGACGCCGGGGGACGCAATTGTGAGTATATGTACTGTTTTTATTTACATTTAACACTGTTAACCAGGGTAAACATCGGAAGCGTGGCCCTGCGCTTAGCAACCTGATGTTTACCCTGGTTACCCGGGGACCTCGGCATAGTTGGTCGCTGGAGAGCTGTCACACAGACAGCTCTCCAGCGACCAAATAGCGATGCTGCAGTGATCTGCATCATTGTCTGTTTCGCTGCAGCATAAGTGTCAGGTACCTTTATGGTATGTGTCCACGTTCAGGATTGCATCCGGATTTGGTCAGGATTTTTCATCAGTATTTGTATGCCAAAACCAGGAGTGGAACAATTAGAGGAAAAGTAGAATAGAAACATATGCTCCACTTCTATATTTGTCACCCACTCCTGGTTTTGGCTACAAATATTGATGTAAAATCCTGACCAAATCCTGATGCAAACCTGAGCGTGGACACATACCGTTAGTGTTTGGAAACACCTCATACAGCAATGAGAGACAACAAAAAAAAGGTAAAATTAAAAAACCCAAAAATACTGTCTGACATTGCATATATGAGGTGTTTGAAGCACAAAATTTGTGTAGACGGCGCACGGCGTGAATTGCCGAGAAGTATACTGTAAAATAAGAACAAATATTGTTTTCAAAAGAATAATTTTTATTGGGGGGAAACAGAAAAAAAAAGGGGAAAGAAACTTGATACCCCCTGTATCAACATCCGCTACCAGCGGTGAATGGTACGTCTGTGATGTTTGGGGACGGGGAGAGGAAGAGGAGGATGAGCCATAATCCAGGAGGCTGGAAGGCAGGTCCAAACCCTCCGCAGGGTATACTGGGGAAACCGGCTCATCTGTAGGGGAGGGAGGAGGCAACACAAGCCTTTGCCAGCTTCTTGGTTGGCCCTGGCTGCTCCTGCTGCGACTAGAGCCCTGACGCGACCTCGGTGTCGGTATTGGAGCAGCCAGAGCCTCCGTGTGTGTCCTCTTCCTTTTTTTACCCCCTCCCGGGGCAGCTCCCCCAGAATGACTGCTACGGGAGGATGAGGGCCTGGCAGGAGCAGGAGTCGGCAGCATAATGCTATGGTGGCTGTGGTGGCGTCGCTCGGCACGTGGACCTCGGTGGGGTGGCTGGAGTGGCTCTGCAGCAGGAGTCGGAGTCATGCTAGCCAGCGACGGTACTACGGGCAGTGTCGCTGACTGCATGACCCGAGCCTGCTGTAGAGCCCTCACGTAGGCATTGTTACAGGACTGCATCACCGAAATCTGGAGTTCCGGCGTAAGGTGTTCCACCATGCCCTTACCAATAGTACTTAAAAAATGTTTGGCTGGATTCGAGAGCTCGGCTTCCAGATTTTCAAGGCGCCGTTCGATACTGGACAGACGAGTGTCCATTTTATCGCTCAACGCCTTGAAACAGTTCTGGAAAACCGTGCTCAAATGCAAAAATTCGGGCATGGCTGGCCTGTCCGAGGCCCGCTGGCGCTGTCGGGAATTCCCGAACGAAGGTGCGCCAGAGGCCTCGGGCAGGGGAACACCTGATGGACCGGCTGCCGGTTCTCCAGATGGTGGTGCAAGCCTGCTGTCGCTGTGGGAGGGCTGTGACGGGTCAGATGGCGATTCATGAAGGTCCGCTCCTGCGGGGCGAGCTCGCTCGAGGGTGCTGCTGTGTGTCCTGTGAAAAGATAAGGAAAGAATTAGTCTTCAATTAATTACCTATCACATACGCCAACTCCTGTATTAAAATTAACATTACATGACACAACAATACATTACAATCCTCTGTCTCTGTCTGTGTGACCTATAATAACTTGCTGATTGTTATCGCCAGCTGACCATTAGGGCTGACTATAACAATCATGGACATACCTACGGCAGAAAATGACTGTTCATTCCCGCTGCCAAAGCCAATGCATACCTCTGTCATCGTTTTTAAAAAAATTTTGTCAAAAAATCTTTCTTGATGCTGCCTATGCCGCCAAAATAGTATAAAATTTAAAGTTAAAAAAAAAAACCCAAAAAAACAGTCACTTTGCTGATCTGATCGCAGGAACGGCCATGACGTTAGGATCATGTGATCGAGACGTCATCATTATTCCTGCGATCAGAACTACCCTGACTCAGAACTACCCTGACTCAGAACGTAACCTGTCATGGACTACAATGACTCACGCCTAACCAAAAAAATTACTAATGGGCTATATACCATTCCACTAGGGTAAAAGGATGGCCAATATGCTACGCTGACTACATGGATGGCCAATACACTATGTTCCTTTGGAAATATACTATGTGGATACGTGGCTATAACGTGTACTATGTGGCTGCGATATAGTGGCCTGGCAATATACTATGTGGATGCACAATGTACGTGCCTGGGCAATGTACTATGTGGCTGGGCAATGTACAATGTGGATGTGCAATATGGTATGTGGACAAAATACTTACTGTCGGCGGCCAAGGATCGGTCTTAGGAACTGTAGTGCCCTGTTATATTTGTAGGGCACCGACTTGGACGCAGCAGCACCACTCCGAGCTTGCTCCTCCGCAGCACGGATCCCCTTATTGAAACGGTCCTTCATGGATCGCCATCTGGTCCTCAACTTTTTAACTGTGAATGTAAAGAAAAAAAAATGGTTACATATTTAGCATTTTAAAAGGATAAAACAACCGTGTGCGATGCAAAGTTTAGGCGTTGATCGCATCACACACGGTTGTGTTTATCCTGGCAAGATGGGTCATAGCAGCGTATCAGCAGGGCGTATCAGCAATACTCACCAAAGTTGCCTTTGTCCTTCGCTGAGGCACTGTCAAAGCCATCCCACAGCGACTTTGCCACCTCTGCCCACAAACGCCTCAACACCACCTGGTCCATGTGCCGAGGGTCACGGCTGTCCCACAACGTGCCACGCTCCTGGATGCTGGAGATCAGGAGGTCCACATCTATACTGTCTCCTTGGTCCCGTTGTGAAACCTAGAAAAATTAGAAAACAAATAGGTTACAAATATGCAAATATTAACAACCACCAGCACCTGGCATGATAGGTACCTTTGCCCTATCCTTTGCCATTTGATGTATGTATATTGATGTTTTCTACACCTGTATTTTGGAATGTTTGTGTGCAGGGAGTTCAACTTTATTTTACCTTACCCCAATACTTGCTGCCCTGAAAAGCTATAATGTAATTAAGCTTAGTAAACATCCCTAGTGAAACCAGGATGCTCCTCAAATGTAATGTTCCTCACAGCAGGATGCTAGTCAAGAAAAAAAAAAGATGAAAAAAAAAAAAAAATACTCACTCGCTGGCCTGACGCCACATCTTGGCCCCGATCTCTCTGCTCCCGCTGTGTGCCTTCTCCCTCACTTGAAGAAGCCTGGAAAAATTGTATACAAAAATTATTGTCAATGCTACAAATGGCAGCGAATAGTAAGCAACTGGACATAATTACTCACCGCACTCCCCCGCGCCGATTGGCTGTGTTCCGATTCACTCGCCATTTTTGTTTGCAAGTTTCTTCTGCAATGAAAAAATTTGAAAAAAATCACATCAAAAGCTAACAATGCCACATACAATAAAATAGGCCCAAAACATTAAAACAACCACAATTGACTGTTGACTGATAGGACAATGTAAACTCAAAAAGCAACACCACAACGCCATACATTGCAAGAGAAAACAATAGAAGAAACAATACAAGAATAGACCCAAACAAAATTAAGCAAAAATAGACACCTATGTCCAAATTTTTAAATATAAAAACTTACAAAAAAAACCTTACAGGAAAAAAAGGCACAATTAAATAGCAAACTAATGAACGCCATAATTTACAATTACAACAAGACATGATCCAAAACAACACCATCTGGTGACATCCACCTAAATACATCAGAAAAAGGCGATAAATACAATTCTAGATAATAAGCAATAAACATTACGGGACAACCGCTGTTACAATATACAGCAACCCAAAAGATAAACCATAGTCAAATAGAAAAGAAAACACAAGAAATTTTAAAAAAAAAAGGCCCCAACTAAAAAAAAATAAAGGCCATACTACACACTTGGCAATGGAAACATTCAAGAAAGGAGATACATACGGAAGCCATACGGAAAACGACGTAAAACCATCATAGATAAAACAAAAAAAAAAAAAAAGGGAAAATACAATTGAAAATAGAATGGCATTGCAGCACAGAACAATACAATACAAATGAAACATCATAAATGTAGCCCCCCCACCAGCAAGAAAAGACACTCAAGGAAAGAAAAAAAAATGCCAACAGCATAATAAAACACAGCAAGACATGAGCCAAGAAAACACAATACCGGTTACCCCCAACAATAGAAACCATAAAAAGACATGCAACAGAAATTTAACATAAAAATCTGCCAAATTAAAGACATTGAACAACCGCATGACACCAGAACAACCCCAAATCCATAAAACCAATCCAAAACCAAGCAAGGCCGAAGACCATAAACGCCATCATATAACGCCAGAAGTACATCAAAACCAGATTAAAAAACACAATTTTTCAATAACAACCCACAGTGCCATAACCGTACAATAGCACAGACCAAACATTGCACAAATTAAATCAAAATCAAGAAATAAAACACAGAATAAAAAATATGCAAAGAGAAATATATATACTTACAGGTTTTGAAAGCAGGTTTCTCCTCAGTGACTTGTCTGATGAGTAGCCTTGTGAAAGACAATGCCAAACCCCTTTTTTTTCTATATATATATATAGTGTTTTTTTTGTGTCTAGACAAAGTCTAGACAATGTTTTGCATTTTTTATTGGAAAACGCATGCGTCGTACAACGCACCACGACGCAAGTACTTGCGTCGTCTGTGTTGTCAATACAAGTCAATGGGAAAAAAGGTGCATCGACGACGCAAACACGACGCATGCGTTTTTTACAAAGTCTGCGCCGCCCAAAAAATGCAACATGTTGCGTTTGCCGCGCCCTGACAGGTGCGCCCTAACGCCGCATGCGGCGTACAACGCACCAAAACGCATGACAACGCATGTACATGCGGCGCCAATGTTAAAGATAGGGCCGCACGACGCATGCGTTTTGTTGCGGCGACGACGCTGCGGCGCACACCGCAAATGTGAACGTAGCTTTAATAGCCAGGAGAGGGTCCATGGTTATTGGGCCCCCCCCCCCCCCCCCCCCCCCGTGGCTAAAAACAGCTGCCCCCAGCCACCCCAGAAAAGGCACATCTGGAAGATGCGCCTATTCTGGCACTTGGCCACTCTCTTCCCACTCCCTGTAGCGGTGGGATATGGGGTAATGAAGGGTTAATGCCACCTTGCTATTGTAAGGTGACATTAAGCCAGATTAATAATGGAGAGGCGTCAATTATGACACCTATCCATTATTAATCCAATTGTATGAAAGGGTTAAAAAACACACACACATGATTTAAAAGTATTTTAATGAAATAAACAGTGGTTGTTTTAATAATTTATTGCTCTCTCAATCCATTTGCAGGCCCTCGCTTGGCAAAATAATAAACGCACAAGATACATACCCTCAGCTGAACAGTCACGTCCCACGAGGTAATCCATCTGAAGGGGTTAATTATTTTACAGGCAGGAGCCCTGCAAATGCAGCTGTGCCTGTAATCCCCGGCGAATGAATGAAATGTAGGTCATTGACCTACATTTCCTTCAGTCGCGGTGATGCGCCCCCTGGTGGATGTCCTCATATGACCTGGAGCGTGGGAAAAAGTTCCCAGGCTGCAGTTCATGAGAACATCCAGCAGGGGCGCATCACCGCGACTCAATGTAAGTACAGATCCAGCTTTCCTTTCAGCACCCGGGGGATTACAGGCACGAGCGAGTGGTTTATCGCAGCTCGTGCCTGTAATATTAGTTAACACCTTCAGATGGATTACCTCGTTGGACGTGATAGGACATCAGAAGGTATGTATCTTGTGCGTTTATTATTTTGCCAAGCGAGGGTGTTGCTGATGGATTGAGAGAGCAATAAATTATTAAAACAACCGCTGTGTTTATTTCATTAAAATACTTTTAAATCATGTGTGTGTGTGTGTGTTTTTTAACCCTTTCATACAATTGGATTAATAATGGATAGGTGTCATAATTGAGGCCTCTCCATTATTAATCTGGCTTAATGTCACCTTACAATAGCAAGGTGGCATTAACCCTTCATTACCCCATATCCCACAGCTACAGGGAGTGGGAAGAGAGTGGCCAAGTGCCAGAATAGGCGCATCTTCCAGATGTGCCTTTTCTGGGGTGGCTGGGGGCAGTTGTTTGTAGCCACGGGGGGGCCAATAACCATGGACCCTCTCCTGGCTATTAATATCTGCCCTCAGTCACTGGCTTTACCATTCTGGCGGAGAAAAATGCGTGGGAGCCCACGCCAATTTTTTCCGCCATTTAACCCTTTATTTTAGCAGCTACAGCGCTGAAATTTTGCACATACACACTAACATTAGTAGTGTGGAATATGCAAAAAAAATGGGGATATGAGATGGTTTACTATATGTAAACCATGTCTCATATCCTGTCGGGTTTGTGCAGGAGAAATGAAAAGCCGGCAATTGAATTACCGACTTTTCACTAACACTGCTGCGTATTTCTCGCAAGTCACACTGCTGGTCCGTGTGGAATCCGTATTTTTCTCGCCCCCATAGACTTTCATTGGCGATTTTTTTGCGCAATACGCTGACAAACGCAGCATGCTGCGATTTTGTACGGCCGTAGAAAGCCGTATATTACGGATCCGTACTATACGGCTGATAGGAGCAGCCCCATTGAGAATAATTGTGCCGTATGTAATGCGAGTTTTACGGACGTAGTTTCTGCGCTCTTACGTCCGTAAAACTCGCAAGTGTGACGCCGGCCTTATAGTCCAAAAAAAATGGTATGTGTATGTATGATTTAACAAAGAAAATCCCTTTCTTTTGCATGCTTTCAGCAATTGCACCACATGGAAGAAAAATGTCACAAGACACCTGAGAGAGCAAGTCCTTACATTACACAGGGAAGGTGTAAACCACGATAAAATCAGAAAAGCTTAACTTATCAGTCAGAATACTGTAACAAAGCTGTTAAAAAAAAAATAAAAAAATGTAATATCACTGAAGATTTATGAAGACTACTGGGACTCTCTACTCAGGGGTGATGAGACAATGATAAATGTTTTTTGGAAGTGTATGGCGTCTCTAAGATGAGGACTACAATGAAAAATATATAGTGCCTAAAGTGAAATATGGTGGTGGCAGTGTCTTTATGTGGGGCTAAATGAATGCTGCTGGTGTTGGGAAAACTACATTTCATTAAAGATTTCAATAATTCACTGACGTTCTGCTGTTTATTGAAAGAGAAAATGCCATCATCCCTCCTTGCCTTTGGTGGATGTGCACTGTTCCAACATGGCAATTATCCAAAACGCATATCTGTTGCTTTTCTGAAGAAAAGGGTGAAAGTGATTGTCATCGAGTACGTATCCTGGTCTGAACCCAATTGAACACCTAATTGGGAATTCTTAAAGGGAACCTGTCACCCCGTTTTTTTCAGTATGAGATAAAAATACCGTTAAATAGGGCCTGAGCTGTGCTTTACAATAGTGTATTTTTTGTCCCCTGATTCCCCACCTATGCTGCCGAAATGCCTTACAAAAGTCGCCGTTTTCGCCTGTCAATCACGCTGGTCTGGTCAAAAGGGCGTGGTGAAATGGCTGTTTCTCCCCCACCTCTTGCTTATCTTCCCGGCGTTGGCGTAGTGTTTTGCGCATGCGCAACAGCCGAATGCACTGCGCAACGGCAAAAAAAGTGCGCGATCTGTGTTATTCAGAGGGTTATCGGTGGGGGCGGCCATCCTCCTGAGACCGCGCGTGCGCAGATGGAGTGCTCTGCTTCCCGAGGCTTCAGGAAAATGGCCGCGGGATGGGACGCGTGCGCAGAAGGAGATCGCGGCGACCATTTTTCTGAAGCCGAGATGCGAACTCGGCTTCAGGAAAATGGCCGCCACGATCTCCATCTGCCATCCCGCAGCCATTTTCCTGAAGCCTCAGGAAGCAGAGCACTCCATCTGCGCACGCGTGGCCTCAGGAAGATGGCCGCCCCCACCGATAACCCTCTGAATAACACAGATCGCGCACTTTTTTTGCCGTTGCGCAGTGCATTCGGCTGTTGCGCATGCGCAAAACACTACGCCAATGCCGGGAAGATAAGCAAGAGGTGGGGGAGAAACAGCCATTTCACCACGCCCTTTTGACCAGACCAGCGTGATTGACAGGCGAAAATGACGACTTTTGTAAGGTATTTCAGCAGCATAGGTGGGGAATCGGGACAAAAAATACACTATTGTAAAGCACAGCTCAGGCCCTAGTTAATGGTATTTTTATCTCATACTGAAAAAACGGGGTGACAGGTTCCCTTTAAGAATAATGGAAAAAGATTTTGCAAGAATGTCAACTTGTTCATTCCATGCCTTGAAGACTTGCTGCTCTCCTTAAATATCAGAGATATCATAGAAAATACGTGATCTAGTTGTACTCTTCTCAGGATCACCTACACTTTTCAGTGTTGTCTTCTTCATAGACTGCACAGCGCACTTTTCTTCTGACTGTGGGTGATGAGAGAAGACCAGTGTGCGCAGGTGGAGTACGATCTCGCCCAGCTGTCTGACATGTGTGCGGGAGTGTCTGTCAGCAATCATTGCACACAGTTCTCGGCATTCCGTGTGTGCTGCTAAACCTGTGCAAGTGCGGGAGCGTCTGTCTCTGCAGTCGCGCCCACACGGCTCTGACAGCGCGCACAGGTGAAGCAGAGCTTTTTCTTTTTTTTTTTTTTTTAAATATGACAGTAACTGTACATGCACTGCCAGCTTAGATTTGGTGGATTAGCATTGCAAATAATTCCTTTTTACGTTCTACCGGGTTCAGTACAGCTAAAATGTAAGATCACTTGTGAACATCTTATGTACGGTAATTTCTTGTGACTTCATGGTTTCTTTTTATTCCCAAGTCCATTTGTTTTGACTGTGCTTTTATTTTGTTCTGTTTTCAGTTCAAGATGCCCAGGTAAATAGAGAGACTCCTAGTGCTACCACATTTACCCCTTCTTCAGCACAATCGCCACCAGGGCCTGCACCACCAGGGCCTGCGCCACCAGGATCTGCTCCACCAGGGCCTGCGCCACCAGTCTTCCCTATACCAAAGGATGATATAGTGAAGACATTCTTTGAAAGCATCAAGAATATGGAAGTTGCTGAAGTAGTTACAACATTGAATAAAATAACTACTACAAATCCTGCTTTCAAAGGTAAATCTTGCATATTTAAATGAATGTTGAGTGAAAAAAAGCCTGGGTTATTTAAACTAAGATTTAGAGATGACATTGTCTGAACTTAGAGAGGGGTTAGGATGAATGTATTAAACTGACATTCAAGTTATGGCTAATAGATTTCGTAGGTGATATGTTGATTCAGGGATTTATTTTGTGTGTCAAAATTGCAGTTAAATGAAGATTGTTTTTTTCTTTTAATTCGAGGTAACTGACGTCTGCCTGGTTGCCCACCTCTAAACCAGCACTTTTAATAGGCTGCATTTGATGGATCTCTGTCTTTTTGATCCTTATCAACTATGAAAATTCAGTTGCTTATAGATATTTTGTGCAATTAAACATCATTGGTTTGTAATGCAACAATATACAGAGAAGTGTCCACTAGCAAAAAAAAAACCCTGAAACCATTTGAGACCTGACAGATATTATTAAAGTGACTTACCACCCCTCCATTGTAAATGTGAACTGACATTCCTTAACCCTCCGTCAGGGGCAATATGTTTCATAACGAGTTTAGGGGCATGGCGCCTGTCCGGCACAGGCTAGAAAATTGGCTATATTTTCCTTTTTTTAAAATTTCAATGGTCTAAAAGTGATCAGTTACCTTAATAGGAATGTAATAAATGAAAATACACATAATCAGGTGGAAAAAAATGTTTAATAACCAGAAAAGTAATATGTTTCTATGTCTTGAGCATCCTCCTCACTCTCTCCATCTTGACCTGTATCAGGCACATCTGGACATTCTTCCACATCATCTTCTGAAGCAATGTCACTTTCTTCCCCTAAATCTTCTAGCTGTAAGGGGTCTGTCTCATCAGCAAGCAGTATATTTTGCACTTGCTCAACATGAAGGGCATTGGACAAGTCAAATACTCTCCTCGCCATTTCAGAAGAAAAGCTGAAGCAAGAGAGAGAACATGTGTTAGGGCGCAATGTGCTTGAGAAGCACACTCTTAGTTCTAACAAAACCTTCTATGACAAATCCACAAATTTAGCACTAGCTATTCATAAAACAAGCTAAAAAATCAATTGGGATGAATAAAAACAGCAAATGCTAACCATCAAAGGTGTGACGCATTCAGGGGCAATGAGCCGGAGAAGCCATAACACTGATATCTGATCTCCTGCAGCTCTGCAGCACAAGAGGCTTCTCAGTTTCACACAGCCTTTTAAGTTAGGCTACGTTCACATTTGCGTTGCGTCAGGCGCAGCCGCGGCGACACATGCGTCATGTGCCCCTATATTTAACATGGGGGGCGCATGGACATGCGTTGTGTTGCGTTTTGTGACGCATGCGTTTTTTTGGCGCAAGCTTCAGGGCGCAGAGGACGCAGCATGTTGCATTTTTTTTTTTAGCTAAAAAAAAATGAACATATGCGTCACAAAACACTGCGTTTTGCTGCGTTTTGCGTGCGTTGCGTCGCCGACGCAGCACACAACGCCGCAAATGTGAACGTAGCCTTCGGAAGGTACTGGGAGGAGGGTGTTTCCCAGACAAACCACTGAAAATAGAGAAATGAAACTAAGTGAGCTGCGCCTGTCAGAGCAGTTGCCCCTGAGGGGAGGGTTAAGTTTAGTCACTATACCTTATGGGTGTTACTCTTTTAGTATTTGGGACTGGTTCCTCTTTCTCCATGTTCAAAATGGCCACTCCAAAGTTATGGGAAAGTGCTATGGTAAGCCAGTGCTTTGCTCCACTGCCTTTCCATTGATTTCAAATGGACCAATGCTGAAAACTGTTCGTTGTCCATCCCAGATCAGAGGATTAACAGGGAAGGTGTAGTTTCGGCTTGCCTCAGGGCTCCCCATCCTATACAGCAGAGGTTCTTTTTGACATGAGATTAGTGCACCGATTTGTGATGGACAGATTGGCAGCAGAGTGAAGGCCATGAAATATAGTGACTATAGATTAGAAGTGTATAGTCATATTTGTAGTCCTGAAATGGTGGGTTGCTCTTAAACACACACCAAATTTCAACATTTTAAGATTAGTTACCTGAGGTTCATTTGGCTGTTTTTAGGAAGTAATTCAGTTCTTTATTTCTACTGATACGAATTTAAGTTAATATGCACGTCATTTCCTTAACCCCTTCATGCCGCTTCCCGTTTTTGTTTTCGTTTTTCGCTCCCCTCCTTCCCAGAGCCATAACTTTTTTATTTTTCCGTCAATATGGCCATGTGAGGGCTTGTTTTTTGCGGGACGAGTTGTACTTTTGAAAGTCATCATTGGTTTTACCATGTCTTGTACTAGAAAATGGGAAAAAAAATTCCAAGTGTGGTGAAATTGCAAAAAAAGTGCAATCCCACACTTGTTTTTTGTTTGGCTTTTTTGCTAGGTTCACTAAATGCTAAAACTGACCTGATATTATGATTCTCCAGGTCATTACGAGTTCATAGACACCAAACATGTCTAGGTTATTTTTTTATCTAAGTGGTGAAAAAAAATTCAAAACTTTGCTAAAAAAAAAAAGCGCCATTTTCTGATTCCCATAGTGTCTCCATTTTTAGTGGTCTGGGGTCGTGTGAGGGCTTATTTTTTGCGTGCCGAACTGACGTTTTTAATGATACCACATTTGTGCAGATACGTTCTTTTGATCGCCCGTTATTGCATTTTAATGCAATGTCGCGGCGACCAAAAAAACATAATTCTGGCGTTTTCGAATTTTTTTTTCGCTACACCATTTAGCGATCAGGTTAATGCTTTTTTTTTATTGATAGATCGAGCGATTCTTAACGCGGCGATACCAAATATGTGTAGATTAGATTTTTTTTTTTATTTTATTTTGGATGGGGCGAAAGGGGGGTGATTTATATATATATATTTTTTTACTTTTGCCATGCTTCAATAGCCTCCATGGGAGGCTAGAAGCTGGCACCACTCGATCGGCTCTGCTACATAGCAGCGATCTGATGTTCACTGCTATGTAGCAGAAATGCAGGTGTGCTGTGAGCGCCGTCCACAGGGTGGCGCTCACAGCAGGCCGGCATTAGTAACCATAGAGGTTCACCTGCGCTATTGCGCACACATGTCAGCTGTACAAAACAGCTGACATGTCGCGACTTAGATGTGGGCTCACCGCCGGAGCCCACATCAAAGGGGGAGACACGACATGCGCAGTAATAGTACGGCGCATGTCGTGAAAGGGTTAAACACATAAAACAAAACTGAGTAGCACCATCTAAAAGAATAAAGTGTGAACAGGTCCAAACTGCTATGACTGCATATTATGCAAGCAAACGAATACAGCAGCACTCAGTACGAAGATGTATGTAAACATAGAAAATATAACCATTGCATTGCTGCCTTATAGAATTTTTGAGGTTATAGCTTTGGAATGCTTCAGCGTATCCCGCTGATTCTGAATTTATTTTTTTGTGACATATTGTAATTCATGTTGGTGGTAAAATTTCTTCGATAAGACTTGAGTTTATTCATGGAAAAAAAAGGAAACTTGGCAAAAATGTAGAAAATTTTGCAATTTTTAAACTTTTAATATTTGTGCCATTAAATCAGTCTTGTCACACAAAATGGTTAATAACATTTCCCTCATGTCTACTCCACATCAGCACAATTTTGGAAACATAATTTGTTTTATGAAGTTATAAGGGTTAAAAGTTGACCAACGATTTCTCATTTTTCCAACAAAATTTCCAAAACCATTTTTTTAGGGACCACCTCAAATTTGATGTCAGATATGACAGAAAATACCCAAAAGTGACTCCATTCTAAAAACTGCACCCCTCAAGGTGCTCAAAACCACATTCAAGAAGTTTAGTAACCCTTCATGTGCTTCACGAGAACTAAATAAATGTGGAAGGAGAAAATCAACATTTAACTCTTAATTCACAAAAAATTAACTTTAGATCCAAACTTTTTTTTTATTTTCACAATGGTATCAGGAGAAATTGCGCAGCATATTTTGTGGTCATTTTCTCCTGAGTACAACTATACCCCATATGTGGTGGAAGTCCACTGTTTGGGCGCCATTTGACTTTTTGAACACAAAATTGACTGGAAATCGATGGCAGCCACCATGTCTCATTTGGAGATCCTGTGATGTGCTCAAACACTGGATCCCTTCCAATTCTAACTCCAGCCCTAAACCCACCCCTATCCCCAACACCCCCTAACCCAAACACCGCCCTAACTGCAAAGAATGGAAAAATATATATATATGTTTTATTTTTACTTTACTAAGGGGGGTGTCAAAGAGGGGTTGATTTACTTTTTTTATCACTGTGATAGCCTATCACAGTGATAAAAATGAACCAATAGGAAAAATCTATTGCTGCTAGGTACCAGCTGGCAGATCTCGGCAGGCGCACTGCGGGTGCACCCACCATTTTCTTCCAGGTAGATGACGTGGAGGGACAGAGCAGGAAGATCTTGGATGGCGGAGGTCCTGGGTGGACTCTGAATACCCCGTTTCTCTCTCCTCTGGTATACTAGGTCATATCGGAGGAGAGAGAAAGGAATGGAAAAGCAGACTTTTTTTTTTGTGATCGCCTTTATTTCGTGAATAACGGCGATCACGTGACAGGAGATGGTAAAAACCGACCCGAATCAAGTTCTTTGGGGTCTCAGCTATCCTCGGTGTAGATGGGGGGCGCTATACACTTATTTCTCAGCGCAGTTAAATAGTGGCGCTGAGGAATAAGTACATTTAACTGAGCCGTTAAAAGGCGTATCGGTGGTCGTTTAGGGGATAAATTGTCCAGCATGTGTGCCCACCAGCCATGACGATACAACCTCTCTTTGGTGGGACCCTAAACCTAAAATTTATCAAACTTTCCTCTTGTGGGCTCAAAGCCTGTAATTTTCTAAATTTATACAGTTTAAATTAAACTAAAAGTAAGGTTAGCAGATTGTTCTTTCCATTTATAGCTGGATCTATTTTTCTAGCTGTATAAGTGGTTTCCTTTTCTGTGTAGCACTGGTAGGACATAGTTTGACCAGCTTGCAGTAGTATTTTTCTGCACCTTTCCCCCAGGTACATGGGCAGGAGCATTTTAAACGAAATCTGTTACCTGTTTTGTACGTTTCTGACAAACAAAAACACAAATTTCGAACAATATGACAGCTGCTTTTGCTGACCGTTATTTTTTTTTTTTCTCCTCTAAAATGAGTATACAGCATACATACATCTTGGTTGTATTCCAAGACTAGAAGAAAAGAGAACTACATGAATGTTATTATAAATACACTCCTAAATACTTTTATTTAGCGAATAAATTAAAATAGTTTTTTCTAGGGTGGTAATCACTAAATAGAATTAAAATGGCCATTGCCTTGTTACATACAAAAACCTGCCTGGAATGTTAGAACAGGAGCCAGTGAGCAAGTGCAGTTCGAAGCTCCTCTTCTGTAACCATAGTATACATATACCATGTACTGTCACTCAGACAGACAGGTTGGCCAAGCAGTGGGATCAGCCTCTTCCTGCATTTGCACCGTTGGTATCTCCCTTGTTAGCTCAAAATTGCTAGTGGGTGCAAATTTTCCTAGACTTGATGAGGTAGAGGCCACTACTATTGTGATAAGTAATTAGACATGTATTTGTGGTAACATTTCACAAAAAATATATATGTATATATAATTTTAATTTATTTTTTTCAATTTTCTGAGAACCCCTTTAAGCTGCAGCAAATTTAGGATGCTATTGTAACCCTGGTGGAAACAGACTACTGGTTTACTGCAGGGCCAATATCAGGATAGCTGTAGTATGTGATCTTATACTGAACATCTGTAAGAGAATGAAGATGGCAACTTGTTTTTTTTTCTTTTGCCCCAATTGTTTTAACTTGCAGACCGTCCATAGACTATAAACGTCTTGAGCAGTACCCATATTACTCTGCAGTGACATTTTAGAATGTCACTGCAAAGTAAGCAGATGCATGAGAACCTGTGACTGTAGGATCTGGCAGCTGACTATCTGACACAGCAGGACTCCCCATAGAGAAGGTAGAGTTGCTTTTTTACCAGCTCTACCTTCCTGATCACAGTATACACAGTACTGAACGAGCCCTGTGTTATATACAGTATAGGAAGCACTGGCTGCACTTCCTCCTCTGGTCCCAGTGATCAAGTTATTGCCCAGAGGGAGCAGGGAGGGAGCTGATTTCTATCAAACTGAATTTATTCTACAACAGGGGCTAGTGAAAAATCAGCAAAATAAATAACATGGTAAGAAATTTAGATGTGGAAATTTCCCCCAAGTCCCCACTGCTCCCTGTATGAGCAAAAAATAAATATAAAATTAGCCCCCATGTGTCGAAAATTGTTAAAGCTGGTAAAACTGCGCTTAGAAAAAAAATTGTCTGGTCTAGTAATAGGGCACAGTAGCATGGTTCTGGATAGCTTAATTTTCTGATGGGTTTTGGAGGAAGGGTGGCAAAACATCTGACTAGACCTCTGGACAATTCCTATAATGGAAAGTTCTACAGTAAGTGATTCTGTTTGTTGTCAGTTGAAAGGCCCCACATACAGTGGGGAAAATAAGTATTTGATACAGTGCCGATTTTGCAATTTTTCTCACATACAAAGAATGTAAAGGTCTGTAATTTTTGTCGTAGGTACACTTCAACTGTGAGAGACCAAATCGAAAAAAAATCTTAAAGACCACATTGTATGATTTTTAACCCCTTCACCCCCAAGGGTGGTTTGCACGTTATGGACCGGGCCAATTTTTACAATTCTGACCACTGTCCCTTTATGAGGTTATAACTCTGGAACGCTTCAACGGATCCTGGTGATTCTGACATTGTTTTCTCGTGACATATTGTACTTCATGATAGTGGTAAAATTTCTTTGATATTACCTGCGTTTATTTGTGAAAAAAATGGAAATTTGGTGAAAATTTTGAAAATTTTGCAATTTTCCAAATTTGAATTTTTATGCAATTAAATCACAGTGATATGTCACACAAAATACTTAATAAGTAACATTTCCCACATGTCTACTTTACATTAGCATCATTTTGGAACCAAAATTTTTTTTTGTTAGGGAGTTATAAGGGTTAAAAGTTGACCAGCAATTTCTCATTTTTACAACACCATTTTTTTTTAGGGACCACATCTCATTTGAAGTCATTTTGAGGGGTCTATATGATAGAAAATACCCAAGTGTGACACCATTCTAAAAACTGCACCCCTCAAGGTGCTCAAAACCACATTCAAAAATAACCCTTCAGGTGTTTCACAGGAATTTTTGGAATGTTTAAATAAAAATGAACATTTAACTTTTTTTCACACAAAATTTAATTCCGCTCCAATTTGTTTTATTTTACCAAGGGTAACAGGAGAAAATGGACCCCAAAAGATGTTATACAATTTGTCCTGAGTACGCCGATACCCCATATGTGGGGGTAAACCACTGTTTGGGCGCATGACAGTGCTCGGAAGCGAAGGAGCGCCATTTGACTTTTCAATGCAAAATTGACTGGAATTGAGATGGGACGCCATGTTGCGTTTCGAGAGCCACTGATGTGCCTAAACATTGAAACCCCCCACAAGTGACACCATTTTGGAAAGTAGACCTCCTAAGGAACTTATCTAGAGGTGTGGTGAGCACTTTGACCCACCAAGTGCTTCACAGAAGTTTATAATGCAGAACCGTAAAAATAAAAAATCATATTTTTTCACAAAAATTATCTTTTCGCCCCAAAATTTTTTATTTTCCCAATTGTAAGAGAAGAAATTGGACCCCAAAAGTTGTTGTACAATTTGTCCTGAGTACGCTGATACCCCATATGTGGGGGTAAACCACTGTTTGGGCGCATGGGAGAGCTCGGAAGGGAAGGAGCGCCTTTGACTTTTCACTGCAAAATTGACAGGAATTGAGATGGGACGCCATGTTGCGTTTGGAGAGCCACTGATGTGCCTAGACATTGAAACCCCCCACAAGTGACACCATTTTGGAAAGTAGACCCCCTAAGGAACTTATCTAGATGTGTGGTGAGCACTTTGACCCACCAAGTGCTTCACAGGAGTTTATAATGCAGGACCGTAAAAATAAAAAATCATATTTTTTCACAAAAATGATCTTTTCGCCCCCAATTTTTTATTTTCCCAAGGGTAAGAGAAGAAATTGGACCACAAAAGTTGTTGTGCAATTTGTCCTGAGTACGCTGATACCCCATATGTGGGGGTAAACCACTGTTTGGGCGCATGGGAGAGCTCGGAAGGGAAGGAGCGCCGTTTGACTTTTCACTGCAAAATTGACAGGAATTGAGATGGGACGCCATGTTGCGTTTGGAGAGCCACTGATGTGCCTAAACATTGAAACCCCCCCACAAGTGACACCATTTTGGAAAGTAGACCCCCTAAGGAACTTATCTAGAGGTGTGGTGAGCACTTTGACCCACCAAGTGCTTCACAGAAGTTTATAATGCAGAGCCGTAAAAATAAAACAAAAATTTTTTCCCTCAAAAATTATATTTTAGCCCCCAGTTTTGTATTTTCCCGAGGGTAACAGGAGAAATTGGACCCTAAAAGTTGTTGTCCAATCTGTTCTGAGTACGCTGATACCCCATATGTGGGGGGGAACCACCGTTTGGGCGCATGGGAGGGCTCGGAAGGGAAGGAGCGCCATTTGGAATGCAGACTTAGATGGAATGGTCTGCAGGCGTGACATTGCGTTTGCAGAGCCCCTAATGTACCTAAACAGTAGAAACCCCCCACAAGTGACACCATTTTGGAAAGTAGACCCCCTAAGGAACTCATCTAGATGTGTTGTGAGAGCTTTGAACCCCCTAGTGTTTCACTACAGTTTATAACGCAGAGCCATGCAAATAAAAAAAAAATTTTTTTCCACAAAAATTATTTTTTAGCCCCAGTTTTGTATTTTCCCAAGGGTAACAGGAGAAATTGGACCCCAAAAGTTGTTCTCCAATGTGTTCCGAGTACGCTGATACCCCATATGTTGGGGTAAACCCCTGTTTGGGCGCACGGGAGAGCTTGGAAGGGAAGGAGCACTGTTTTACTTTTTCAACGCAGAATTGGCTGGAATTGAGAGCCCCTGATGTGCCTAAACAGTGGAAACCCCCCAATTATAACTGAAACCCTAATCCACACACCCCTAACCCTAATCCCAACGGTAACCCTAACCACACCTCTAACCCAGACACACCCCTAACCCTAATCCCAACCCTATTCCCAACCGTAAATGTAATCCAATCCCTAACTTTAGCCCCAACCCTAATCCTAACTTTAGCCCCAACCCTAAATGTAGCCCTAACCCTAATGGGAAAATGGAAATAAATACATTTTTTAAATTTTTTTAATTTTTCCCTAACTAAGGCTACCTTCACATTAGCGTTCTGCGCCGCAGCGTCGGGCGCCGCAGCGTCGCCGCATGCGTCATGCGCCCCTATATTTAACATGGGGGCGCATGGACATGCGTTGCACTTGCGTTTTGCGACGCATGTGTCACTGCGGCGCACGCGTCATGGCGCAGAGGACGCAGCAAGTTGCATTTTTTGTGCGTACAAAATCAAGCAAAAATAGGACGCATGCGTTGCAAAACGCAGCGTTGTGCGTTGCGTCGCCGACGCTGCGGCGCACAACGCAAATGTAAACGTAGCCTAAGCGGGTGATGAAGGGGGGTTTGATTTACTTTTATAGCGGGTTATTTAGCGGATTTTTATGATTGGCAGCCGTCACACACTGAAAGACGCTTTTTATTGCAAAAAAATATTTTTTGCGTTACCACATTTTGAGAGCTATAATTTTTCCATATTTGAGTCCACAGAGTCATGTGAGGTCTTGTTTTTTGCGGGACGAGTTGACGTTTTTATTGGTAACATGTTCGGGCACGGGAGATTTTTTGATCGCTTTTTATTCCGATTTTTGTGAGGCAGAATGACCAAAAACCAGCTATTCATTAATTTCTTTTGGGGGAGGCGTTTATACCGTTCCGCGTTTGGTAAAATTGATAAAGCAGTTTTATTGTTCGGGTCAGTACGATTACAGCGATATCTCATTTACATCATTTTTTTATGTTTTGGCGCTTTTATACGATAAAAACTATTTTATAGAAAAAATAATTATTTTGGCATCGCTTTATTCTGAGGACTATAACTTTTTTTATTTTTTCGCTGATGATGGTGTATGGCGCCTCGTTTTTTGCGGGACAAGATGACGTTTTCAGCGGTACCATGGTTATTTATATCCGTCTTATTGATCGCGTGTTATTCCACTTTTTGATTGGCGGTATGAGAATAAAGCGTTGTTTTTCGCCTCGTTTTTTTTGGGTTTTTTTACGGTTCACTGAAGGGGTTAACTAGTTATGTAGTTTTATAGGTGGGGTCGTTACGGACGCGGCGATACTAAATATGTGTACTTTTATTGTTTGATTTTTTTTTTATTTAGATAAAGAAATGTATTTATGGGAATAATTTTTTTTTATTTATTTATTTATTTAGGTTTTTTTTTTTTTTTTTTTACACATGTGGACATTTTTTTAAACTTTTTTACTTTGTCCCAGGGGGGGACATCACAGATCGGTGATTTGACAGTGTGCACAGCACTCTGTCATATCACCGATCTCACTGACAGGGCTGCAGGCTTACCAGCGTCTGCACTGAGCAGACACTCGGTAAGCCACCTCCTTCCCTGCAGGACCCGGATGCCGCGGCCATCTTGGATCCGGGACCTGCAGCGAGGAAGGAGGTAGGAGACCCTCGGAGCAACGCGATCACATCGCGTTGCTCCGGGGGTCTCAGGGAAGCACGCAGGGAGCCCCCTCCCTGCGCGATGCTTCCCTATACCGCCGGTACACCGCGATCATGTTTGATCGCGGTGTGCCGGGGGTTAATGTGCCGGGGGCGGTCCGTGACTGCTCCTGGCACATAGTGCCGGATGTCAGCTGCGATAGTCAGCTGACACCCGGCCGCGATCGGCCGCGCTCCCCCCGTGAGCGCGGCCGATCGTGCTGGACGTACTATTCCGTCCTTGGGAAGTAGGGCCCACCCCACATGGACGGAATAGTACGTCCAATGACAGAAAGGGGTTAAATAATTAGTTTGCATTTTATTGCATGAAATAAGTATTTGATACAATAGAAAAGCAGAACTTTAATATTTGGTTTGCAATTACAGAGGTCAGGCATTTCCTGTAGTTCTTGTCCCAAGTTTGCACACACTGCAGCAGGGATTTTGACTTGCTCCTCTATACATCTCTATATATCTTTAGATCTTTCAAGTTTCAGGGCTCTCGTTGGGCAACATTGAGTTTCAGCTTTCTCCAAAGGTTTTCTATTGGATTCAGGTCTGCAGACTGGCTAGTCCAATCCAGGAACTTGAAATGCTTCTTATGGAGTCACTGCTTAGTTGCCTTGACTGTGTGTTTCGGGTCATCGTCATGACTGTGTTGTGGTGTTACTAACTGTAATGTTTGAGACTGTGGTCCCAGCTCTCTTCAGGTCAGGTCCTCCTGTGTAGTTCAAGACTGATTCCCGACCTTTCTCAGAATCATGCTTACCCCACGAGGCAAGACCTTGCTTTTAGCCCCAGACCAAGGAAGATAGACAATGGAATTAACACAAGATGACTGTCAAATAATTGAGCCAACAGCTGTGCCTTCTCACAAAACTTCTTGACTGTTGTCCTGTAGCTCATCCCAGCCTTGTGCAGGTCTACAATTTTGTTCCTGTTGTCCTTAGACACCTCTTTGGTCTTGGCCATCGTGGAGAGGTGGGAGTGTGATTGTGTGGACAGGTGTCTTTTATACAGGTAGCCAGTTCATAAAGGTGCAATTAATACAGGTAATGAGTGCATAGTAGCAGGGCTTCTTAAAGAAAAACTAGCAGGTCTGTGAGAGCTAGAATTCTTGCTGGTTGGTAGGTGATAAAAATACTTTCATGCAATAAAATGCAATTTTTAATTATATAAAAATCATACAATGTGATTTTCTGTTTTTTTTTTTTTTTTTTTGGGGGGGGGGGGGGGGTTTAACCCCTTTACCCCCCGAGGGTGGTTTACATGTTAATGACCGGGCCAATTTTTACAATTCTGACCAGTGTCACTTTGAGGTTATAACTCTGGAACGCTTCAACGGATCCTGTTTATTCTGACATTTTCTCGTGACATATTGTACTTCATGACAGTGGTAAAATTTCTTAGATCTTTGATATGACTTGCATTTATTTGTGAATTAAACTGAAATTTGGCAAAATTTTAGAACATTTTTCAATTTTCCAACTTTAAATTTTCATGCCTTTAAGTCACACAGATATGTAACACAAAATACATAATGCATAACATTTCCCACATGTCTACTTTACTTTACATCAGCACAATTTTGGAACCAACATTTTTTTTGTTAGGGAGTTATAAGGGTTAAAAGTTGACTAGCGATTTCTCATTCTTAGAACACCATTTTTTATTTTTTTTTTATAGGGACCACATTACATTTGAAGTCATTATGAGGGGTCTATATGATAGAAAATACCCAAAAGTGACACCATTCTAAACACTGCACCCCGCAAGGTGCTCAAAACCACATTCAAGAAGTTTATTAAAGCTCGGAAGGGAAGGAGCGCCATTTAACTTTTTGAATGTAAACTTTCCTGGAATCATTAGCGGATGTTATATCCCGTTTGGAGGCCTCCTGTTCTGCCTAAATAGTGGAAACCCCACACAAGTGACCCCATTTTGGATACTACACCGCTCAAGGAATGTATTTAGACATGTGGTGAGCACCATGAGCCCCCAGGTGCTTTACAAAAGTTTATAACGTTGAGCCATGAAAATAACTGCACCCCTAAAGGTGCTCAAAACCACAGTCAAGAAGTTTATTAACCCTTCAGGTGCTTCACAGGAATTTTTGTAATGTTTAAAAAAAAAAAAAATGAACATTTTAACTTTTTTTCACAAATTTACTTCAGATCCAATTTGTTTTATTTTACCAAAAGTAACACTACAAATTGTGCAACAACTTTTGGGGCTCAATTTCTCCTGAGTACGCCGATACCCCATATGTGGGGGTAAACCACTGTTTGGGCGCATGGCAGAGCTTGGAAGGGAAGGAGCCCCGTTCGACTTTTTAGTGCAAAATTGGCTGGAATTGAGATCTGACTCCATGTCGTGTTTGGAGATCCCCTGATGTGCCTAAACAGTGGAAACCCCCCACAAGTGACACCATTTTGGAAAGTAGACCCCCTAATGATCTTATCTAGATGTGTGGTGAGCACTTTGAACCCCCAAGTGCTTCACATAAGTTTTATAAGGTAGTGCTATAAAAATAAAATCCTATTTTTTTCACAAAAATGATTTTTCACCGCCAATTTTTTATTTTCCAAATGGTAACAGGAGAAAATGGACCCTAAAAGTTGTTGTGCAATTTGTCCTGATTATGCTGATACCCCACATGTGGGGGTAAACCACTGTTTGTGCGTATGGCAGAGCTTGGAAGGAAAGGAGATCCGTTTTGGAATGCAGACTTTGATGGAATGGTCTGTGGGCGTCACGCAGGGCTGTGGAGTCGGAGTTTAGTTTTGGTTGGAGTCGGTAGAAATGTACCCACTCCGACTCCAGGTTTAAAAAAAAATGTATTAATATTTCATAATTGAACTTTCATATGAATTTTATAAATGTTACTCAAATATATACAGTATGTTCTATCAAACTATGAACAACAGTGATGAGCAGTTCTGCTGGAGATAGAGACATTTCTTACTTCTCGTGTGTCATTGTTCTCCACTGCCCTTATCTAATCTTATACTTGGTTAACCTCATGCTGCCCCAACCCCCCTACTTACAATGTATGAAAGTGAAAATGTGTTGCAAATTTTTAGTAGTAAAGCTCCTCCTCTAGACTAGATGTTTACTAGGTGTGCGTCTTCCAAGCATCTCACAGCTACTACTCAGAAGAGGAAGACTGTAAGAAGTATTATCCTTTCAACAAACTTTGCATCAGTTAACTGTGAGTACATGAGGAATAACAGTATTACTGACCACTATATCAGTTGTACGACCTGGCAATAATTTTGTACAATTGTTTTTAGGAAAAACAATTGTCATTTGGATTGTGAATGCAGAATTAAAAACCTGAGAATGTCAAAGAAGCGTCACATTAAATCAGCTGTATTTGAACATTTCACCATCACTCAAGATAGAAAACATTGTCTGTCAGTGTATGACAAATGATCCAGACGAAAACAAATGCTGTGAAGGCAAGATCAGTGCATATTCAGGCAAAGATAAAAATGCTCCTACCAGAGCTTCTAATCTAAAGAGACATTTACAGCGCTTTCATCCAGAAGTACTGAAAGCACTGGATGAGAAAGACTGCATCCAAACCAATGAACCAGTGCCCAGCTCTTCCAGACAAACAAAGGAGCAGAGAACTTTGCAGCAATCGGTTGCAAGATATTTTGTCAGTGACAAAGTTACTGTGACAATGACAGTAGATACATTTAAAAAACAGATCATAGAGCTTGTTGTAAAGGATAGTGTGCCTATTTCATTATTTTCACGACCAGCTTTTATGTGTCTGAATGGGGAAATGGCCCGCAAGCTTGGTGTTTCTCTGGAGAGAGAGCGAGTATTAGAAAATTAGTAATCGAAGAAGCTTTTAAACAAAAGGAAGAACTTAAAAAAACCCTCAAGGGACGCTATCTGTTTCTTAAAATGGATGCCTGCACATGTCACAGAGTGAACTATTTTGCCATCAATGTCCGATTTGTTTGTGACAAAAATGAAATAGTTACCAAGACATTGGCAGTAAAAGACACCAAAGCTCAGCACACCAGTGAGTTTCTCCAGGTCTTGGTGGAAAAGGTTCTGCAAGACTATGAACTTAAAAAAGAACAAGTTCTTTCTGTCGTAACTGACAATGCTTCAAATATAATAAGTACTATTAAGCTAATGAATGAGAGTAATGATGGTGACCAGCAGCTAGAAGAACATTCTGGGTCCACAGACACAGAAATGTTTGAAATAGAGTAACACAGTATTGTAACTGAGGAGCAAACTGAAGTTGCTTCAGATGAACAGCAACATGATGGTTTAGATGATCTTGTTGAAACTGTGTCAATACGTTCTTTCATTCATCACATTTTATGTGTTGTGCATATGCTACAGCTGGCTATAAGAGACAGTCTGCAAGAAGGACATGCTGCTGCGCTGATTATCAAGGTGAGAAAATTAGCTACTGATGCAAGAACCCCTAAAGTTGACTCAATTTTGAAGAGACGTGCTGGAAAAGGGGCAATTATTGATCAAGCCACACGATGGGGCAGTACTTACTTAATAATTCAGCGCTTGGTTGAACTGAAAACCTTTCTTGTAGACATGGCTAACCCTCAACTGACGCTAAATGAAAGTCAGTGGAATCAGGTGACTGAGCTGGAAAATTGCTAGAGCACCCATTTACAGTGACTAAAAAATTACAAGCAGAGGACTTAACTCCAGGTATTTTCTTAAAGGAGTGGAAGATCCTGATGTTTCGCCTGTCCCAAAGAAGAGGGTTAATTGCAAGTGGCAGTGCTACATCAATGAAACGGAGAGAGGAGCTACTATTACAAAATAATATTCTTTTGGCAGCTGTTTATGTAGACCCAATGCATCGGAATCTTCTAGATGATCAACAGCTAACTTAAGGAAAAGAAGCTCTGTTTGAAATGGCAGTAAGGATGAAAGGGTTGCAGAACAGTCAGGAGGAACAAGAAGAATTTGGTCGTCCTGCCACATCTTCACCCTCATCAACTGATGAAGAATTTAATTTCGAAAAATATTTGGATCATAAGGACCGTGCAAAGCGTTCCCGCATAGAAGAGTCATCCCCATCAAAGAACACAGCCAGTACATTTCAGCAGAATTTTTCATGTGCACTAAAAGAAATTGAGAAATTTGACCGTTCATCAAAAATAACAGTGCAACAAGCGATTCCTCTGTATCCTGACATTGTCAGAGATGTTGCCCGAGTGGTTACTGCTTTGCCACCAACCCAAGTTAGTGTAGAGAGGTTGTTCTCTGCTCTCAAAATAATTAGATCAGATTTGAGGGCATCCATGAAGGAGGATCTGACAGAGGCAATACTTTTTCTGAGGACAAATTTATAGATTTCTTCTTATTAACTGCATAACAGTGTTTATTGCATATTTACTTACAAGAGTTTAGAAAAGTTTATACTAGTTATTTGCTATATTCTAATTGTATTCTAATAAATATAGTTTTTGCTCTAAGTGGTCTGATTACTTATATGATGGTGAGAAACTGAATAAGCACGATGTTAATATTTTACAACAGTAAATTTTTTGCTACGAATTGGCCATTTATGAAGGAGTCGGAGCCGGAGTCGGAACCTGATAAAATCCAGGAGTCGGGAGTCGCAACTGTGGCTTACCGACTCCACAGCCCTGGCGTCACGTTGCGTTTGTACCTAAACAGTAGAAACACCACCACAAGTGACCCCAAATTGGAAACTAGACCCCCCACCAAGGAAATTATCTGGATGTGTTTTGAGAACTTTGAACCCCCAAGTGTTTCACTAAAGTTTATAACGCAGAGCCATGAGAATAACAAATCATTTTTTTCCCCACAAAAATTATTTTTTTTAGCCCCCAAATTTTTATTTTCCCAACAGTAACAGGAGAAATTGGACCGCAAAAGTTTATAACGCAGAGCTCAAAAGGCGCACGGCAGAGCTCAAAAGGGAAGGAGCTCCTTTTTACTTTATCAACGCAGAATTGGCTGGAATTGAGACCGGACACCATGTCGCATGTGGAGAATCCCTAATGTGCCTAAACAGTGGAAACCCCCCAATTCTAACTCCAACACAACCATAACCCTAACCGCACCCCTAACCCTGACACCCCTAATCCCAGCCGTAAACGTAATCCAAACCAGAACCCCAACTCTAGCCCCAACCCTAACTTTAGCCCCAACCCTATCCCTAACTTTAGCTTCCAACCCTAACTTTATCCCCAACCTTAACTCTAACCCTAATGGGAAAATGGAAATAAATACATTTTATTATTTTCCCCTAACTAAGGGGCTTATAAAGGGGGGTTTGATTAACTTTTTATATCAGGTTTCTATGTTTGGCAGCTCTCAAACACTAAAGATGCTTTTTTATTGCAAAAAATAGTTTTTGCATCACCACATTTTGAGAGCTATAATTTTTCCGTATTTTGTGAGGTCTTGTTTTTTGCAGGACGAGTTGACGTTTTTATTGGTACCATTTTCGGGCGCATGACATTTTTTGATTGCTTTTTATTACGATTTTTGGGAGGCAGAATGAACAAAAAACAGCAATTCATTAATTTTTTATTTTTTTTTTGGGGGGGGGGGTGTCGCGTTTATACCGTTCCACATGTGGTAAAATTGATAAGGCAGTTTTATTCTTCGGATTGGTACGATTACAGCGATACCACATTTATATCATTTTTTAATGTTTTGCCACTTTTATACAATAAAAACTATTTTATATAAAAAATGTTTTTGCATCGCTTTAATTCTGAGAGCTAAAACTTTTTAATTTTTTT
The DNA here is from genome assembly GCF_051348905.1 of Ranitomeya variabilis. Taxonomy (NCBI): domain Eukaryota; kingdom Metazoa; phylum Chordata; class Amphibia; order Anura; family Dendrobatidae; genus Ranitomeya; species Ranitomeya variabilis. The sequence goes on along the minus strand of NC_135237.1, from coordinate 242,864,515 downwards.
GCTGATGGCGCTGTATGGCAGCTCGTTTTTTGCGCAAAAAGATGTTTTCAGCGGTACCATGTTTGTTTATATCTGTCTATTTGATTGTGTGTTATTCCACTTTTCGGCGGTATGATAATGCATTGTTTTTTGCTTCGTGTTTTATTTATTTTTTACGGTGTTCACTGAAGGGGTTAACTAGTGGGAAAGTTTTATAAGTCGGGTCGTTACGGATGCGGCGATACCAAATATGTGTACTTTTATTGTTTGTTTTTATTTACATAAAGAAATGTAGTTATTGGAACAATATACTTTTTTTTTTCTTTAGGAATTTAAAAAAAATATTTTTACACAGTATATATTTTTTTTTTACTTTTTTACATTTTCCCTGGGTGGGACATCACTGTAATAAAGTCAGATTGCTGATCTGACACTTTGCAGATTACTGTCAGATCAGCGATCTGACAGGCAGTGCAGGAGACTTGCCGGCGCCTGCTCTCAGCAGGCACTGACAAGCCACCTCCCTGAAGGACCGCACGGCCATCTTGGATTCGGGGCCTGCAGGGAAGAGACCCTCTGAACAGCGTGATCATATCGGGTTGTTCTGAGGGTCTCGGGGAAGCACACAGGGAGACCCCACCCTGTGCGATGCTTCCCTATGCCACCGGAACGCTTCAATCTTGTTTGATCGTAATGTTCCAGGGGTTAAAGTGCCGGGAGCTGTCAGTGACCGCTTCTGGCACATAGTGGCAGATGTCAGCTGTGATAATCAGCTGACACGCGGCTGTGCTGCCCCCCTGGAGCGTTGCTGATCACGTATGATGTACTATTCCGTCGATGGTCATATGGGCCCGGGTGATCTCGACGGGATAGTACTTCTGATATCAGAAAGGGGTTAAAGAATCTGTCTCTCATAGTTGAAGTGTACCTACAATAAAAATTACAAATCCCTCCATTCTTTGTAGGTGGGATAACTTGCATTATCTGCAGTCTATCAATACTTATTTTCCCCACCGTAGGTATTCACTACGTTGTCATAGATTTTAAGAATTTGTGTAATGCCACATTCCATCATACTTTGTACATAGCAGAATACTGACAGTTGTGCCTAGAAAGTTCCGAAGTAGTAAAGATGCTCATAGTAAAGCAATGGACATGTATGTTTTCACATAACATTGGAAATAGTTTTTTTCTTTTTTAAAGCAAGGAGTTCTACATTTAAAATGTTGTAAATTAATAATTAATGGTTTATTTGTTTTTAGGAATTCATGTCCCAAGCCTTGTACGCTATTTAACGGAAACTGGAAAACTGAAGTCGGCAAAAAGTGTGCAACAGCAGAATCAATAAAAGAAAGCTATCTTTAGTATGGTTGTATAATTTCCTGTAACATATTTTGCTATTTGGCCTCAACTTTGAAAATATTACAATGAACTGTCTTGTAATTAACTGTAAATACATACATATTTTTTATAAAACGACTTAATTGATGTAAGAGTTTTCTATTTTGTCAGGATTTTTTTTAATGTTGCATGACTTTTCCTTGCAGAGGGTTTGTTTTCTGTAAACCGTTTTGTACTGTTATGGTAGACTTCATTTATGTATTGAAAACCAGAAGTTGTTTGCCAGTGAAATGCTTACATTTATGTTCCTCTACATGCTAGAACCAGTAGAAGCCTATTAAAGAACTCCCAAGAAATGGTTTACTCTCTAAATACATTTATAGTGTAAGATGGTGCCGCCGACGCATGTGCAGTAGCAGATATCGGATCACAGTTACACCGATTACAGCTACTGCGCAAGCGCTTTTTTCAAATTGTGGTGTTATGTTTTTTTTTCTTTAGCTGAATAACTTGAATAAAACTTATTATTGGCACATAAAATATGCGATTTTGCTGCAGGGCAGGTGCCACGGCCGGCATCTCCCTACAGAAGGTTTTTTTTTTTTTTACGTATGTACTCAATTTTCATTATGCAAACTAGGGGGCATGTCAGTGAGGGATCAGTGACCTATCGGCAGTCTGCCTTATGAATATCTAATCAGAGCACCACATCCACCGGCCCCCTTAGGGCATGAGAATCTCATTAACACAACACTGAACATAAAGATTAAAGAATAACCACAAGCGGGATTTCATCATCCAAGGTATCATTTTAATCAGTGTAACGGCACGGACCTGTCAGTGTCTGTAGGTTACTGTGCACAATCCTGCTGACAGGTTCCATTTTAAGAGAATTCTTCTTGAATATTAGCACAACCAGTATTAATTAAAATGTGAATTTTCAGCAGCTTTAATCATTACATATTTACTAAGATCACAGGAAGAATAAAAGTCCAATAGCCCATTGTTAGATTCTTAGATATTAGATATTTAGATTATACATTCCTTTGGCATAAATGAAGAGACCACTGCAAAATGTTCAGCTTGCCTAATTTTTCTCGTTATTGGTATATTTTTGAGTAAAATGTAAATTGTTCTTTTAGCCTATAAACTTCTGAAATGTCTCCGAATTTCCAAGCAATACATTTTGTATTTTTTTTCTGAAAAGGAGAAATAGTCAAAATAAAAAAAAAGTGCTTTCAGACCTCAAATAATTCAAAGAAAAAAGTTCATAATCATTAAAGGGGTTGTCCACGACTCTGGAAATTGACGTGACGTCAGCAACAGGCGTGACCCAGCCGCACAGTCAGCAGTCACTCAAGAGTGACTGGGCTGTGGGCTGCCTGCGGGGCTGTGCTGGGGGTGCTGGGGGTGGGCGGGGCTGTGCTGGTGTCTGTGTGCTGGGATCTGCTGGCCGGCCGCGCTCATGTGCCGAGAATAGATGTGCGGCTGGTGCATCGGCGGCCGATGCCGTGGCGGCGGCCGGTGCATCGGCGGGCGCTGCGACGGCGGGGGTCTGCGCGGTGAAGGTCTGTGCCGAAGGTGCTGGAGTGTGTGGGGGGGTCTGCGGGGCTGTGTGGTGGTGGTGGCGGCATCTGTGTGCAGGCATCGACCGATGGGACTAAAAGTCCCATCGGGCTCTGCCTGCTACAGTGACGGTGAGTGACACATTAGCCAATGATGGGACAGTAGTAGTCCCATCATCCGGCTAATGTGTTGAATGTTAAAAAAAAACACACACATATACAATACATACATACATACAACACACATACAGAACATGCAGCATGCGACATGTACCATGTGACGACATGCACCATGCGACGACATGCAGCATGCGACGACATGCGCCATGCGATGACATGCAGCATGCAACATGTGATGACATTTGACAACATGCGCCATGCGACGACATGCACCATGCGACATGCGACGACATGTGACATGCGACATGCACCATGTGATGACATGCGATCACATGCACCATGCGAAATGCAGCATGCGACATGCAACATGTGACAATATGCGACATGTGACGACATGCAGCATGCAACAACATGCACCATGTGACGACATGCAACATGTGACATCATGCGACATGTGACGGCATGCGACAACATGCGACATTCGACGACATGCAGCATGCGACGACATGCAACATGTGACATCATGCACCATGCGACATGTGACAACATGCGACATGCAACATGTGACAACATGCAGCATGCGACATGCACCATGCGATGACATGCAGCATGCGACATGCAACATGTGACATGCCACATACAGTACAGACATACAGTACATATAACATAGATTACATACTCACCATCACTTATCACTTTGTACCCCGAAGCCAGTGTCATCTGTAAAAAAAATTTAAAAAAAGAAACACTCCCTGATCCGCAGAAATCCAATTAAAACGAGTGTCCCACGACGATCTCCCGTGGAGAGCAGGAGCATCAGCTGATGCGACTGCTCTCCAGGGGCTCCAGGACTACAATGATGGAAGGTATCCTTCCACAATGTATTCCTCACAATGTATTCCTACGCCCCTGTGAGAAAATAGTCCCTAGTCTCACTTTTGGCATTGCTGTGTGAGAAAGTTCCCACGCAGCTTTTTGCCATAAAGTGAGACCAGTGAACTATAGTAACCTCTCAGTGATACACAGCAGGAGCCATTGTCTCATGTCAGTGTGTCACTGAAGGTCCTATAGAGCAGTGACATCACCCGATGTCACTGTTCTATAGGGGAGATCGTCGTGGGACACTCGTTGTTAATTGGACTACGGCGGACAGGTAGTATACGGTTTATTATTTTACGTTTTTTACAGGCGCTGAAGTATGGCAAGTATGGTTAAATGAAGAATATTAAAATACTTTTTTCCTAATGTGTGTGTGTTTTATTAACCCTTTATTACTATTGGATTAATAACGGATAGGTGTCTTATTGACGCCTCACCGTTATTAACCCGGCTTAATGTCACCTTACAATAGCAAGGTGACATTAACCCCTTATTACCCCATATCCCACCGCTACACGGGAGTGGGAAGAGAGGGGCTAAGTGCCGGAATTGGCGCATGTTACAGATACGCCATTTCTGGGGCGGCTGCGGACTGGTATTTGTAGCCGGGGGGGGCAATATCCATGGCCTCTCTCTTAAGCTATGAATGTCAGCCCGCAGTTAGCCTTTCTGGCTATAAAATATAGGGGGACCCCATGTCATTTTTTGGGGGTCACCCTATTTTAATAGCCAGTAAAGGCTACGCAGACAGCTGTGGGCTGATATTCATAGCAGGCTACAAATATTGGCCCCCGGCCGTCTGCTTTCCCCCTCTGGCGCAGAAAATTTCGCGGGAGCCCACGCCATATTTTTTTTTTTTACTGAAACATATTGTTCATTAACCCCTTTCTGCCAGCTGAAGGAACAGTACGTCAGCTGGCAGTATCCCCACTCTTTGAGGTGGGCTTCGGCGGTGAGCTCACTTCAAAGCCGCAACATGTCAGCTGTTTTCAATACAACAAAAAAAATATGTACATGATCGCTAAACGGCATAGCAAGAAAAAAAAAATCAAAAGCCAAAATTGTTTTTTTGGTCGCCGCGACATTGCATTAAAATGCAATAATGGGCGATCAAAACAACGTATCTGCACAAAAGTGGTATCATTAAAAACGTCAGCTCGGCGCGCAAAAAATTAGCCCTCACCGGACCCGATATCTCCGAACATATAGACGCTACGGGTATCGGAAAATGGCGCAATTATTTTATTTCTTTTTAGCAAAGTTTTGAAATACTTTTTATCTAAGGGGTAAAAAAAAAACTAGACTTGTTTGGTGTCTATGAACTCGTAATGACCTGGAGAATCATAATGGCAGGTCAGTTTTATGCAGTATGCACACGTTGCAGATTTGGGTGCAGAATTGTCTACACAAAATCTGCATCTGCTTGCGGAAAACGCAGCTGCGTTTTGGATGCATTTTTTTCACGTTTTTTTTCATGTTTTTGCGCGGTTTTGATGCGGGTTTTTTGTGGTTTTGATGCTGTTCTTGGTGCGATTTTTGCGCGGTTTTGATTCAGTTTTTGCTGCAGTATTTGGTGCGGTTTTTTGCTTGGTTTTGATTCAGGTTTTTGATGCTTTTTTTATGCAGTTTTTGGTGCGGTTTTGATGCAGTTTTTGGTGCGGTTTTGATGCAGTTTTTGGTGCGGTTTTGATGCAGTTTTTGGTGCGGTTATGATGCAGTTTTTGGTGCGGTTATGATGCAGTTTTTGGTGCAGTTTTTGCGCACTTTTCATGCATTTTTTTTATTTTTTTTGGTGCGGTTTTTTGTGCGTTTTTGTATGCGTTTTTGAAAGCTAAATAAACACGTATTATTGAACAAAACAAAAAAATCTGTGATGTCATTTCTGTCCAACCTCCTCTTTTACATTTGTCCAACCCACACTCAATTACACAGATAGACATATAGATGATAGATGAAATGGATAGACAGAGCTACATATAGATAGATCTATAGATGCATACATCTATCTATTCCTTTATCTATCTATAGATATATGTGGATAGATATATCTATTGATAGATGTATAGATAGTGTAGGGTGCGTGTCCACTGTCCGGATTACATCCGAATTAGCTGCAGATTGGATACAGTAGTCCCATTGGATGATGCCTGCACACACACCCCAAAAGACCCCCCGCACACACCCGAACAGTCCCGCACACACCCGAACAGTCCCACACTGCGCCGCAGACATCCAAACAGTCCCGAACAGCCAGGCACACACCCGCACACATCCTAACAGCCCGCAGACCCCGCTCACACCTGAACAGTCCCGCACAGCGTCGCACACATCCGAACAGACCCCGCCCGCGCACACATACACGCACACCGTCACCGCCCACACACTTCCATCCTCCCGAACTGTAGCGTTTCTCAGACCCACATCTAAACTGCAGATCTTTTTACATCTGCGGTTTTGCTGCGGATGTGCCCGACTCAATGAAAGTCTATGGGTGCAGAAATGCTGCAGTTCGGCACAAAAGAAGTGACATGCTGCGGGAAAAAAAAGCTGCGTTTCGGTGCGGCCTTTTCCGCAGCATGTGCACAACAAGTCTGCGGCTCCCGTAGACTTATTGGTTGTGCACTACACTGCGGATTTGATGCAATTCTGTGCAGCAAAAAACCCTGCGGATCTGCAATCGAATCCACAACGTGTGCACACGGCCTTAGCATTTAGTGAACCTAGCAAAAAAGCCAAGCAAAAAAACAAGTGTGGGATTGCACTTTTTTGCAATTTCATCGCACTTTGACTTTTTTTTCACATTTTCTGTTACACGACATGGTAAAACCAATGGTGTCGTTCAAAAGTAGAACTTGTCCCGCAAAAGACAAGCCCTCACATGGCCATATTGATGGAAAAATTATGGCCCTGGAAAGAAGGGGAGCGATAAACGAAAAAAGCTCCAGTGGTGAAGGGGTTTAGAAACATGGATATGGACATATCTATGGAAATACATACAGATATATCTATATATCTGTCTATCTATCCATCCCCTATCTATCTATCTATGTGTAATGGAGTGTGGGTTGGACAAATGTAAGAGGAGGTTGGACAGAAATGACATGACAAATCTTTTTGAAGAGAGAGGAGGGAGGGGTTTGGGTGTGTTTTGGAGTGGGTGTGGTAGGTTCGTGCTTAGTGGTAGTGCAATGCATCATGGAGCTTGTAGTATTGGAGCACAATAACTCAGGAGAAAGGAAGTTGTCGATTAACCCCATGAGAGCTGGATCCAGCACTGAAGATGTGCTGCTACAGCATAAGAGGTAATATTGCTAAAATAAAGACAGTGGATGTTTTCAGTGGCACATAATAGCAAGATTTATGAAAAAAAATTTTTTTATTGTAGTGGACAACTCCTTTAATAAACAACAATACTAATGTTGTAACTCAGTAAGAGTTCAGAATTCAATATTTTGTGGAATAACTATGATTTTTAATCACAGCTTTCATGCGTCTTGGCATGCTTTCCACCAGTCTTTGACACTGCTTCTGGCACAAACATTGTAGCAGTTCTTTGTTTGATGGCTTGTGACTATCCATCATCCTCTTGATTACATTCCAGAGGTTTCCAATGGGGTTCAGGTCTGGAGATTGCGCTGCCCTTCACAGGGTTTTGATGTGGAGGTCTCTTAATTTTTGTGAGAGCTGTAAATGAGCTCTTCCAGGCTCTTGGGTGGATGGTGCCTGGAGATAATTCAGCCTCCAGAGCTTGCTTTAAGTATAAGGCAAAGTTACCAGTGTGATGTGTTATGGCCAGTCTTTGCTCTCCTGCTCTCATTGCAGAGCTGTGTGTGATAACTGACACATCTGCAGGTTCCTTTCAGCTCCAGCTTCCATCTCACAGGCACATAGGGTTGCAATATTTTTACAATACAGCAGAGCTGAGAGCCAAGCAAAAAATGTGTTTGCATGAAGACCAATTTATTTTTTTCTGTTCTGTGTTGGTTACTTGTCTCCCTGGTAACTCCCCTTCATGTAAAACAAGCTCTGGGTGGGCAGTGTTTTCTTCCAGGCACCATCTGCCCCAGAGCCTGGAAGAGGTCATTTACATAAAGGGCTAAAAGATTATTTCTCAACAGCAACACAGCTAATATGAAACATACAGGTAGGGCTTTTCCAGCATTATGTAGCCTGTATGCATATATTAATAGTTTAAAGGAAATCTGTCACCACATTGGATCTATTTAAACATAAAATATTATTAGCAGCAATGATTTCCATAGAATTACAAAAAACATAAATCCCCCTCTGTTGTAGCAACACTACACTGGTGAATCATCTAAAAATCCTGTTATGAGGTAAAGCTGATTGATTATGTGACCACTGCAGCCAGTCATTTGCCTCCGCAGTGACATTTGCACATCATGTGACCACTGATCCCTGGTTGTGATTTGATGACAAGTAACACAGATAAACTGACTAGGGGATGTAATCTGCTGGATCTGGTTCTGTAAAAAAAAAAAAACAGATGTAATTTCAGATCTACAGGTCAGGCAGGAAAACTACTTAAAAATGATGTTCCACATTATTAAGCAGGCCACAGGTTTCAAGCAATATGGGAAATAAAAAGGATCTCTGCTGCTGAAAAGCGTTAAATAGTGCAATGCCTTGAAAAAGGTATGAAAACATTAGATATTTCACGAAAACTTAAGAGTAATCATCATACTGTGAAGAGATTTGTGACTGAAACAGCACAGGCAGAGTTCATGCAGATAAAGGCATAACGAGGAAGGTTTCTGCCATACAAATTCATTGGATTAAGAGAGCAGCTGCCAAAATACCATTACAAAGCAGCAAACAGTTATTTGAAGCTGCTGCCTCTGGAGTCCCTTGAACTTCAATGTGTTGGATCCTTCAAAGGCTTGCTGTGGTGCATAAACCTACTATTTGGCCACCCCTAAACAGTGTCCACAAGCAGAAACGGTAGCAGTGGGCCCAGACATACATGAAGACTAACAAGGGTGCGACATCAGCAAGGAGGTGGAGTCGTCCTGTTTTGGGCCGGAATCATGGGGAAACAGCTGGTAGGGTCCTTTAAGGTTCCTGAAGGTGTGAAAATGACCTCTGCAAAGTATATAGAGTTTCTGACTGACAACTTTCTTCCATGGTATAAAAAGCAGAAACGTGCCTTCAGGAGCAAAATCATCATGCATGACAATGCACCATCTCATGCTGCAAAGAATACCTCTGAGTCATTGGCTGCTATGGGCATAAAAGGAGATAAACTCATGGTGTGGCCACCATCTTCCCCTGACCTCAACCCTACAGAGAACCTTTGAAGTATCAAGCAAAAGATCTATGAGGGTGGGAGGCAGTTCACATCAAAATGATGTTTTGGAGTTAAATAGCTTTTTTTTCAGTGAATGTGACCTAATGCTGCAAATTCCACAATGAGCATTTTCAGTTCTTTAACCCCTTCATGCCACGGCCCTTTTTCGTTTTTGTGTTTTCGTTTTTCGCTCCCCTCCTTCCCAGAGCCATAACTTTTTATTTTTCCGTCAATATGGCCATGTGAGGGCTTATTTTTTGCAAAACAAGTTGTACTTTTGAACGACATCATTGGTTTTAGCATGTCATGTACTAGAAAACGGGAAAAAAATTCCAAGTGCGGTGAAATTGCAAAACAAGTGCAATCCCACACTTGTTTTTTGTTTGGCTTTTTTGCTAGGTTCACTAAATGCTAAAACTGACCATTATGATTCTCCAGGTCATTACGAGTTCATAGACACCTAACATGACTAGGTCATTTTTTATCTAAGTGGTGAAAAAAAATTCCAAACTTTGCTAGAAAAAAAAATTGTGCCATTTTCCGATACCCGTAGCGTCTCCATTTTTCATGATCTGGGGTCAGTTGAGGGCTTATTTATTGCGTGCCGAACTGGCGTTTTTAATGATACCATTTCGGTGCAGATACGTTCTTTTGATCGCCCGATATTGCTTTTAATGCAATGTCGTGGCGACAAAAAAAACCGTTTTTCTGGAGTTTCAATTTTTTTTTCTCGCTACGCTGTTTAGTGATCAGGTTAATGCTTATTTTTATTGATAGATCGGGCAATTCTGAATGCGGCGATACCAAATATGTGTAGGTTTGATATTTTTTTATTGATTTATTTTGAATGGGGCGAAAGGGGGGTGATTTGAACTTTTATATTTTTTTTTATTTTGGGGGGGTGATTTGAACTTTTATATTTTTTTTATTTTTTTCATTTTTTTTTTTTACTTTTTTTTTTTTTTTTACTTTTGCCATGCTTCAATAGCCTCAATAGGCTAGAAGCTGGCACAACTCGATCGCCTCTGCTACATAGCAGCGATCATCAGATCGCAGCTATGCAGCAGAAATGCAGGTGTGCTATGAGCGCCGACCACAGGGTGGCGCTCACAGCTAGCACGGGAGCAGTAACCGTAAAGGTCTCAAGGACTGTCCCTGCCCAATGTTTGATCCGTAGTCCGTGACTAGGAGTTAGTCCCGCTTTTGTGTATAAAATTTTTTGGCTTTTACAATTGTTAAAAAGCTTAATAAAAGACTTATTTGTACACACAGTTCACAGTAAACCATTTGTCAACGATAGGAATAAGTTTACCCTGCTTCTGTGTCTCAAATATTTTGACCCTTATTTTTTGGCTTTTCCTTCCCTTGGAGAAAGCCACATATACAGTCATGGCCAAAAGTATTCACACCCCTGCAATTCTGTCAGATAATACTCAGTTTCTTCCTGAAAATGATTGCAAACACATTCTTTGGTATTATTATCTTCATTTAATTTGTCTTAAATGAAAAACCACAAAAGAGAATGAAGCAAAAAGCAAACCATTGATCATTTCACACAAAACTCCAAAAATGGGCCAGACAAAAGTATTGGCACCCTCAGCCTAATACTTGGTTGCACAACCTTTAGCCAAAATAACTGCCACCAACCGCTTCCGGTAACCATCAATGAGTTTCTTACAATGCTCTGCTGGAATTTTAGACCATTCTTCTTTGGCAAACTGCTCTAGGTCCCTGATATTTGAAGGGTGCCTTCTCCAAACTGTCATTTTTAGATCTCTCCACAGGTGTTCTATGGGATCCAGGTCTGGACTCATTGCTGGCCACCTTAGAAGTCTCCAGTGCTTTCTCTCAAACCATTTTCTAGTGCTTTTTGAAGTGTGTTTTGGGTCATTGTCCTGCTAGAAGACCCATGACCTCTGAGGGAGACCCAGCTTTCTCACACTGGGCCCTACATTATGCTGCAAAATTTGTTGGTAGTCTTCAGACTTCATAATGCCATGCACACGGTCAAGCAGTCCAGTGCCAGAGGCAGCAAAGCAACCCCAAAACATCAGGGAACCTCCGCCATGTTTCACTGTAGGGACCGTGTTCTTTTCTCTGAATGCCTCTTTTTTTCTCCTGTAAACTCAATGTTGATGCCTTTGCCCAAAAAGCTCTACTTTTGTCTTATCTGACCAGAGAACATTCTTCCAAAACGTTTTAGGCTTTTTCAGGTAAATTTTGGCAAACTCCAGCCTGGCTTTTTTATGTCTCGGGGTAAGAAGTGGGGTCTTCCTGGGTCTCCTACCATACAGTCCCTTTTCATTCAGACGCCGACGGATAGTAAGGGTTGACATTGCTGTACCCTCGGACTGCAGGGCAGCTTGAACTTGTTTGGATGTTAGTCGAGGTTCTTTATCCAACATCCGCACAATCTTGCGTTGAAATCTCTTGTCAATTTTTCTTTTCCGTCCACATCTAGGGAGGTTAGCCACAGTGCCATGGGCTTTAAACTTCTTGATGACACTGCGCACGGTAGACAGAAAATTCAGGTCTTTGGAGATGGACTTGTAGCCTTGAGATTGCTCATGCTTCCTCACAATTTGGTTTCTTAAGTCCTCAGACAGTTCTTTGGTCTTCTTTCTTTTCTCCATGCTCAATGTGGTACACACAAGGACACAGGACAGAGGTTGAGTCAACTTTAATCCAAGTCAACTGGCTGCAATTGTGATTTAGTTATTGCCAACACCTGTTAGGTGCCACAGGTAAGTTACAGGTGCTTTTAATTACACAAATTAGAGAAGCATCACATGATTTTTCGAACAGTGCCAATACTTTTGTCCACCCCCTTTTTTATGTTTGGTGTGGAATTATATCCAATTTGGCTTTAGAACAATTCTTTTAAATGAAGATAATAATACCAAAGAATTTGTGTTTGCAATCATTTTCAGGAAGAAACTGAGTATTATCTGACATAATTGCAGGGGTGTGAATACTTTTGGCCATGACTGTAACTGCCCGTGTGAAAACACTGGGAGCGGCAAATAAATTCCTACAATATCCAAAGACTGTCCCGAGATTTATTGATGGTCATTGCAAAAGCTAACATGACAGGAAACTGATGCCGTCACATCTGGACTGGCAAGTTTTTATCTTTGGAAATCAGGTCAAGACCTGTTTGACCCCTTGCTTTAACATTTTAGGCAACAGCATGAATAATGTTTGCTTTTAAGCTTTTCGCATAAAGCCTTGTGCCATTACAAAGGCCACGTATTCTGTTAAGATTACACAGGAGCATACTTACAGCTCCTGGTTTCAGCTTTAGTTCATGAGGAGGCATCCCAGTGGAATTCAAAGAGTTAAGAAACTCTACAGGGTAAACGGTGAGAATCACATCGTCCTCTTCAGCAATTGTGTCAAAGGGGCAATATGTTGAGTGTTCACCTTGAACTTGACTAAGAATTTTATCATTCAAGGCGTGAACGTCCTTCAATGGCATAAGAATTGCTTTATTGGCAATTGCTTCTACCGTTGCATTGGTAATCTCAATTGAGTGTACAAAATAGCTGTAATTATCTCTCCCTCTTCAATAAAATAACTCAGGATTTCAATTGTGTCTTCTGGTAGACCATATACATTTGACAACTCTCCATTGCCAAGTTTCAGTAACCATGAGTTGTACTGTTGTGAACTCTGTTTTTGGGCTCCCTCTTGTGGTCACAAGTGGTACTGTGTGAGTGCTGTCTTTGGGCTCCCTCTGGTGGCTCTTTGTGTCTTTCTGCAGGTCTGAGGCGGATCAGCTGTCTCGTTATCTGTTAGCTGGTTTCCTATTTAGCTCACCTGGACTTTCAGTGTTTGCCTGCTGTCGATGTATTCAGTGCTATCTTGATCCTCCTGAATTCCTTCGCTATCAGTCTCTCCAAGAGAAGCTAAGTTTTCTGTTTGGTTATTTTTTGCTCATTAGTGTTCAATATGTTTCTTGGTTATTTACTTGTCCTTGTCCAGCTTGCTAATATGTGATTTCCTTGCTTGCTGGTAGCTCTAGGGGGCTGAGTTTCTCCCCTCACACCGTTAGTTGGTGTGGGGGTTCTTGTATTCTCAGCGTGGATATTTTGTATAGGGTTTTTTACTGACCGCACAGTTCCCTGCCTGTCTTCTGCTATCTAGTATTAGTGGGCCTCATTTGCTGAATCTGTTTTAATTTCTACGTTTTGTATTTTCCCCTTACCTCAACGTTAATATTTGTTGGGGGCTTACTATATCTTTGGGGTCATTTCTCTGAGGCAAGTGAGGTCTTACTTTCTCTATAGGGGTAGCAAGTTTCTCAGGCTGCGTCGAGACGTCCAGGAATTTAGGCACATTCACCGGCTACCTTTAGTGTGTTTGGTTAGGATCAGGTTTTGCGGTCAGTCCAGTTACCACCTCCCTAGAGCTCGTTCTATGTTCAGTAACTTAGCTAGTTCATTCTGTGATCCTCAGCCACTAAGGATCATAACATTGTACTCAACTTCATGTTGAGACGTTCTCATATTCTGTTGTAACTGGAACCGTAAAAACTGATTCCAGGATTTTGAGTATTTAATGGTGGACTGTACAATTTGGGCTCTTTTTCCACCTTCTACTATTGGTAGGGTTTGACGAAAGTCACCACCGTTTATGAAAACTTTTCCACCAAATGGTCTTTTTTTTCCACATATGTCTTGGATCAAATTATCCACAGCGTTCATATTAAAACAGGGAGTCATTGTTACTTCATCCCAAATAAAGACAGATGACTCCCTAAGCTCCTTTGCTTGAAGTGAGGTTGGCTTAATTTTTGACACTGTGGTCTCATTTGTTGTAATTCCAAGGCCAAACTTGGAATGGTAGGTGCTACTGTTTTGTAGTAATGTAGCTGCCAATCCAGTGGAGGCTTCTGACCAAATAATTTATTTTCTCCTTGTAGTGTCTTGTGCAAGCAGTTGTACAAAAATGTCTTCCTACTGCCTCCTGGGCCGTCCAGAAAAAAAAAACAGCGTGAGGTAGTGTCGTCTGACTGTGATGCAGCATTGACTGCTTGCATAATTGCATCGAAAGCTGATTTATTTGCTTCATTAAGCATAGCTTTCAATTGCTCAGCCTCCTGCTTTATTACAGCATAATTCAGTTGGTCCACTATTTCATCTGGAACATTTACTGGAGTTGGCAATCCGTAGTCAGCACAGCAGGACTTTTTATTGCTTAAGAGCACTTCATTAATATCACGAAGAGCCAGTTGGTCAGCAATTTCTGGAGTATACCGCCTGATGTAATCCTCCATAAATTTGGTTTTATATTTTTGCCATAATGCCAATGGTTTAGCTGGTTCCCCATATACACAAATTATAGCAAATAATTTGCGAAGTTGGTAAGGCATTTGGAAAGCAATTGCATCCGTTATACCATCTTCCCATTGGGAATCGTGTTCCAAAAGATGAAGATCAATGCACGCAGTTTTATACGTGTCATGCACGACTCCATTGACAGTCCTTAAGTCAGCATAAGACTTTGCTCCTCTTACGTGAAGTAAAAGGAGTCTTCGGTAATACTGCTCACCATCTGTTAAAGAGACTGTATACATTCGGGCAATTGTTTTCCCAAATTGAGCCAGTCGTTTTTTCCATCCTTCTATTACAGCTTTTCTATCCCAGAAATAGTGTTCAGGGATTTCACTGTACAAATACTGACGGGCGGAAGTGTCAACTATGTTTAGCTCAAAATAAGCCTGCAGAGTAGAGGCTTTGAGTCTGAAATAACCATATCCACATTACCATCTTCAAAAAACACTTGCTGCATGTTTTCAAGGTGAACAGCAAGCCTTTTAATGGTATGTGAAGCATCATGCATTTTATTTTTTCTGATTCTCCACATGCCCTCATGGGCGCTTATATCCCGAGAATCTAGGTACATGGCTGGTTCATTCCAGTTTAATGTATCAAACTTGATATTGGCACAGTCATGTCCTTTGTATACATATGTGAAAAGATATTTAACACTTTTTATTGAAGCACATATCTCAACATTGATACGGCAATTGTACTTGAGTAATAAATAAGGGTTGTATGGAACTACCCATCTATTGTCGATTTCTCACATTCCTCATCTGGTTTTCCCACTATTGCATCGATGGTACTGTGGTTAACCATCAACATTGGGGTTTATCTCGGTATTAAATTCCTTTGGGAATTTTTTTGCGCATTGACCATCTCTCATGCATATAGCACCTGGTTGATCTTTGCCACATGGGCCACGAATCATGTGCTTCATCACTGCCTCATGCCGTTTTAGATTTGCTGTCTCATTTGGGATTTCAGCAGAGATCTATATGTCAATTATTTCTTTGTCCCTTGGTTTATCTTCCTCTCCGAGGATTGAGAGTATGTGAGCATGTGGTAGTCCACGCTTTTGAAATTCTATTACATGCACTTAGGCAACTACACGGCCAAAATTGTTTTTTCAAAATCTCGTTAAACACGGCTTGGAGTTTGATTTTAAATACTCGTGCAACCAAATCTGGTCTGAACTCTGGCCTTTGCCATGGTTCTAAGTTTTCAGTAACTTTTTTCCACTTTTGGTCATCGTAACAAAAAGATCTGGCTTTCCGAATTTTCAGACAGTTGTCATGGCATCTTGGTAATTTTGCTGCATAGCTCTTGGGCTTCCAATGAGAGTGGACGGTAATATTACTGGTGTCCCAGCTTTTAGCCCTTGGTGTAATGCAGCATTAAGGATGTGATCCATAACGCCGGCATAACTGTCGACACGTAAAGCCTTTTGATTTTGTTTTATGTATTCAATCCTGTCAGATTCAATTTTGACATAACTGTCAATGATAAATTGTGTCAACTTCCCAGCATTAAAAAGGGGATTGAACTTGTCACAAATGGCAAGCCTGTATGCATAGTACTGCCACAGGGTGATTTGTTTCTTGTCTATCTTGATCCACAGGTATGGATGGTAGGGGTATGTTACCAATTCCTTGATGTTGCACATGTAGGGCAATTGGAGTTGTCAAATTTATTGTCCATCCACTGTCCCCACATGGGAATAGAAGTGAATGTGTCATTGCATCACACTTTCTGTGAAGAAAGCTGATTTGAACAATTTGTTTTTCACTTTTGAGGTGAACTCTGATGTCCCTATTAAATGGGGGTTCACCCATTGCATTTTGAAAAATTATAGCTAATTTATTGCACCTTGGTGCATTGTAGCGCCTCTTGTCATCGTTGTAGTCATTTATAATTGACATTGTTATTTCGAGTGGATCGCGATTTTCTAATTCAGCAATCTTTTCTTCCTCTATTTCAAATTCCATCATTGTGGAGGCTCTTGCGAGTGGGTTAATTGCTTTTTCCAAGAGATGATAGCAGTGCTGGGAGGCACTTTTTATTTGCTTGACTTCTTGTACTTATTGCTTCTTCAGTGTCCAAGATATAAATCTGAGCAAACTTGGGAGTACTACCCACAGCGGGATGCAATGGGGCAGTTCTGTGGTAAATTTGTCCATGAATTCGAAAACAGTATGGACCATGCCCAGGAGGTGGCTCTACTTGTGCTCCCATAGATGCCAAAGCAAGTGAGCTATTGTATTGCCTTATATTAGCCATAAAGCTATTGGAGTGCTGATGCTCTCCTTTCATCAACTTGACTAATTGATCATCCATACGAATGGGACATAATTGGATGGGCCCTCTCTTGCAGCAGGAAGGGAATGTTTTGTCCTGCGCCATTTCGTCTTTGAAATTTTTAGATTGGCAGATGTTATGAACTGGTGGTTTACGAGCAACATGGGACGTGCTCTGGAGGAGGTGGTACCTGTACTGACCGCAGTTCCTGAGCTTATCACAACACTAGAAGTAGCCGTGGGATGTTCCTGTCACTCCCTAGACACCTCGTCACAGCCGGAGAACTAACTACCCCTAAAGATAGAAACAGGAACGCTATCTTGCCTCAGAGAAAATCCTCAAAGGATAGGACAGCCCCCCACAAATATTGACTGTGAGTGAAGAGGGAAATGACATACGCAGAATGAAACCAGGATGTAGCAAAGGAGGCCAGTCTAGGACAGAATACTGTGCGGTCAGTATTAAAAACTAGAAAAATCCACCACAGAGTTTACAAAAATCTCCACACCTGACTAAAGGTGTGGAGGGTAAATCTTCCCGGAGCTTCCAGCTTAACTGAATAAATCCATAATGACAAGCTGGACTAGAAAAAAACATAGAAAGTGCAGAAAGATTAAGTCCACAACAAGTGGACTGCAAAAGAACAAGCAAGGACTTATCTTTGCTGAACTGGTCAGAATATCAGGGAAATCCAAGCAGAGATGTGAATCCAACCAGGAACCATTGCCAACTGGCACAGGCTGAAGGATGGAAGCAGGCTAAATAGCCGAGCCAGAAAAACAATCAGTGGAAACAGCTGCTGACTACTAAATCCAAGGAGCAACAGTACCACTTAAAACCACCGGAGGGAGCCCAAGAGCGGAATTCACAACAGGCAGAACTGACATCGAAATGTCAGTTTGCCAGCATAGTGCTCTTCAATACGTGTCTCATCAATTTGATTGAGAAGTCCTCTAGCGGCAAATGTAACTTGCCGTCGTCGAGTGGCTCTTGCATTTTGGACACGTATTCTATCTTGTTCTCTTTTTGTGAAATATGTGTATCACTTTGTGCATTGGGTGTTGCTCGTTGTCGTGCAGCATTAGATGCTCTACGTGATTCAGTTACTTCATTCATTTCTCTTGCTCTGGCCGCCCTCTGTCGGGCTGCATCAGCAGTTCTTCGACAATTTTGTTTGTCTTCTGTTTCAGTAAGACTCAGGTTACGTATCCTGTTATGGACCTGGTGGTTAGGAGCACCCGGAATGACCTGATGGTTAAAACGTAAAACCTGGGACAAGCTCTAAGGAGATGGTAACTCTACTGACCGCAATCCCTAATCCTATCACACACACTAGAAATAGCCGTGGAGCGTACCTAACTCTCCATAGACGCCTCTTCACAGCCTAAGAGCTAACTACCCCTAAAGATAGAAATAGGAGCCTACCTTGCCTCAGAGAAATTCCCCAAAGTAAAGGTAGCCCCCCACAAATATTGACTGTGAGTTAAGAGGGAAGTGACAAACACAGGAATGAAACAGATTTTAGCAAAGGAGGCCGAGACTTCTCTAAATAGACTGAGGATAGGAAAGGGAACTATGCGGTCAGTATAAAAAACTACAAAAGCCACGCAGAGTGTGCAAAAAGGCCTCCACACCGACTCACGGTGTGGAGGTGCAGCTCTGCACCCCCAGAGCTTCCAGCTAGCAAGGAAATATAGCAAGCTGGACTAGAAGCATAGCAGGTACTGAGAAATATATTCAAAAACCAATGAACAACAAATGAACTAGCAGGGACTTAGCTTCTGCTGGAGTAGACAGGTCATCTGAGAAATCCAAGAGAGATCTGAACCAGTACTGAGACATTGACCGCTGGCATGAACTAACGATCTAAGCAGAGTTAAATAGGAAGCCAGCATAAGCAATAAACGAGGCAGCTGAGAAAGCCAACCTCAAAGATCAGCAGTTCCACTCAAAGCCACCAGAGGGTGTCCAAGGACAGAACTCACCAAAGTACCATTCACGACCACAGGAGGGAGCCCGAGAACGGAATTCACAACAGTACCCCCCCCTTGAGGAGGGGTCACCGAACCCTCACCAGAGCCCCCAGGCCGATCAGGACGAGCCAAATGAAAGGCACGAACCAAATCGGCAGCATGGACATCGGAGGCAACAACCCAGGAATTATCCTCCTGACCATAACCCTTCCATTTAACTAGGTACTGAAGCTTCCGCCTCGAAATACGAGAATCCAAAATCTTCACCACATACTCCAACTCCCCCTCAACCAACACCGGAGCAGGAGGATCAACGGAAGGAACCATAGGTGCCACATAGCTCCGCAACAACGACCTATGGAACACATTATGGATGGAAAAAGAAGCTGGAAGAGCCAAACGAAAAGACACAGGATTGATAATTTCAGAAATCTTATAAGGACCAATGAAGAGAGGCTTGAACTTAGGAGAAGAAACCTGCATAGGAACATAACGAGAAGATAACCAAACCAAATCCCCAACACGAAGTCGGGGACCAACACAGCGACGGCGGTTAGCAAAACGCTGCGCCTTCTCCTGAGACAACGTCAAGTTGTCCACCACGTGAGTCCAAATTTGCTGCAACCTGTCCACCACAGAATCCACACCAGGACAGTCAGAAGGCTCAACCTGCCCTGAAGAAAAATGAGGATGAAAACCAGAATTGCAAAAAAAAGGCGAAACCAAAGTGGCCGAACTAGCCCGATTATTAAGGGCGAACTCGGCCAATGGCAAGAAGGTCACCCAATCATCCTGATCAGCAGAAACAAAGCATCTCAGATAGGTTTCCAAGGTCTGATTGGTTCGTTCGGTTTGGCCATTTGTCTGAGGATGGAACGCTGAAGAAAAAGACAAATCAATGCCCATCTTAGCACAAAAGGACCGCCAAAACCTAGAAACAAACTGGGAACCTCTGTCAGACACAATGTTCTCCGGAATGCCATGCAAACGAACCACATGCTGAAAAAATAATGGAACCAAATCAGAGGAAGAAGGCAATTTAGGCAAGGGTACCAAATGGACCATTTTAGAAAACCGATCACAAACCACCCAGATGACGGACATCCTTTGAGAGACAGGGAGATCAGAAATAAAATCCATGGAAATATGCGTCCAGGGCCTCTTCGGGACAGGCAATGGCAAAAGCAATCCACTGGCACGAGAACAGCAAGGCTTGGCCCGAGCACAAGTCCCACAGGACTGCACAAAAGAACGCACATCCCGCGACAAGGAAGGCCACCAAAAGGATCTGGCAACTTAATCTCTGGTACCAAAAATCCCAGGATGACCAGCCAATACTGAACAATGAACCTCAGAAATAACTTTACTAGTCCATCTATCAGGGACAAACAGTTTCCCCACTGGACAGCGGTCAGGTCTATCAGCCTGAAACTCCTGCAGCACCCGCCGCAAATCAGGGGAGATGGCAGACAAAATCACCCCCTCCTTGAGAATACCAGCCGGCTCAGGGACTCCCGGAAAATCAGGCAAAAAACTCCTAGAAAGGGCATCAGCCTTCACATTCTTAGATCCCGGAAGGTAAGAGACCACAAAATCGAAACGGGAGAAAAACAACGACCATCGAGCCTGTCTAGGATTCAACCGCTTGGCAGACTCGAGGTAAGTCAAATTCTTGTGATCAGTCAAGACCACCACGCGATGTTTGGCTCCCTCTAGCCAATGACGCCACTCCTCGAATGCCCACTTCATAGCCAACAACTCCCGATTGCCGAAATCATAATTACGCTCAGCAGGCGAAAACTTTCTAGAAAAGAAAGCACGTGGCTTCATCAAAGAGCCATCAGAACTTCTCTAAGACAAAACAGCCCCTGCCCCAATCTCAGAAGCATCAACCTCGACCTGGAAAGGGTGCGAAACATCTGGCTGACGCAACACAGGGGCCGAAGTAAAACGACGTTTAAGCTCCTGAAAAGCCTCAACGGCCGCAGGAGACCAATTCACCACATCAGCGCCATTCTTCGTCAAATCGGTCAAAGGCTTAACCACACTAGAAAAATTAGCAAAGCCCAGAAACTTCTGAAGACTCTTCACAAATGTAGGTTGAGTCCAATCATAAATGGCCTGAACTTTAACAGGGTCCATCTCGATAGTAGAAGGGGAAAAAATGAAGCCCAAAAAGGAAACCTTCTGAACTCCAAAGAGGCATTTAGACCCCTTCACAAACAACGCATTAGCACGAAGGACCTGGAACACCATCCTGACCTGCCTCACAGGAGACTCCCAATCATCCGAA